>NC_042617.1:505406539-505714485 GCF_901001135.1 Rhinatrema bivittatum
CGGGGGGGGGGGCTCGCTGCTCTGGTGGTGCGTGTTATAGCCCCTCGGCAGCAGCTTCACCGTTTCCACCGGGGCCGAGGGAGATGACAGTCACCATGCCCTCCTCCAGATCCCCCTCACAAGGGGGGTGGGGCAGGGGGAAGGGGGATGAGGCCCCCCTGCTCCCGGCGCAAATGTCAACTAGGGTGGACTGTCCTCAGTGAACCCTGAATGCATAATGCCGCCAGGCAGGAAGGCCCTCGCCAAGTGTCAGGGGTCCACGGCGATGTCAGTGACCCACCAGACCCATCTTGAAACATGGACCAAGGAGTCTAACATGCGCACTAGCTGGAGGACCTCCCAAAACCCTGTGGCACAATGAAGGTGAGGGCTGGGGTGTGCCGGCTGAGGTGGGATCCCACCATGTCCCAACGGCCATGTCCCAACGGCGGGCGCCCCATCGGGGAGGTGGAGCATGAGCGTGCGTGATAGGACCCAAAAGATGGTGAACTATGCCTGGGCAGGGCGAAGCCAGAGGAAACTCTAATAGAGGTCCGTTGCGGTCCTGAATTGCAAATCAGTCGTTCGACCTGGGTATAGGGGTGAAAGACTAATCAAACTCTCTAGTAGCTAGTTCTCTCTGAAGTTTCCCTCAGGATAGCTGGCGCTCAGCCGTCCTCCAGTTTTATCTGGTAAAGTGAATGATTAGAGGTCTTGGGGTCGAAATGATCTCAACCTATTCTTAAACTTTAAATGGGTAAGACGCCCGGCTCGCCTGCGTGGAGCCAGGCATGGAAAATGAGTACCTAGTGGGCCACTTTTGGTAAGCAGAACTGGTGCTGCAGGATAAACCAAATGCCAGGTTAAGGCGCCTAATGCCGATGCTCATCAGACCCCAGAAAAGGTGTTGGTTAATAAAGACAGAAGGACAGTGACCATGGAAGTTGGAATCCGCTAAGGAGTGTGTAACAACTCACCTGCCGAATCAACTGGCCCTGAAAATGGATGGAGCTGGAGTGTCGGGCCCATACCCAGCCATCGCCGGCCACGAGAGCCGCGGGGGCTAAGTCGCGATGAGTAGGAGGGCCGCCGCAGTGGGGGAACACAGACAGGCACAGCAATGAGGTCAGGCCCTTGTAGTGACATAAGTGGCGAGACAGACAGGCACAGCAAAGAGGTCAGGCCCTTGTAGTGACATAAGGGGCAAGACAGACAGGCATAGCGGATGAGGTCAGGCCCCTGTGGTGTTGATAGGGGCAAGACAAGGAGGCAGAGTAAATGAAGTCAGGTCCATGTGCTGATATATCTGGAGCATATAAAGCAGGCATAGCTGCTGCAAGGCTTTAAAGTGCTTTTATTTATCTTGCCATTCATAGGGAAAATCTGGAAACCCAAGCAGAGGCATGTTTATTTTCAAAAACACTAGCTTTTCCATCAACTGTGGTGCCAGCCTTGAGCGATGAGGGCTCATCATATCCCCTGTCATTGAAAAGACACATTCACTGGGCACACTAGTTGGTGGATGGGAAAGATATTGCTGAGCCACTTTGGCTAGGTTTGGCTAGACAGTGGACTTGTGTGCCCAATATGCCAGCACATCTGTCTCCATGTCCTCAGTGGGCCCTGTGAGATACCATGTCACTGACATTTGTGCTGGTGTTTCCTTTGCTTGGGTGGGCTGAGTGTCCTTCTTGCCAGCTGCTTTTACTCTAGCCTGTGCCAGAAGAGATGATTTTTTAGGGGCAACATGGCTTTGGTGTACTGAAGTGGAGGAAGAAGTACAAGCTGTCGCTGACAGAGTGCTGCTCCTGCTTGGGCTTGCACTACTCTCTGAAGTGCCCACTGTTTCCTCCTCTGCTTCATGCCTAATCTGTCTCTGCCTATGGTGCTCCTGTTCACAGACCTTTTCTAACAGCATGTTCTACACAAATGTGAGACAATCGGACTGTAGGGCGAGTTTCCCTTTCACACGGGGATCACAGACTGTGGCAAGCATGTATGTGTCATGTTTTGTTAAAGGTCCTAATCTCTCTTGCACCTGCTTCTGCAAAAAGTCCAGACAACGCAGCACCTCTGCTGTCATTCCCTCTTCCTGTTTAAAGCCCTCCAATTTTTCCTCCAGAATATTAACTATAGGGATGATGTCACCCAAGGTGGCACTTCTGGAACTCAGCTCCACCGTGGCATCCTTGAAGGGCTTCAGGATTTTTACCAGCTGACTCATGACTATCCAATCATGTGGAAACTATTCTCATGATTGGGAAGTCTTGCCAAACAAATCTGCTTCATTTTTTTGAAGGGGTTAATAAACATGTGGATAAAAGTTAACTGGTAGATGTAGTGTATTTGGATTTTCAGAAGGCGTTTGACAAATTCCCTCATGAGAGGCTTCTACGAAAACTACAAAGTCATAGGATAGGAGGTGATGTCCTTTCATGGATTACAAACTGGTTAAAAGACAGGAAACAGAGTAGGATTAAGTGGTCAATTTTCTCAGTGGAAAAGGGTAAACAGTGGAGTGCCTCAGGGATCTGTACTTGGACCGGTGCTTTTCAATATATATCTAAATGATCTGGAAAGGAATACGACGAGTGAGGTTATCAAATTTGCGGATGATACAAAATTATTCAGAGTAGTTAAATCACAAGCAGACTGTGATACATTACAGGAGGACCTTGCAAGACTGACTTTGGATTGGGCATCCAAATGGCAGATGAAATTTAATGTGGACAAGTGCAAGGTGTTACATATAGGGAAAAATAACCCATGCTGTAGTTACACGATGTTAGGTTCCATATTAGGAACTACCACCCAGGAAAAAGATCTAGGCGTCATAGTAGATAATACATTGAAATCGTCGGCTTAGTGTGCTGCAGCAGTCAAAAAAGCAAACAGAATGAGGGAATTGTTAGAAATTGAATGGCTAATAAAACGGAAAATGTCATAATGCCTCTATATTGCTCCATGGTGAGGCCAGTGGCATAGCCAGAATTGATTTTTTGGGTGGGCACAAGGTTAACATGGGTGGGCTATGGGCATGCAGGACTACTAGTTGTTTTCTTACTGATAAATAATGCCATATACTGCACCCTAGAATGGCTTTCTAAGTAATTTGCAACAGCCATTATGCATCATGTATGAAACTTTAAAATAATTTACTTCAATTATTTCAAGCATTAAAAATTCCTTATTAATCAGAATTTATTTTATATTTATTGCAGTTTATAAATGCACAAGTATAGAAAACAATCAGATCCAATCAGGTAATAAAACAAAAATTAATGTATTCTTTCATGAACCATCTTTGCAGAAAACCAGAAATCTTCATAAATATAATAAAATATAATTAATCATCAGAACAGGTGCAGCACAGAGCTAGGGCAATTCACATTACAACTAATATGAAAAAGAAATTTCAAATTCTGGTGTCACCTCAGCAAAAAATAACCCTCCACTGCTATTCTGTGAAGTAACACAAACTCTTGCAAAGAAAGAGGCATCTAGAACCTTGCCATACAGTCACAGCACTGACTCTCAGAATTCAAACAGCAACCTTATGAAAAAGCAGCAATGCAAATACTACACCAGGCCCTAGAACATTAATACATCACCTACTGGAATAACAGAACAAGCTGGACTACTACTACAGAGAAACTATATGCTAGAAATACTGCATTTCTGTCACAAACAGGCAAAACTGAGATCGACCCTTACCTAATATAGAAAGAAGAGACTATAAATTAGAAACAGAAACATGCAGATAAAACCAAAATAGAAAGCCTAAGAAACTAAAATTTCTGAACAGTGGAATACTTCAGAAAGAGCAAAATAAAAAAATATAAGAAATGCACATTCCCAAAGATGACATATTTAAATTGCTCGTAATAATAAGGCTAAAATACCACAGATAATCAACAAAACAAATCACCGTGAATTATGTTTTTTTGTATCATTAAGTAGACCTCATACATAGGCGTAGATGTGAATGCTGTTCTGCATAACATTTTACACCAGTAGTATAATCATGGGTCAGAAATGAATTTTATATGCTTAGTGAGTCTAAAGTGAAAAGAATTCAAAGTTGATGTAGCATGACATTTCTCACTGTATTCATTGTTGCAGAATTTCTTAACGCATCATAGGATTGACAACATTCAATTTCTTAAGATAATGTAGGAATTTGAGGAAATGCATTACTTCCATGTTGGTGAAAATGCCGTGAAAATCATCTCACATACATTCGGCCCCTTGATGAAGGCAGACGCTGAAACACGGTCAGTGTCGGGCTAGTACACCTCGAGCCTTGTAACATCTTTAACTCTCAGGCATTTCTTCACATGCAAAAAAAGCTAAGTAGCTACATTATCTTAAGAAATTGAATGTTGTCAATACTATGATGACTTAAGAAATTCTGCAACAATGAATACAATGGGAAATGTCATGCTACATCAACTTTGAATTCTTTTCACTTTGGACTCACTAAGCATATAAAATTCTTTTCTGCCCCATGATTATACTACTGGTGTAAAACGTTATGCAGAATAGCATTCACATTTACGTCTATGTATGAGGTCTACTTAATGATACAAAAAAAGGTAATTCATGGTGATTTGTGGTACTTTAGCCTTCTTATTATTATGATTTTATACACTACTACCTGTCCATAAATTTTGAGAGAGCAGTTGTGTTGCTTATATTTAAATTGCTAACATCTCAAAATAATTTTTTTTTTACCTTTGATGTCTGATCTTTGTATTTTTCTAATCAGTTGGTCCTGGTCTCTTTTTGCCATTTTTTCCCTTGTTGCTCATTTCCTAATTCCTTTTCAGTGACTTTCTTCTATTACTGTCTTCTTCCCTTCCACACACACACACACACACACACACACATGCTTTCTCTCTCAGACTCCCCCTCGCACACTCACGCTCTCACTCTCATATGCTCTCCCCCCCACAAACAGACAAGCTCACATTCTCTGCAGATACACATACAAGCTCTCACTTTCACACCCCTCCCCAGGCTTATATTCTTATGCACACACAGACGCACATCCAGGCACCCATTCTCACCCATACACATAAATCCAGACACTCATTTTCACCCACAAACCCATGCTCCCAGTCTCACCCACACATACACATATTCAAGCTTCCATTCTCACCCATACATACACACATTTAAGGTCCCATTCTCACCCACACATACACATATTCAAGCACCCATTTTTACCCACATATTTAAGCTTCCATTCTAACCCCCACACACAAACCCAGACTCAGATTTTCACCCACACACCCAGGCTCCCATTCTCACCCATATATACACATATTCAAGCTCCCATTCTCACCCACACACAAACCCAGGCTCCCATTCTCACCCACATATTCAAGTTTCCATTCTCACCCACACATTCAAGATTCCAATCTCACTCCCACACACACCCAGGCTCCAATTTTCACCCACACACACACACACACACACACACACACTCAGGCTCCCATTCTCACCCACACATACACATTCAAGCACATGCACAGTTTCTGCTTCCTCCCCCCAAAGCAGGAAGATCAGCTGGCCTCTCCTGCTGCCACCGGCCTCCTGCTATCTTCGGGCTGTACTACCCACCGATCTTCCTGCTTGGGGGGGGCGAGGGAGAGGAAGTGGAATTTGTGCGCTGTGCTTCCACTCCCCCCGCTCCAAACAGGAAGATCGGTGGGCCGATAGCCGGAGGCCGGTGGCAGCAGGAGAGGCCAGCTGATCTTCCTGCTTTGGGGGGAGGAAGCGGAAGCTTTGCGTGGCACTTCCGCTCCCTCCCCAAACAGGAAGATTGGTCGACCATACAGCCACAGCACTGCTTCCCCATGTGTGCCGTGATGGCGCGCCAGGCATGGGTCCTCCTGTTCGCTGTCGCGGGGATGGGATCCTGTGACAGCCTTGCAGTTACTGTGCCAGTTGGGTGGGCCTGGGTCTAAACTGGGTGGGCAGCTGCCCACCCAGGCCCACCTATGGCTACGCTACTGGGTGAGACCACACCTTGAATACTGTGTACAATTCTGGTTGCCACATCTCAAAAACGATATCGTTGTGATGGAGAAGGTACAGGGAAGGGTAACCAAAATGATAAAGGGGATGAAAAAGCTCTCCTATGAGGAAAGGCTGAAAAGGTTAGGGCTGTTCAGCTTGGAGAAGAGACGGCTGAGGGAGGATATGATAGAGGTCTTTAAGATCATGAGAGGAGGACCGGAAGGCTCATCTGCATACTGCTCCCAGCATCCCCCAGGAGAGGAGTCCAGAGGTCACCGCAAGCGATCCAGGGATTGACTTCCACAGCCCAGCTTCCAGAGGCCCCGCACGGTTTGCAGTAGAGGAGGACTGGAAGGCTCATCTGCATACTGCTCCCAGCATCCCCTGGGAGAGGAGTCCAGAGGTCACCGCAAGCGATCCAGGGATTGACTTCCACAGCCCAGCTTCCAGAAGCCCCGCACGGTTTGCAGTAGAGGAGGACCAGAAGGCTCATCTGCATACTGCACCCAGCATCCACCGGGAAAGGAGTCCTGAGGTCACCACAAGCGATCCAGGGATTGACTTCCACAGCCAAGCTTCCAGAGGCCCCGCACGGTTTGCAGTAGAGGAGGCTACTGGGTAAGACCACACCTTGAATACTGTGTACAATTCTGGTCGCCGCATCTCAAAAAAGATATAGTTGCTATGGAGAAGGTACAGAGAAGTGTGTTGAGGTAGTGTGATTGGGTTTGAATAGGGACCAACATTTGTTAATCAAGAGAGCAGTGAGTAACTCTGGCTGACTAACTGAAGTTAGACTGTTTGTATTTCCCAACCCTCCCACCCCTCGCCCACCCACCCCTAGCTCATCCCTTAATTTGACTGGGTAAATGTATCATTGGGACACGCTAGAGAGATAACATTCCTGGATGGAATAAATGATAGCTTTATGGAGCAATTGGTTCAGGAACCGACGAGAGAGGGAACAATTTTAGATGTAATTCTCAGTGGAGCACAGGACTTGGTGAGAGAGGTAATGGTGGTGGGGCCGATTGGCAATAGTGATCATAATATGATCAAATTTGATTTAATGACTGGAAGAGGACCAGTGTGCAAATCCAAGGCTCTCGTGCTAAACTTTCAAAAGGGAAACTTTGATAAAATGAGAAAAATTGTTAGAAAAAAACTGAAAGGAGCAGCTACAAAAGTAAAAAATGTCCAAGAGGCGTGGTCATAGTTAAAAAATACCATTCTAGAAGCACAGTCTAGATGTATTCCACACATTAAGAAAGGTGGAAAGAAGGCAAAACGATTACCGGCATGGTTAAAAGGGGAGGTGAAAGAAGCTATTTTAGCCAAAAGATCTTCATTCAAAAATTGGAAGAAGGAACCAACAGAAGAAAATAGGATAAAGCATAAACATTGGCAAGTTAAATGTAAGACATTGAAAAGACAGGCTAAGAGAGAATTTGAAAAGAAGTTGGCTGTAGAGGCAAAAACTCACAGTAAAAACTTTTTTAAATATATACGAAGCAGAAAGCCTGTGAGGGAGTCAGTTGGACCGTTAGATGATCGAGGGGTTAAAGGGGCACTTAGAGAAGATAAGGCCATCGCGGAAAGACTAAATGATTTCTTTGCTTCGGTGTTTACTGAAGAGGATGTTGGGGAGGTACTCGTAATGGAGAAGGTTTTCATGGGTAATGATTCAGATGAACTGAATCAAATCACGGTGAACCTAGAAGATGTGGTAGGTCTGATTGACAAACTGAAGAGTAGTAAATCACCTGGACCGGATGGTATACACCCCAGAGTTCTGAGGGAACTAAAAAATGAAATTTCAGACCTATTTGTAAAAATTTGTAACTTATCATTAAAATCATCCATTGTACCTGAAGACTGGAGGATAGCAAATGTAACCCCAATATTTAAAAAGGGCTCCAGGGGCGATCCAGGAAACTACAGACCGGTTAGCCTGACTTCAGTGCCAGGGAAAATAGTGGAAGGTGTTCTAAACATCAAAATCACAGAACATATAGAAAGACATGGTTTAATGGAACAAAGTCAGCATGGCTTTACCCAAGGCAAGTCTTGCCTCACAAATCTGCTTCACTTTTTTGAAAGCGTTAATAAACATGTGGATAAAGGTGAACCGGTAGATGTAGTATACTTGGATTTTCAGAAGGCGTTTGACAAAGTTCCTCATGAGAGGCTTCTAGGAAAAGTAAAAAGTCATGGGGTAGGTGGCGATGTCCTTTCGTGGATTGCAAACTGGCTAAAAGACAGGAAACAGAGAGTAGGATTAAATGGACAATTTTCTCAGTGGAAGGGAGTGGACAGTGGAGTGCCTCAGGGATCTGTATTGGGACCCTTACTTTTCAATATATGTATAAATGATCTGGACAGAAATACGACGAGTGAGATAATCAAATTTGCAGATGTCACTAAATTGTTCAGAGTAGTTAAATAACAAGCAGATTGTGATAAATTGCAGGAAGACCTTGTGAGACTGGAAAATTGGGCATCCAAATGGCAGATGAAATTTAATGTGGATAAGTGCAAGGTGATGCATATAGGGAAAAATAACCCATGCTATAATTACACAATGTTGGGTTCCATATTAGGTGCTACAACCCAAGAAAGATATCTAGGCGTCATAGTGGATAACACATTGAAATCATCGGTTCAGTGTGCTGCGGCAGTCAAAAAAGCAAACAGAATGTTGGGAATTATTAGAAAGGGAATGGTGAATAAAACGGAAAATGTCATAATGTCTCTGTATCGCTCCATGGTGAGACCGCACCTTGAATACTGTGTACAATTCTGGTCGCCGCATCTCAAAAAAGATATAATTGCGATGGAGAAGGTACAGAGAAGGGCTACCAAAATGATAAGGGGAATGGAACAGCTCCCCTATGAGGAAAGACTAAAGAGGTTAGGACATTTCAGCTTGGAGACGAGACGGCTGAGGGGGAATATGATAGAGATGTTTAAAATTATAAGAGGTCTAGAATAGGTAGATGTGAATCGGTTATTTACTCTTTCGGATAATAGAAAGACTAGGGGGCACTCCATGAAGTTAGCATGGGGCACATTTAAAACTAATCGGAGAAAGTTCTTTTTTACTCAACGCACAATTAAACTCTGGAATTTGTTGCTAGAGGATGTGGTTAGTGCAGTTAGTATAGCTGTGTTTAAAAAAGGATTGGATAAGTTCTTGGAGGAGAAGTCCATTACCTGCTATTAGGTTCACTTAGAGAATAGTCACTGCCATTAGCAATGGTAACATGGAATGAGCTTAGCTTTTGGGTACTTGTCAGGTTCTTATGGCCTGGATTGGCCACTGTTGGAAACAGGATGCTGGGCTTGATGGACCCTTGGTCTGACCCAGTATGGCATTTTCTTATGTTATGTTCTTATGCTATTTTAAAAAGATGCACACTTTGATTTGTTACTATTAATAAAAATTAGATATTTTATCTTTTAAGTTTTTTTATAATTTAATGTTTATTAAGGTTTATATGTACAACCATACAAAGTTAAAACACACATATGAACATATTAAGTGAGCACATATATCATTCCTAACCCCTCCTCTCTCCTTTACCACCACCACCCCCCCCTCCTCCTCAGCTAGTAAGAAAATCTACACTTTTCCCCTTGTCCCAGGTTTGAAAGATAGTCCATGTTTTTCAAATTTTGCAGTCATGTTTTTACGTATCGCAGTTAACCTCTCCATTTGGTAAATAAATAAAAGTGTTTTAAATACTGTTATTTTACTGGGTGCCTCATTTATTCCAATGTGCTGCTATTTCACACCTTGCTGCTGTCAGTGTCTGGTTGACCAGCTTATCAATATTTCTTAACTTGAGCAAGAGCCTTGTTAGGAGCACCTTGCGTGCATCCACTTTACTTGACTATTGTCGATATAAGGGCAGCCCGAGGGGCCTTAGAATTAATAAACCACCCAGCATGTTTAAAGATGATAGCCAGTTTACAAATTCATGGGAAGCTATACTTAATAAGTGTTCTTTTATGAATTAACAGACATACTAGAAAAATCTCATGATTTAATAGTTGAAGAAAGAGCTACTCTCTTCATACAATTCGCAACACCATCTGGTAGAGACTTAATTCTGAGAACTTTTTTCCGTAATCAGCATTTAAAATTCTATGGATATCCATTAAAAATTTTCCCGGATATAACCAAAAACACTCAAATCAAAAGGAAAAAATTCATAGCTATGAGGGAAGAAGTTATTGCCAGAGGTGCAAAGTATATCCTCAGATATCCATGCTACTGTTTGATCATCCATCAGAATTCACGATATATATTCAGAGAACCGGAACAACTACGGGTATACCTTGACTCCCACTCTGTATAATTCCAGGGGATGGGAAGGTATTATTGGAAAGGCACTGGTTAATTTTGAAACATTTTGTAAGTTATGTTTTATATTGCCTAGTAACACTGCTTGTTCTACATCTTGGATCCACAAATTTCCTATAACTACACATAGGGTGAAATTGTTTTGTTTTGGATATTAATTCCGGTAAAATATAATCATTTACTTTGTAACCAGATGTGAAATTCTTGAACGTTTGTTCTGTATATTTTTTTTTGAAAAATCAATAAATAAATAATTAAAAAAAAAAAAAAGTGTTCTTTGGATCTTATGATTTTAATAATTAAAACATCAAGAAAAAGAGAGGAAGAAATTAAATTTGAATTAACCCATGAATTAGAATTTTTGAAACAGAACGATTTATGCATTGATATTATATACAGGGGTAGATTTTCAAAGGGTTACCCCCGAAAACCTACCCCTGCACGCGCAAGCCCCGGGGCGCATGTATGTCCCGGGGCTTTGAAAAAGGGGCAGTCTGGGGGCGGGGCCGGGGGCGGGGCAGCGGTCTGGGGACGGTCCCGAGTCCTCCAGCTCAGTGGCCGTGCCGGAGGTTCACGCGCCGGCAGCTGGCCAGCGCGCGCAAGATATGCCTGCAAGAGGCAGGCATAAAAAATAAAATAAGGTGGGGGGAGATTTAGGTAGGGTTCGGGGGTGGATTAAATAGGGGAAGGGAGGGAAAGGTGGGGGGGGGGACCAAAAGAAAGATTCCCTCCAAGGCCGCTCCGATTTCGGAGCGGCCTTGGAGGGAACAGGGAAAGCCATTGGGGCTCCCCTCGGGCTCGGCGCGCGCAAGGTGCACAAGTGTGCACCCCCTTGCACGCGCTGACCCTGGATTTTATAACATGTGCGCGGCAGCGTGCGATTGTTATAAAATCAGGTGTACATTTGCGCGCGCCGGGTAGTGCCAGGTAGTGCACACAAATGTACCCCTCTGCGCATAAGATTTAAAATCTGGACCTAAGTGACTATAAGAAAAATTTGGGGAATTTCATCAAGGAATTAAAATCTGTATAATTTGACAAATTTAAGAGAAATGAGTTAGATTACAAGAATAATAAGATTTATCCTTGGCACAGTCAGATCAAGTCTTTTTTTTTAAGAATAATTGTACCTTTTATAATGTGCACAATAGAAGAATTTTAATATCAATAAAGTCAAGAGAATTAATGATAGCCCAAATACAGATAGAAGCATCAAATGGTTACATAGTGTTCTGGATGAGGAACTAGATCCATCTGCTCCCTTATTCACCACTACTTCTAATACTAAGGGGTAGATTTTAAAAACATGCACGTGATCATGGACATGTAATTTTAAAACATGTGTGTGCCGGCACACCATGTTATACAATCCAGGGTGCCGTGCGCAAGAGGGGGTCAGAATCATATACAAAGCACTAACGATCATATACAAAACCATCCACAAGCTCATTCCTCTGGAACTAAACATTCCACTACAACCACATTTACCCTCCAGACCGATAAGAGCAGCATATAGAGACACTCTCCTTGCCCCACACTTAAAAACCTCTCTAAGTAAACGAGCTATGTCCACAGCAGGTCCTGCACAATGGAACTCTCTTCCTCCAGAACTCCGGTTGGAACAATGCCCGATCACTTTTAAAAAGAGACTAAAAACTTGGATATTCGAACAAGCATTTCATTTATACTAATGACGTACCTCCATCATCACCGTACCAGTCAACAAGCTAATTTTTCCAGACTATCTACTCAGACCATCCATAGTTTAACATCCCAATTCTACAGCCGATCATTCCAAGTTTACTCAGTGTACCCGGACCTTAAATTAATTCCAATATGTACCTAGATCTTCAGCCAGACTAGACTTGACTCAAAACATGTTTTATTCATTTCGTTAATCATTTTCGTTATTCCCCATTTATCTGATCCAAGTTCTATGCCCTGTTCAATGTAATCACATTCTTACATGCTTGTATTTCCGTTTATAATGTAAACCGAGATGATATGTAATATTTTACATGAATCCCGGTATATAAAAATGTTAAATAAATAAATAAATAAATAAATAAATAAATAATGCATTTTTCGCATGGCAACGCATCACGGCCTTCCCCAGTTCCCTCCCAGTTTGCTCCAATTAAGGAGTGGACTGGGAGGGAACTTCCCTACCCCCCTGCCCATACACCCTCCTTCTTCCCCTGTCTTCCCTGACTCCTTAAAAGGCCCTACCTTTTTTTTTCTTTGCTTTAGAACTTACGCCAGCTCCTGTGCATGCCGGCAGCCTGCTGGTGCGTGATCCCCCAGCACAGTGGCAAATGGCCGTTGTACCAGCTGCCTCTAGCTCCACCTCACCCCTCCCCCTAGACCGCCCCTCCCCGTCCCCCAGACTGCCCCTTTTTTGCGGCCTGGCTCTTGTGCGCATAACAAGGGTTAAGCGCGGCTAGGCCCCTTCTAAAATGTGCGTGGTACACGCAAGACCTGGCCACTTGCGTAACCCCTGCTTTTTGCGCATGCCGGCCATTTAATATCGGGCCATAAATCACACAGCTTTTCTGATAATCAAGACCCTTGCATATTTCAACTAAGTAAAATATGGAGAAAAGAATCTGTAAAAGAAGACTCACTTGTTAAGAAACGGGAAAGGCCTTTATACCATGCAAGAGGAAGGGGGAGAGGGAGAGGAAGAGGAAGAGGTTTTTCAACCTCTATTAGACACACCTATTATAGATGTACATGATAGGATTGTTAATATTTCCACACGCACACTCAACTCAGATGAAATTTCTGTTCTCAATAGGGATGTGAATCGTTTTTTGACGATTTAAAATATCGTCCGATATATTTTAAATCGTCAAAAATCGTTAGGGCCATGATACAATACCAATTCCCCCGATTTATCGTTAAAAAATCGTAAATCGGGGGAAGGGGGAGGGCAGGAAAACCGGCACACTAAAACCCCCTAAAACCCACCCCCGACCCTTTAAATTAAATCCCCCCCCCTCCCGAACCCCCCCCAAATGCTTTAAATTACCTGGGGATCCAGCGGTGGTCCAGAACGGCGGCGGTCCGGAACGGCCCCCTCAATTGAATCCTGTTGTCTTCAGCCGGCGCCATTTTGCAAAATGGCCGCCGCAAAATGGCGGCGGCCAAAGACAAAAACGATTCGACGCAGGAGGTCGTTCCGGACCCCCGCTGGACTTTTGGCAAGTCTTGTGGGGGTCAGGAGGCCCCCCCCAAGCTGGCCAAAAGTTTCTGGGAGTCCAGCGGGGTTCAGGAAGCGATTTCTTGCCGCGAATCGTTTTCCGGAACGACCTCCTGCGTCGAATCGTTTTTGTCTATGGCCGCCGCCATTTTGCGGCGGCCATTTTGCAAAATGGCGCCGGCTGAAGACAACAGGATTCAATTGAGGGGGCCGTTCCGGATCGCCGCCGTTCTGGACCACCGCTGGATCCCCAGGTAATTTAAAGCATTTGGGGGGGGTTCGGGAGGGTGGGGGATTTAATTTAAAGGGTCGGGGGTGGGTTTTAGGGGGTTTTAGTGTGTCGGCTCACGATTTTAATGATTTTCACGATAGTTTACACACCCAAACGGCAACAATACGATTCCCTCCCCCTCCCAGCCGAAATCGATCGTTAAGACGATCGAGGACACGATTCACATCTCTAGTTCTCAACAAGGGGCTTTCTTTTGTCCCCACTGTTTCTTACAAAGCTTTTCATACTCGTGTTGAATTATTCAAATTCACTAGGAAACTTAAAATTATGGAATTTTATTCAAACCCAAGACACAAGAGTCAAGACATTTCTATTATTAAATAACCTAGTACCTAGTACTGCGTTTTCCCACGGTTCGGGCTGATTTTTTTCGGCCACCCCGGATTTCGGGGTTAGCGTGTGCTAACCCCGGAAAATGAATTTTCATGAAATTTCAGGAAAATCTGCTTCATTTTTCATCCTGGATGAATGCACATCCCTACCTAATACATGGAATCCAACAGGGGTTGTTAATCCCATCATTCATGTTGTGGCCCTGACCGCCTCTCCCACGATCGGGGTCGTGGCCACTTACCTCCGCCCTGGACCGCGGAAGAAAACGCTGGGTTCCTGGCTGTTAGGCCGCATGGCCGCGGCGTCTCCACGTGGGAGACGCTGCCGAGCCCGTCTCTGACTCCGCCCCCCGCGTTGCTACGCACGCGCGCGCGAGAACGGGGCATTTAAAGGTCCAGCACCTGGAAGTGCTGGACAGCTCCCTCGATGACGTCAGACGCTGGCAGAGTATATAGGCCGGTGTCTGATTCAGAAACTTCGCCTTGCAATGAGGTCCCTCCTTGGAAGTTCCTGGTTCCTGCTGGCCTGGCCTGATTCCTGCTGGCCTTGTCATCCTGGTTCCTGGTTCCTGGTGTTCCTGTGCCTGTTCCAGCTCCAGCTCCAGCTGTTCCTTCGTCTGCTGATCTCCTGGTTCCTGACTCCAGTTTGCTCCTGACATTCCCTGTTCGCCGCCTGCCTTGACCTTCGGATCTGCTTCTCATCTGGTCTGCTCCCGCCTCGTAAGTCCCAGCCGTCCAGATTCTCTGGGTGAAGTCCTCTCCGATTCCCCTGCCTGAGATCGCCTAAGTCCCAGCGGTCCAGATCCCTACGGGCCCCTCCTGGGGGGATCTAGGATCTCCAGAGTGAAGCCGCCACTTGCTCTCCAGCTTGATTCCGCCTCCCAGCCTGTCCTAAAGAACTTCCTTTTCACTAGGCCAGTCCAAGGGTCCACCTCATCCCGCAACCGCAACAATTCATACATTTGAGACACTTGTATTACAGGATATGACCAAATTAGAGCAATCAGAATAAAAAAAATGTTTTAGTAATATCACTAAATGTGAAAAAATGGCAATTAACAGCCTCAAAGAAGGCATGGATATTGTAATAAAGCCTGCAGATTAAGGTGGATCAATGGTAATTATGGATCGCACTCAATATATTACGGAGATAAACAACTTTCTGACTGTTCTTTCTATTAAAAATTGGATAGGGATCAGACATTTACGATCAAACAAGAAATTGACACTATCCTGTCAATGGCTAAAACTGCTGGTTTTCTAACCAAGAAGGAATTTGATTTTTTGACAGTTGAACATCCTATTATGCCAAGCATTTACATTTTACCAAAATACACAAATCTTTATCCACACCACCAGGTAGGCCGATCATTTCCGCTATTGGCTCTCTCTCCTCGAACCCCTCTCAGTTTTTATAGACCTGTTTTTAAAACCATGTGTTCCTTTGATTCCATCGTACATTAGAGATTCTTCCCATTTTATTACTGTTTTGGAGAATTTCCAAAGCATATAAAATGAGATTATACTTGTAACACTGGATGTAGAGTCATTGTATACCAATATCCCAGATTGCAGCTTTGGATATTATTGAAATGTATCTTTTCAATCGAACTTCACATAGGTGTATTCCTAATCAGTTTGTGTTAGATTTAACCAGAATAGCCCTTACAAACATTTTTTTTAGTTTTAATAAATATATGGCAGCTATGGCGCCTGCTAATAGCTAATTTATATATATATTAGCTATAGCTAATATATTATATATATATATATATATATATATATATATATATATATATATATCAAAAAAAAACCCTTACATTAACAAATGTATGGGAAACAACTAGCACTTATGTGAATTCAAAAAATATTTCAAAATGATTTATTACTGATAAAGAATCATTACTTTATTTAATAAGTTAATCACCTATCATCATTACACACATTAAATTTTCACATGTCACAAAAAGTACATACACATTAAAATTAGCATAGAGTCCTCTAAAGTATATCCCTCAATGCTCACCTACTTCTTACCTCGATCTTACCCTAAACGGACCTTGTACAGCCTAATCCCATTGATGTTAACTTAGGTCTTTGTTGATGAATACACCTCTTACATCAAGAACCTCATGTATAAATCTTAAATAATAACCATATATGTTTCCAAAAATCATAAATCCTAGGTGTATTGCATTCATCCAGTTCTTTAATCCATCCCGACAAGGGCCTCGTTTCGCCACTGCTGGCTTCTTCAGGGGAATACTCTTTTTCTAAAGACCCAACATCAACAGTTACCCATGGCTCCCACCTCGTGTCTACAATACATAAAACAGTATTACAGAAAACCAAAAATTTTTTTACATAACCCTCAAAAAGCATGGTTATAAATTTTATGGTCTTTATAGGTGTGGTGAAGGAGGAGGAGATCCAGGAAGTGAAACTCCTGGCTCATACGAAGGGAGTCGGGAGCCAGGCAGTGAAACTCCTGGTTTATACCAAGGGAGTCGGGTTTCTAACAGAGTGAAGAGGTAAAACTACATTGGTTTCAGTATGGGAGTATCTCAAGACTACACCTGACGTAAAATATATTTAATCAATTTTTGTGAGTTTTTGTTAAAACATTGTTCATAGTGAAGGCTTAATACTAAAGATTTTTTTGTTTGAACCAATTTTTAGGATCACACTCATATTCGGGAGTTTTTCATGATAAACAACGGGAGCCATTGAGCTGGAGTGAATTGAGTGTGTTGTGTCTGAGTCCGCTCCTTCAATTTTAGGTAGGAGTGGGACTTAGGATAAGTTTTTATAAATCACAGAGTTGATTTATTACTATTCAGGCACTTTATATTAATATATGCAATGTTTTAAATAAGTTAAATTTAATTGGACAACTTTGATAAATTGGGCATAAATATATTTTAGTATGAGTTGTGTTTGTTATGTAAAAATTTTTTTGGTTTTCTGTAATACTGTTTTATGTATTGTAGACACGAGGTGGGAGCCATGGGTAACTGTTGATGTTGGGTCTTTAGAAAAAGAGTATTCCCCTGAAGAAGCCAGCAGTGGCGAAACGAGGCCCTTGTCGGGATGGATTAAAGAACTGGATGAATGCAATACACCTAGGATTTATGATTTTTGGAAACATATATGGTTATTATTTAAGATTTATACATGAGGTTCTTGATGTAAGAGGTGTATTCATCAACAAAGACCTAAGTTAACATCAATGGGATTAGGCTGTACAAGGTCCGTTTAGTGTAAGATTGAGGTAAGAAGTAGGTGAGCATTGAGGGATATACTTTAGAGGACTCTATGCTAATTTTAATGTATATGTACTTTTTGTGACATGTGAAAATTTAATGTGTGTAATGATGATAGGTGATTAACTTATTAAATAAAGTAATGATTCTTTATCAGTAATAAATCATTTTGAAATATTTTTTGAATTCACATAAGTGCTAGTTGTTTCCCATACATTTGTTAATGTAAGGGTTTTTTTTTTGATATATGTTTCTCATAGCACTGGTAGAGACGATATTGCCAATAGTTTTTTGATTGCTATATATATATATATATATATAATATATATATATATAATTTATATATATATTAGCTATAGCTAATTTATATGTGCTAAATTTGAGTGGACTTTTCTAGTGAGTCATGACTATGGAAAAGGTATATTGATGATGTTTTTATTCTATGGAAAGGAGATGTAGATAAATTGAACGGTTTTTATAAATGGTTGAATAATTTAGTCAACAACCTAAAATTTACTTTGCATTTCAATAAATCATCAATTGCCTTTTTAGACATTCTTATTAGTTATAAAGAATGAAGGTTTTACAGATATATATAGAAAACCTATTGACACTAACAAATTATTACAATAGCTGCCACAATAAATCGCTATTAAAGAATCTTCTATATTCCCAATTTTTAAGGCTATGCAGAGTATGAGCAGATGATAGGACGTTCCACATCAAATCGGTTGAAATGAAACAAAGATTTATGGACAGAAACTACCCAGAAAGCCATGTAATAAGTGGATACAAGCAGGCAGCTATACGAAATAGAACAGATGCATTACAACCAAAAGAGAAGAAATCAGATGATAGAATTGTTTGCCCCATTACTTACACATTTATGTCTCACAGTATTATTAAAATTTTGAAACAATATTGGCCTGTTATGCAAGCGCTACCTATTTTTAGAGAAAAAAATTTGATGATAGCGAATAAACTGTTGGCGCTGGAGAAGTGGACCCTTGGGCCAACCGTGCAGATGGTGGAAAGAGGGTTGATGGGTCACCGCCGAAGCTTGGCCGGGAGGCGGCTCAGAGCCGAAAGAACAAGGAAGAACTTCACCCTTGGAAGCCTGCGGTTCCCCTAGGAGGAGCCTGTGAGGACCCGGGCTGCTGAGACTTAGGAGAGGTCCCCAGAAGCAGGCGATAGTCCATAGAAGCAGTCCGAGGTTGAGGCAGGCGGCAGAGCAGAAGAACGATGATGTACCGAAACAGAGACCAGGAAGTCCGTCCGAAGATCTGGAACTGGAACCAAAGGAAGGAACTGAAGCTGGAACATAGGAATCAAAGCAGGAACACAGGAATCAAGCAGGAACACAGGAACGCAAGGCAACTAGTGAACCCTGTTGCAAGGCAATTTCCCTAGTCAGATGCCGAGTTTAAATACCCTGCCGGCGTCTGACGTCATCTTAGGGGCCGGCCAGGACTCCGTGCTCCTCTGCCTTTAAAAGGCTTCCCCTTGCGCGCACGTGCGTGCCTAAGGGTGGCGGAGTCTGGGAGCAGAGCTCGGCGGCGTCTCCCTAGTGGAAATGCTGCCGTGGAGAGGCCTGTGCAGGCCCGAAAAACGCCAGACCCCATCGCGGGAATCGGCGCGGCCAAAAGGTAAGGACCTGGTCTCAAGTCCAGCGACCGGGACCGCAACAGTAACCCCCCCTCTTACGCCCCCTCCTCAGAAGACCTGGTTTACCAGGATGCTCTAGGTGGAATTGTCGCAGAAGAGATTTGTCCAAGATGTTATGAACGGGCTCCCAGGTGTTCTCTTCAGAGCCGCAACCTTCCCAGGCTAGCAAGTACTCCCAGTGACGGTGGTGAAATCGTACGTCAAGGACCTCTCGAACTTGGTACGTTGGTTCGTCAGCAGCAGGGGTATCTGTTGGATCAGGCAGTTTCCGATGGAACCTAGAAAGAACTACTGGTTTAAGTAGGGAGACATGAAACACATTGTGGACATGCAAAGTAGTGGGGAGATGTAGACAATAGGAAACCATTCCAACTCTCTCTGCGACTTGGAATGGTCCGCAGAACTTAGGAACCAACTTCTTGGAGGGCAACCGAAGGTGTATGTTCTTGGTGTTCAACCAGATTCTGTCGCCCGGTAGAAACACCGGCGCTGGTCGACGATGCTGATCGGCATATTTTTTAGCAGACTTCACAGATGTAGACAGTTTGTTCTGAATGGAGTTCCAGAGGTTATGCAGCTGTTGAACTGACAGTTGAGCCACTGGTGATGGAACGGTCACTGGCAGAGGTAACGGTGGCTTGAGTTGTTTTCCATAGACTACTACACTTCCCTGTGACCGAATGAGTATGATTATTGTAGGAGAATTCGGCCCATGGTAGAAAAGCTACTCAATTATCCTGTCTTTCAGAAACAAAGGTGCGAAGGAAGGTTTTCAAAGAGCGATTCATAAGCTCAGTTTGTCCATTGCTTTGCAGATAAAGGCTATGGACAGATTCAACTGGACTCCAAATATTTTACACAGTGCCCTCCAGTATCGGGCAGT
Source organism: Rhinatrema bivittatum (assembly GCF_901001135.1). Classification (NCBI taxonomy): domain Eukaryota; kingdom Metazoa; phylum Chordata; class Amphibia; order Gymnophiona; family Rhinatrematidae; genus Rhinatrema; species Rhinatrema bivittatum. Next base: position 505,426,546 of record NC_042617.1, read on the forward strand.
GAACTGCGATCCTCTGTCTGAAACTATATTCTGTGGCAGGCCATGCACCCGGAAGATATGCTGTGTGAAGAGGGGCTAATTCCGGTGCTGATGGTAGCTTGAGCAGGGGAACAAAATGAGCCATTTTGGAGAAACGGTCCACTGTGACCCAAATGACCGTTTTCCCCTCTGAGGATGGCAAATCTACCACAAAGTCCGTGGCTAAGTGTGTCCATGGTTCTACAGGGATTGGCAAAGGTTGCACAAGTCCCCAGGGTAGCCCTGACAAGGGTTTCTGTTTAGCACAAGAAGGGCAGGAACTGACATAGGCACAGACATCGTGCCTCATCCAAGGCCACCAATAATAGCGTTTTAGAAGTTCCAAGGTTCGCTCCCGACCAGCGTGTCCACTGGTGATGGAATCATGAGCTCATAGTAACACCTCTTTTCGCAATCACTGTGGGACTACAGTCTTGCCCACGGGACTCAAACTCATGCTTGCTATATTGATTCTTGCTGGATCTAGGATGTACAAGGGGGAATCCCCCTCTCCCTCCAGCTCGGTGGTTCTGGACAAGGCATCTGCTCGAATATTCTTGGCCGCTGGTCTATAACAAAGAGTGAAGTTAAAGCAATTGAAAAAGAGAGACCAACGGGCTTGTCTGGGATTTAGTCGCTGGGCCTTACATAGGAATTCTAAATTCTTATGATCCGTGTAAACTGTGATGGGATGGATTGCCCCCTCTAGCCACTGTCTCCACTCTTCAAAAGCTAGCTTGATTGCCAGGAGTTCCTTGTCTCCTATACTGTAGTTACGTTCAGCTGCTGAGAATTTCTTGGAGAAGTAAGAGCATGGGAGTTACTTCCCCTTATTGGAGATTTGACTAAGTACTGCCCCTGCCGCTATGTTGGAGGCATCTACCTCTACTATAAAGGGGCGTAATGGGTCTGGATGATATAAGCAAGTGTCTAGCAGAAAAGCCTTCTTTAAATCCTCAAAAGCTTGACAGGAGACTTCAGGCCACACTTTGGTGTCCGCTCCCTTCTTGGTAAGGGCGGTGAGAGGTGTTACTTTTAGAGAATAATGAGGAATGAATTGTCTGTAGAAGTTTGCGAATCCTAGGAAACGCTGTAGCACCTTTATTCCCATAGGACAAGGCTACTCCTTAATAGCTGAAACTTTCTCTGGATCCATACGAAATCCTGTAGACGGGACGATGTATCCTAGGAATGGAAGGGATTCTTGCTCGAACAAGCATTTTTCCAGCTTAGCGTAAAGATGATTGTCCTTAAGAACTTGCAGTACTTGCTTCACGTGTTGCCGATGAGAGACCAAACCTTGGGAGTAAATTAGCACATTGTCCAAGTATACGATAACTGAGGAATGCAGCAAATCGCAGAGTACCTCATTCATTAAGTTTTGGAAGACTGCTGGGGCGTTGCATAATCCGAATGGCATTACTAGGTACTCATTATGCCCATCCCTGGTGTTGAAGGCAGTCTTCCATTCATCTCCAGGGCAAATTCGGATGAGATTGTATGCCCCTCGGAGATCGAGTTTGGTAAATATCTTAGCTCCTTGCAATCTGTCCAGGAGCTCAGGGATCAATGGCAGGGGATAGCGATCCCGACGAGTGATAGCATTTAAGCCCCGATAGTCAATGCATGGTCTTAAGGTGCCATCTTTTTTCCCAACGAAAAAGAACCCTGCACCAGCAGGTGACTTAGAGGGTATGATGAACCCCTTGGCAAGGTTCTTGGAAATGTATTTTGACATTGCTTGTGTCTTGGGGAGTGACAGAGGGTAAACCCTTCCACGGGGAGGCGTGGTCCCAGGCAGCAGGTCAATCGCACAATCGAAGGAGCGGTGCTGTGGCAGGACCTCTGCCTTATTGAACACATCTGTTATGCCTCCAGCTCCATAGGCAGAATTTGCGGAAGTGTTCCGACCCAGTTACCTGCTCTACCTCGCTACTTCGGGGACGCCAAGACCTGTCGAGGGTTTCTGAATCAGTGTTACATCAGATTCTCTCTCCTACCAAGCCAGTTTCCCTCTGATTCAGTGAAAGTAGCCATCTGTTATGCCTCCAGCTCCATAGGCAGAATTTGCGGAACACTTCCGCAAATTCTGCCTATGGAGCTGGAGGCATAACAGATGGCTACTTTCACTGAATCAGAGGGAAACTGGCTTGGTAGGAGAGGAGAATCTGATGTAACACTGATTCAGAAACCCTCGACAGGTCTTGGCGTCCCCGAAGTAGCGAGGTGGAGCAGGTAACTGGGTCGGTGCAGACACTCCCATGGCAGGTACCTGAGGGTGTGTAGGTGACGCCTCGGGGGGCGCAGCATCCAAGCGGTTAGCCAGCCGCTCGACGGTTGCAGCCAGCACGTCCAAGCAGTGCTGCTGTTGTTGTGAGCTAAGTATTGCAACTTTGCTGATTTTCATGAAAGTTATGCTATAAGTGAATCTTCAATTATTTTTTAATTCCTGTGGCAATATGGACTGATTTTAGTGTATTCGAAAAAAATCTAAAAAATAGTTAAAGATATAATACAATAAAGTAATGTGACCTTTCCATGGTGGGTCTGATTGATATACAGACTCGTTGCATATTGGTCCTACAAAAAAATCTATTATAATATTGAACTGTGTGTATGCAGCGCAGTATAATCATACAAAGATTGACAGGAAACCAGTTGTTTATATACTTTGTAGTTGTAAACGTTGAGCCATCCCTGGAATGGCCTGCAGTCCCGAGATGTCCGCCGGGTCCATGGCCTTGCAAACTGTTGGCGCCAGAGAAGTGGACCCTTGGGCCAGCCGTGCAGATGGTGGAAAGAGGGTTGACGGGTCACCGTCGAAGCTTGGCCAGGAGGCGGCTCGGAGCCGAGGGACCAAGGAAGAACTTCATCCTTGTAAGCCCGCGGTCCCCCCAGGAGGAGCCTGTGAGGACCCGGGCCGCTGGGACTTAGGAGAGGTCCCTGGAAGCAGGCGATAGTCCGTAGAAGCGGTCTAAGGTCGAGGCAGGCGGCAGAGCAGAAGAATGAAGACATACCAAAACAGAGACCAGGAAGTCCGTCCGAAGATCTGGAACTGGAACCGAAGGAAGGAACTGAGGCTGAAGCACAGAACCTGAAGCAGGAGATCAGGAACTGAAGCAGGAACACAGGAATCAAAGCAGGAACACAGGAATGCAAGGCAACTAGTGACTCCAAGGAGTGAACCCTGTTGCAAGGCGATTTCCCTAGACAGACGACGGGTTTAAATACCCTGCCGGCGTCTGACGTCATCTTAGGGGCCGGCCGGGACTCCGTGCTCCTCTGCCTTTAAAAGGCTTCCCCTTGTGCGCGAGCGTGCCTAAGGGGGGCGGAGTCTGGGAGAGGAACTCGGCGGCAGGCCCGAAAATCGCAGTACCTCGTCGCGGGATTCAGTGCAGCCAAAAGGTAAAGACCCGGTCGCGAGTCCAGCAACCGGGACCGCAACATAAACATGCAAAATATTTGAAAGATCTTCTTTCACCATCTGCTTTACCACAAACACCATGTAAAGATATTAGACCAGCTAAACACCGTCCATGTGGTAGCTGTTCAGTCTGCAATGTGAATATGAAAACAGACACTTTGAATATCCCTGGCCTCAACAAACCTTTTAAATTAAAAAGCTTTACTAATTGTAAAAGCAGAGGAGTTATTTATACTGCGATCTGTCCTTGCAACAAAATGTACATTGGCAAAACAATCAGACCGCTTAATAAGAGAATTATTGAACATAGGAGTAATGTTGATAGAAAAGTAGAGTCTAAGCCTTTAGTTGAACATTCTATTTTGGCACATCACAACTTTAATGATTATCAATTCTGCGTTATACAAAAGCCTGCAATAAATTGGAGAGGGGAAATTTAGATAATTTGCTATTAAGGCTTGAACAGAAATTCATTTATGATTTTAAAACTATGGCACCAGATGGCTTAAATCAAGAGACTGATTTCTCAGTGTTTTTATGAAATTGTTTGGCATTTTCTGCATTTTTATTTTTTTACATTTTTTTAACATTTTTCAGCAGAGCTCATATCATCAATTTTTGCTATCCTTTAGTTCCGTGTATTTTTTGCTAATTTCGGACTGCTCTTGGTTTATTCCCTAAGAGATTGTCCTTGATATGACATGTTTATATGCTGCTTTTAATCTATTCCCTTAGGGGTAGATTTTATAAATTTGCGTACACGCGTACTTCTGTTCGCGCACAAGACGGCCTCGGAGGGAACTTTCCTTCTACCCCCCCCCCCCCCCCCCCGCACCTTCCCCACACCTTCCCCTCCCTAACCCACCCCCCCAGCCCTATCTAACCCCCCCTACCTTTGTTGAACAAGATACGCTTGCTCGAGGCAAGCGTAACTTTGCGTGCGCCAGGCCGGCTGCTGCACGCCATGTTCTGGTCTGGGGGCTGGTCTGGAGGCCGCGGCCACACCCCCGGAATGCCCCCGGATGACACGCCGGCCGTGTCACTCCCCTGACACGCCCCCCTGATGATGCGCTGGTTGCGACACACCCCCTGACACCCTTCCCCCCAGGAAAGCCCCGAGACTTACGCACGTTCTGGGGCTTTGCACGCGCCGGAAGCCTATGCAAGATAGGTTCGCCGCATGCAGGGCGGGTTTGGGGTAGGTTTTTGGGGGTTACGTGTGTAACGTATGCGCATAACCTTCTGAAAATCTACTCCTTACTGTCCTTCATTACCCATACTTGTGCATAATGTTTTCTTTTTTTTATATTTTAATTTTTGTTTTTTACATTAATTTAACATGGTTATGATTATCTACATCTCTCTTAGTAAATTATGCTATCCCCTTAAATTATCGCATTTTGGCGCGAAAATCGGCTATAAATTTCCGTTTCTAGTCACCATTTTTTTAACAGGCATTAAATTGCTATAAAGGAGAGTCACTCACAGCAGTGCAAGAAATAGGTAAAAAAACCTTTAAAAAGAACTTTCTTGCTGCATAAACTACTCTGCAAATGTTTAAATTAATTTACTATGTAGCTTAGTGACTTGCAGTAGAACAATTGTTCAGGGGCGGAGCATATGTAAAGTGAGAAACAACCGCAGTGTTAGTGTGGAGAGAGAGAGAGAGAGAGAGAGAGAGAGAGAGAGAGAGGAGAGAGGAGAGAGAGAGAGAGGAGAGGAGAGGGAGGAGAGAGAGAGAGAGAGGAGAGAGAGGAGAGAGAGGAGAGAGAGAGAGAGAGAGAGAGAGAGACTTGCTATAATGTCTATGCCCTAGACAGGTATTTCTATCCCTATGAGAGGCCCACCTAGTAACTCGAGGTGGGGATTAGGTAAGAATGTAGGGGGTTGGGGCCCACTTTCACATTCCACGTGAGACGTACGAACAGAACAGTGGTCTCTTGTGAAGATTTGAAGGCCTTCGGAGTGAGGAAGCTCACTCCAAGATGAGATTTGCACAATGTTCTCTCCACCTAGCTTGATGGACACTACCTGGGCAACAACAAGCTAGGTGGAGAGAACGTTGCCCAAATCTCTTCTTGGAGTGAGTTTCCTCACTCCGACGGCCAGCAAATCTTCACTAGAGACCACTGTTCTTTCCGTAGGTCTCATGTTGAATGTGAAAGTGGCCCCCAACCCCCTACGCTCATACCTAATCCCCACCTCAAGTTACTAGGTGGCCCTCCCATAGGGATACAAATACTGAAACCGGCTGTCTGGGAATATCGTGGACCGCGATACTCCTGGCTGGACACTTTCGCGAAAACATCGTGCACCGCGATAAAACAACCAATGAATCATCGTGGTGCACGATGTTTTCGCGATTTGCGACTCCAGTTCCGCGAATGGCGAAAACATCGCGTGCGGCGATGTTTCCCCACTGCACGAAAAATGCCTTATTTGCATAGGACACGCCCCCTCATGCGTTACCACTGCGATATTGGAAAATGAGGCCCTAAGTCACGGTTTTTTGAGAGTTTTAGTTTGGGTTGCACTGTTTGTATTCTTTCTAAAGATAGATAATGAATTTAAATGATGCGGGCCATTTTAAGTTATTTTTATTTATAATATAGAAATATATATTATTCTCATACTTTATATTAATAGTCTTTTAATTGCGGTAGGGAAGTTGTTTTGTGGTTCAACCTGAATTACAATTTACTCTACAGTTTCCCGCTATTCAGCAATTGTATTAATGTTAGTGCTCAACTTTATTCAAGACTGCATTTTTATCATGCAAAGCAATGTTTTATTTTAATGTTGATTAGTGCTATTATCTATTTATTATTTATAATGTTTTTAATTAGAGTGTTCATGCATTCTTCGTGTGACATTGCTCCAGTATCTTAGCCGGTATGGTGTTTCTACATTTTATGAAAGGAGTCAATCACATTTCTTATTTCTTATTTTAGATAATTTACTAATGTCCTTTCTGATCAAGTATTTTGGCATTTCTCTGATATATTCATGATAGAGGCATTTTTGATAGCCATGCCGTTTAGTTTGCCATTAGATTAAATATTAAAATATAAGGGATCAATTTTTTATTTTTATTTAATATTAAAGATTGGTATTGATTTTTGTTGAATTGCCTCTTGTTACAAAAAAAAACGTTTTTAGGGTTGGGTCCTGCTGCTTTATTTAAAGATACAGGATTAATTAACCAACATAATTTTTCTTGAGATATATATAATTTTAACATACATTTTCTTATTCTTATGTTGAAATTAAAAAAATTTTAATCCCCTTTTTTATACTTAATTATAATAGGACCTTTCAAGTTATAAGCCCTCGGATGACAAGAATTAGTCATTTAAAACCTCATGGTCTTAAGGAAGAATTTGCAGCAACTAATATATTTTTCCCAGCTCATTTATCACACTGTCTACAATTCATAATACTCATCCAAGCATTGCCCATCTTCCAATGTATATAATTTCGAATTTGTATATATGCAAATTGGTCCCCCTCCTTCAAATGATAATTTTCTTTCAAATCAGAAAATGTTGGCCATCCCTGAGAGTCCAGAATATAGCACAATGTAAAGAGGCCAAGTTTCTCCCATCATTGGTTATATATTCTGTGATCCAGCAGGAAAATCCTCATTATATCTAATTGCCATTAAAGGGGACTATTTCCCCAACTTGTCCTGTAAGGCATGCCATACAGTAAAAGGCAAATTTTAAAATCCCAGCACGCACCAAAACTGGGAAATATGCGATTATGTCTAGCCGGTGCACCGCATGGATTTTAAAAGGCGTCCATGAACGCTTGTATCTCCTGGTACATGCACAAGTAAGACGTTGCAAAAGAAGGGATGGGGGTGGGCAAGGTATGGTCAGGACATGGGCATTCTAGGAGTTTAATATGAAATGTGTGCATAAGTATTTATGCGCAAAAGTGTGCGCCAGGATCCCCTGAAGTATACCTTTACTGCTATGGATGGCGTGTAATAAAATAAAAAATTCTAGGCTGGTCAGCGGGGTTTTAAGGATTGGTGCTAACAGGCTAAAAGGGAAGCTATTTAAGTAAGGGAATTAAGTAGTCCTATCCTTTACCTGGCTGACTTGGTAACGAACTGGGGAAACTGGTAATTGTAGTCGGTGTGCATGTTTACTAAAATCCCCCCACTTACACAATAGAGGTGGCACATTCGCACACATGCACATATCCATATAAAATTGTGCGCACATGTACGCATACAGCCTACTTTATACCATGTGTGCATATACACACGTATGTTATAACATGGCTATGTCCTTTGGCGTGAGCTGGCATACACGTGTACAGGTGCGCCTGCACGGCTGTTTCAAAATTACTGTCTTATGGTGAATTTTAAATGCCCATCGCGTGCTAAAACCGGGAGATAAATGAGAATGTCCAGCTGGCGCGTGCCGCGCAGATTTTAAAAGGTGCCCAAGTATTCACATATCTCCCTGTACACACACACAAAAGTTGAAAAAAGGGTGGGGCGTGGGCAGGACATGGGCATTCTGGGGCGTTAAAATGAAATGTGTGCGTAAATATTTATGTGCACAAGCATGTGCCGGGATCCCCTACCATGTAACTTTACTTCTTCTATGTATGGAGTGTAGGTCCTACAACAAACAAGAAAAATAGGCTATTCAGCGGGGTTTTAAGTAGGGGCTAATAGGGTAAAAGGGAGCTTAATTAACTAGGGGGGGTTAAGAAGTCCTGTCCTTTACCTGGGCTAACTGGGAATGAACTGGGGAAACTGGTAATTGAGTCAGCACGTGTTTCTACTAAAATCCCCCCACTTATACGGTAGAGGTGGCATTTGCACTCACGTGTGCATCCATATAAAATTGGGTGCACATGTACGCATATACAGCCTATTTTATATCATGCGCAGTTGCGCACATATACGCGCGTGTGCTATAATATGGCCGCGTACTTTGGGCGTACATGTGAGCCCGAGCGGATGTTTCAAAGTTACTATCTTTGTAGCCATCTAGTAAGTGGATTTCTTATGTATCTACCAGAACAATCACTTTTCATTTTCCAGAGAAGAGTGTGTGGTGGCATACTTTCCACAATTTGTTGCTCAATGGTAACCCATTGTTTCCATCCCGATCCTCTAAACCATTCCAAAATCACTCTAACCTGGGCCACCGTATAATATCACTTAATTTCCGGAATGCCCATCCTTCCCCCTCCCCATGACAAAAATAGCGTGTGTTTGTAGATCCTAGTGTGCGTCTTCTTCCAAATGAATTTCAAATACTTCCTCTGAATTCTATTTAACTCTTCAGGGGCAATGGCAACTGGGAGAACTTGAAACAAATAATGTAATCATGGTAATGCATTCATCTTTAAGACTGCAAATCTTTCTAACATGATAGATTTGTCTAGTTCCAGTTTTGAAGATCCATTATTAGTGTATTCACTAAAGAAGAGTAATTTAACTGAGCCAATTTTTGTAAATCCCAGTTATCTTCACCCCCAATTATTTAATATGTTGAGTTGCCCATTTAAATGAAAGACATCCCTGTAATCTCTCCACAAGTTCAACAGGCGCAGATACATTTAAAATCTCGGATTTACTAATATTGACCTTAAACCCAGAGTTTCATCGATATCGTGTAAGTTCTTCCATTAAAACCGGTAATGATATCAATGGATTTGACACAGTAAATATAATGTCATCTGCAAATAATGAAATTTTATAATTAACTGGTCCAATTTTGATCCTTGGATGTCTCCATTCTGCCTTATTTTTTCTGCTAGTGGTTCCACACCACAGTAAAGAGGAGCGGGGACAGTGGGCACCTCTTTCATTTACCCCTATCTGAGTGGAAGGTATCTGAAAGCCCACAATTAACTTTGATGCAGGCCTGAGGGGCCCCATACAATTTCAGAATCCACCTGTTGAAGTGGTCACGCAGCCCCTATTTCTCAAGCATCTTATACATGAACACCCAGTATACCATAACAAATGCTTTTTCAGCATCAGTAGTTAATAGAAGAATTGCCTTGTCTAATTCCCCTGCAGCCCAAATTAGATTTAGTACCTGCCTTATGCTGTCTGACATATTTCTCCCCAATATGAAGCCTGACTGATCTTCATGCACCAGGCCAGGTATCACTCTGGCCCATCTGTTTGCCAGTACTTTAGCTAAAATCTTAACATCTATGTTTAGCAAAGAGATAGCTCCATAGGACCCACATTAAGGGGTGGATTTTAAAAGGGTTATACGCGTATATTACGCGCGTAACCCTGAAAACTCCATCCTGTGCACGCCGAGCCTATTTTGCATAAGACCGGCGACGCGCGCAAGCCCCGGGATGGGCGTATGTCCCGGGGATTGAAAAAAGGGATGGGGAGTGGGCGGGGTGGTCAGGGGGCGGGGCGGGGACCGAGGCCTCCGGCACAGCGGCCATGCCGGGGGATCGCGTGCCGGCACTCGGCCGGCGCACACAACCTACGCCTGCCCAGAGGCAGGCGCAACTTTTAAAATAAAGGTGGAGGGGTGATTTAGGTAGGGCTTTCCTCTACCTAACCCGCCCCCCGCGGGTTAGGTAGAGGAAAGGAGGGGAAGGTGGGGGGGGGGGGGGCGGAAGGAAAGTTCCCTCCGAGGCCACTCCAATTTCGGAGTGGCCTAGGAGGGAACAGGGAGAGCCATCGCGGCTCCCCTAGGGCTCAGCGCATGCAAGGTGCACAAGTGTGCACCCCCTTGCATGCGCCGACCCCGGATTTTATAACATGCGGCGGGTTGCGCGCACAAATCTACGCCCGCACATAGCTACTAAAATCTGGCCCTATGTCTTTAGCTTCTTTCGGTATAACTAATACTAGCTAATCTCATAAATGGGGGCAGTGGTCCCCTCCTCCAAAAGGTCCAACGAAGTAACTGCTAAATCACTTATAGAATCATGCTGTGCATCCATCTAGCCTGGGTGACTTATCCACTTTTAAGCTGGCAATGGCCATGTTATTTTTGAAGTCAGAAATCTTTAAGAATTTTGTTGCTCCTCACTTAAGCATGGAAGTTGCATATCTGCTTAATATGCTTCCATATCCTCTTCCCTTATATTCCCTTCCCTTCAATAAAGATTGTGATAAAATTCCTTAAACCACTGTAATATTTTATCCGAATCATATACCGTTTGCCTCTCTTTTGTTTTCATCCCTTGCACCTGTGAGCGCATCACTTGATTTCTTAGTTTAATACCTAAGGGGTCGATTTTAAAAGGAGTGCGCATGCGTCCATGTGCGTGCGGTTCCCGGAGAGCGCACATGGATGCGCCAATTTTATAATATGTGCATGCCTGTATGTGCGTGTTATAAATCTGATGGCTGCACACACATGCGCTCCGGATTTTAAAATCCGCGCGCACATGTGCAGGTGGCCCGCGACTCGCAGGGATTTTTGCAAGCTAAGCTTGGTGACGCTATCAGGCCTTTGCTCAGTTCCCTCCCAGTCTGCTCCAATTAAGTAGCGGACTAGGAGGAACTTTCCCTTACCCTTATCTACCCTTTTTCCCTTTTCCTCTCTTCTCCCCAACCCCTATACTAACTATAACTAGGGTTTTTTTTTTTGTTTTGTAACTTACCTGCTCCTTTGGAGCAGAAGTAAGTTTTGCATGCCGGCCAGCTTCCGGTGCATGCTTCCCCACGACAGGGCCTAATGGCCGCTGTCCTGGCCAGCCCCCGCCTCCACCCCGCCCCTTTTTTAGGCCCAGCACTTCTGTGCGTATCGGTGGTTACGCGCATAGCCGGGCCCTTTAGAAAATGCGTGCAGTGTACGCAGGGCCCGGCCATGCGCATGGCCTTTTTAAAATTGGCCTGTAAGAGTCTCGAAGCTTTGTTGTTTGTTCAAAATAGGACTGTGAACCTGCATCATTTCGTAATTGTGTGATCCAATGTTAATGATTTTAATTGTGCCCATATTTTTTCTACTTGGGCCAATATTTGTGGCGGTCCTGTTGCCTTCCGTTTCCAGTCCAGCTCAATGAATAAGCCCAATTCCTCTGCTTGTTTATCTCTTGTTTCCTATCTTGACAAGCCCACATAATCAACTTGCCACACAGAACATATTTAAGCCCATCCCATAATATAGCATCTGTAACCTCCCCTTTATCATTAAACAATATATATTCTTGAATTTCCTGCTCGATCTTAGTACAAATTTCTCCATTCCGTAACAGGTCATCATTTAACCTCCATTGCTTCTTTGGCTATAAAGATGTGGGCGCATGATCTGTCCAAATATGTGGTTCCATGCCTACCCCATCTAGTTTCCTTATTAGTGTGCGTGAACAAAAAAATCATATCTATGTGAGAATAGGAAGCATTTGGCACTAAACAGAAAGTGTAATCTTTACATATTAAATTTAAAATTATACAGCTATCTACTCTACCATATCCATCATCTGAAGCAGTTTCTTTCTGTGAGACTTTTGAAATTGCATGGAAGGCTTTGAGTTATCTAGTGTGGAATGGATTGTAAGATTAAAGCCTCCTCCCAGAATTACCGGCACTTTAATAAATGAGACTAGCAATTCAATCAGTTTCAAAAAATTTCTCCTGTTCTTGATTTGGTGCATATATATATTTTTTTTTTTCCAATGACACCATCACCCCTTCTACGGTATATTGACATTTAAATATAAAAATCTGCCTTCATGGTCTCTTTAGGTATCTAGAATCGAAATATCGAAGAGTTCCTTGAAACAAAATCCCCACATCCTTACACTTCCTATTCTCACTAGATGACACAAGAATAATCTGCATATAATGCCTATGGTAAAGTAATCCTTCATCTTTCTACCTTAAATGTGTTTCTTGAAAAAAAGCAATATATCTGCTGTTTGTCGTTTAACTCCTTAAATAACTGCCTTTTAGTAGGAATATTCAAGCCTCTAACATTCACAGATGCTATTTTTTTAGATGTCATTTAGAATGTTTACCTCCCCCATCATCAATAGCCCATCCCATATTTCCCTCCTTAGCCCTCATATCCCTTTACCCAGTAAATCCCTTAACCCCACCCCTTCATCCCTCACCCTCCCTCCCATAACTCTTTCCCTACCCCCTATCCAACTTCAAAGCTCCCCCTTCCCTATCTTCCCTTAAGAGCCACCCCCTCGGCTCATAACTACTAAATGACAGAACCCTATGGAGGAATGTTCCCACCCCCCATATGTATAACACAACACATCAGAAAATACATATTCTTATTAAATATGTAACCCATTTTTGGGGAGTGGTTATTCCCTTAGGGCACACATTTAATTTATACTCTTTGGGGCTGCTCTGGTTAGTATTCCTCCCAGGTCCTCAGCTCTCTATCCCAGAGGTGAATTCTTTTTATGGGGGGATACTTTTGTCTATTGCCCTGATAGTGGTGTGAGATCGGTAGTTGTGGCAACTCCTGGAGGGAGCTGCTCTAAACAAAACAGGCAGGACCAGGCACTGGGAGTTAAATAATAATTTACTGATTAGTTAAAGGCAAATTATAGTCCATTTTAAAGAAGCGTGCAGATTCAGATGGTTCTTCGTACAGTTAGGGTGCTTCTGCCTGGGTAGGTGTCCTATTCTTCAGCAAGTGGTTGAGCTTCCCAATTAGTGGTGTAAACGTTCACTAAAGCTCTCCCAGGGCCTTATCAGGAATTCCTACGTCAGTGGTCCCCTTCTAGCATATTAAAAACTGTCCTACTTCAGTCTCCAGAGTTTTCCCAAATACCCAGCCCTGTATCCTGGTCCTGTGGTTGGAGATCTGGATTGTTATCTCCAAACCTTTAGATGTTCTGAAAAGGATGACTCCTCAGCTTGAAAAGTGATGTACAGAAGCCTGCAAATCCAGCCTGGCTCCCAGTGAGGAGGGGTGGCTCAAAAAGCCTCATAAGAACATAAGAACATGCCATACTGGGTCAGACCAAGGGTCCATCAAGTCCAGCATCCTGTTTCCAACAGTGGCCAATCCAAGTCACACGTACCTGGCATGTATCCAAACATTAGATAGATCACAAGCCACTATTGCTTATTAATTACTGTAGTAGCAGTTTATGGATTTGACCTCTAGGAACATATCCAAACCTTTTTTAAACCCAGTTACACTAACTGCTGAAACCACATTCCCTGGCAATGAATTCCAGAGTTTAACTATACACTGAGTGAAAAAGAATTTTCTTCGATTTGTTTTAAATAAGCTACTTGCTAACTTCATGGAGTGCTCTCTGGTCCTTCTATTATCTGAGAGAGTAAATAACCGATTTACATTAACTTGTTCAAGTCCTTTCAAGATTTTGTAGACTTCTATCATATGCCCCCTCAGTCGTCTCTTCTCCTAACTGAACAGCCCTAACTTCTTTAGCCTTTCCTCAAGGGCAGTCCTACTATGCCGCATATCATTTTGGTCGCCCTTCTCTGCACATTCTCCAAACAAAAGAGAAAATAGTTTCCTAATCAAAAAGTCTTCCCAGATTGGTGTTCTACTGTCACAGGTGCTTGCCACTTTTATAAGGTGAACGGGCCCACTGCTCTTCAGCCCTTGTCCTCTGAATCCAGCCAGCAAGGATGACTTTTCCCAGAAAAGTAGTGTTAAGCATAGCCACTTCCAAAAATAGGATTCTTCTAGCCTTCAATCAACTCAAACAGCCAAGCCTGTCACAGGTGCTTGCCTCATTCATGGAGTAAATGGGGCTCATTGGTTTTCAGTCCTGGAGCAGGAGTCCCATGTGGATTCCAGAAAAAAAGAGCTCCTTATTGTAACTAAACTCCTAGAGACCCTCTGGCAGGGTGTGCACAGAGAAGTTCCCCATCCAAAAGCAAAAACCCGATGAGGGAGATCTCACCAGGGAGGGAAAAACAAACATCTTTATTGCTTGGTATCTGCACTGAAAAATAAAACCAGCCATACGTAAATCTACAAAATGGCTCCTGAACCCTCGGACCCTTCAGTACCGGACGAGGTTACGTATCAAGTACGTGAAGTTTTGGATGTTCGGTTCCATCAACACCGATGGGAATATTTGCTTGCCTGGGAGGGTTGTGGACTCGAGGACAACTCTTGGGAGCCGGCCCGTAATATCCTCGACAAGGACTTATTACGGCAGTTTCATTTGGACCACCCCAGTAAACCCGGACCGGCTAAGAGGGGGCGTAAGAGGGGAGGTACTGTTGCGGTCCTGGCCGTGAGCACCACAGCCAGGCCCTTACCTCTTGATTCCCGGACCTGCTCCCGCCTCCGGAGTCCTGGCTTGTGGCCTGTTTGGTGGCGTCCCCATTGGGGCAGCGCCACCGTGAAGGTTCCGGTGGACGCCCTGTTGCTAGGTGCGCGCGTGCGCCACTTGGGCTCCTTTGTAGCCCGTTTCCCACCAGTACTGACGCCGCCCAATTCCTGACGTCAGATGCCGCGGCCTTGATAAGCCGGCCGCGGCCATCCAGCCTTTGCCTTGCAACGGGTTAGCATTCTGGTTTCCTGTTGCATTGCGCCCCGGATTGACCCGCTTGGCTATGTCGCTCCGTTCCTGCTACAGTACCTGTTTGGTTCCTGCCTGCCTGCTACAGTACCTGCTTGGTTCCTGCCTGGTTCCAGTACCCGAGTCCTGCTACAGTTCCTGCCTGGTTCCATAACCATACCCAGTTACAGTATCACTACTGTCCTAGTCTGGTTCCAGTTACCTGTCCTGATCCAGAACCCGCCTAAGTCCCAGCGGTCGGGCCCCTATGGGCTCCTCCCAGGGGGGCTTCGGCTTCCAAGGGTGAAGCCACCTAAGTCCCAGCGGTTGGGCTCCTACAGGCTCCTCTCGGGGGAGCACCAGCTTCCAGGGTGAAGAGCATCTACGTCCCGCCTGAACATCTGCCTCCCGGCCCGCTGTTCATCAGAGACATTGTCCATCTCTTCCTAGTCTCCAGCAGGTCGGCCCAAGGGTCCACTAAACTGAGACTCCCACAACATATAAATACAATAAATAGTTAAATTCCACAAAGCTTCTTGGCTTCCAACTGAATCTAAGACCAGTCCCATGCAGATGCCCTGACAGACATTTCCAAATTGGATTTAGCTAACCAGATCTAATCTGAACAAATGACCTGTGGCAGCAATAACATGTTTTCCATCTGCCCAGCCTGTAAATTAAGGAGGGAGTCCCCCCATCGACAAAACAGCTGACTGACCTCCTGGTACTCTCATCTTCCTCTCCACAGACATTCTAGGAGAAATATCTACTGTTTGTTCTCCCTGTGCAGAAAGCTATGGCAAATCTTTAGATAATCCTGAAGCATTCAGCAATGCCTCCTCTACAGCACCAGATTTGACTGTCTCTACCAATCAATTGTGGAGACCCAGATTATTAATGTTGTTCACTTAAATTTACAACTCCGGACTGAGGGTAACTTCTGCATCCGAGCCAGAGAAAATGGCAGAGGAGTTTTCACTACTGTTCAAGGATCTCCCAAGAGGGTCCGCATTGCCAGATCAGAGCATAGCAAACCTGTCCATGGGTCCTTGGGGAGACATGCTGAACATTGAAAGGTATAATATTGGCTCACCCTTCCACTTGACCATGTCCAAACTGGTAGGATTCGAAAAACTTGACAAAAAGGAAACAGTGAGCTGAGCTGTCTTTAGCAGCATTGATAACATGCAGCCATCTTGGAGCCTAAGACTTTCTGTTTATCTTTAAATTTATATTTTTGAAACATAACGAATCAATAACATTTTAAAAAAAATTTCTCTCTTTAAACATGCAATATTTATGACTAATTATATAATTGTGAAAAAACAAAATTTAAATACAGTAATTTCACCAAATCTTGTTTCAATGTATAAAAAGCACTCTAGAAAATAAACTATATTATCAGCTATATAACTATTTTTTTCATCATGTTAGTGTGATATTTCATCTCTAATTAAACATATCAACTTTTTCTGTTTATTCACTTTTTCTCATGTTTTTATTTTATGGGAGAGAGTAAAAGAGTACGGGGTAAATTGCTGCAGCAATTTTATAACACATCTTTTAATTTCTATATAAATATTGATTGAAAAAATAGCTCTTATATTTTTATATATTTTCCCACATTTTTTTTAAAGTGCAATTTTGATATCTAACAAAACAAAAAATGTAACACGTTTCACCAGGTGGCAACATATTCAACAATTTTGTAATTTTCCCTGTTTTAAAACAAGCAGTGTTAATGAGGGTGACACAAAGCCTCCCAAGTCCATGGTTGTTTGGCTGGACCTATGCTATATTATCCATTCACTGAGATCAAAGTGAACGTGAAAACATCCAGCTGAACTCTCTCGCTAAAGCTCACTCATTGACTCATGTATCACACACACAGAAATATGTTTTGAAACAGGATAAAAGGACTTTTTCCTGAAAGGGAAAACAATCTTACTGCTATTTTTAATTCCCTTTGGCTAAAAGAAGCTTGATTCACCCCAAATCATTATAGTTTTTTTGAGGCCAAAGAGCAAGAAACATTTTTTTTTTTGAGAAATAGCAGCTATTGTCTTTATCTTTATTTGAATTTCTGAATTGTCTACTCCGAGGCACTGGGCAATATACAGAAGCACATACAAAAATAAAATGACAAAACATACTAAAATATTCAAAGACAAAATAAGGGAAGGATTATGGGTGACGTGTTTAACTTGGCAGGAGCCCAATGCTGGCGTGGCGTTAGGAGGGGGGAGGGAGCTCGTGGTGACGTAGCAGGGAGGAGTCGGGCCGCTGACATCAGGACCTCGTGCGCATCGCGAGTTCCCCAGCCCCATTGTTCTGGCCACCGGCGTGATGCCCTCTCCTCTTTGTTCGTCAGCGCCCGTGTTGACCCACGTGTTTCTGACTTCTCTGTCTCTGCAGGATCTTTAGCTGGCGCTCCCATACCCATCACATTCCAGCATCCACTGCCGAAGGTCTCAGCATCGATGGCTACAATCGTGCCGTGATCCTGTTGGAGGCCTGCGGATTCAGTGGTCACTTCTTGAAGTCCTCGACATTGGTGGCTGCCATTGGGCTGTGAGTCAGCAGAGGCTCCAAATTCGGCAGTTGCTACCTTGAGAAAGGGCAGCGGAGGATCCAGCGACAACCAGCGGGACTTGGTGCAGGGTGGCAGATGCAGCCTGACACGAGTATGGCAGGGGGCAGGAGCTGAGTTGGGTGGGGAGCTGTTGATGGTGGTGGCCGGTGAGGCCGGTGGCGGAGGCCTATGACACACGATGCAGGAGAGGCCAGGATCAGGGCAAGATCGACAGAGCTGAGGAGCGGATGGCACTGGGACCGCATTGGCGAGAGGGAGCACAAGCGGCTGGTGGCACACAGCTGCAAAGTGGTCATGGGCACATTGGGGGTCGAGCTCAAGGTCATGCAAGCAACGGAGCAACACAGTGAGCCAGTGCCGGTTCGGAGAGAGAATGGCATGGGAGGCGTGCTTGCGCTGATCGATGATCACAGAGAATGCCGTGGAGGCACTGGGCCTCACTCCTGAGATGGTGCTCAGGGGCAGGCATATGGCCCATCCCAATGACCATTTTGGCCTGAATGGCCAGCATATGGACCTGCACAGCAGGGGCAGATTCCATCTGCTCCCACACACAGTGGAACAGCCATGAGTACAGCGAGTAGGTCAATCTGGGTCCTTTTGACATGCCCACACCAACCTTTTTCCCTCAAGGATACCCACAGATATGTCCCCCATGGTGGGGGGGCAATGCTGTCTTGGCATGGTGATATGAGACTCCAGGCAGCGGCGGTGGACACTGCAGCAAGAGTGGGTGGTGACAGTGAGACTGCGAGTCATTCAAGTCAGCAGGAGAGGATGCTACAGACATCAACTGAGCCTGTGGTGTTGGTGCGGCCCGAGAGCGAGGCATTTCAGATTGAGACGGTGGCCGGTCAGGTCTGCCATGCAACGGAGACAGCAGTGATGGAATCGTCCACTGGTGAGACGGCTGCCCGGGGAACATCTAGCGGAGGCACTACAGGAAGCAAGTTAGAGGGTGTATGAGCCACCGCCCCACAAGGGGGAGGGGCAAGAGTAATCGAGGAATGAAAGGAAAAAAAGAAGGAAGGGGAAGAGGAGTAGGAGCAGTTCGAGTGAGGGGACCTCTGGGGATAGCTCTGATTCGAGTTCCTCTTTGGACAACAGCCCTACTCGACCCGCTCACGATCCCCTGGAGGCAAGTGGGGCACCCCTAGATCTTACTAACTTGTCTCAATTATGGGAGAGTGTTCCTAAGGCTTTGAGAAAGAAGATAAGAAAGAGAGAATGTATAGACATCTTCAGAATTTTAGAGGGAAGAAGGAAGAGGCTCTTAAAAGTTTATGTATGATCTGCAAGGCGCAGCTGACAGGGAGTGAGCTCCAAAAAGTTGGTACTGCCAAAATAAAATGCAATCTTTCTTGTTTCAAAGAAAAATGTTATTCAAAGCATTGCACACAAAAATTAAATTCAAGAAAATATTATTTAATGACCATCATAAACATGCAAAGGGACTGCATTAATTCCCAGGGACAGTAACTTA
The DNA here is from genome assembly GCF_901001135.1 of Rhinatrema bivittatum. Lineage (NCBI taxonomy): Eukaryota > Metazoa > Chordata > Amphibia > Gymnophiona > Rhinatrematidae > Rhinatrema > Rhinatrema bivittatum. Next base: position 505,445,527 of record NC_042617.1, read on the forward strand.
TAAAAGGCATGCAAGTACACATGAACGTGTGTTCATCAACCCATGTCCACAGATTCATCCATTTTATAACATAAGTGCATATATATGTGCATGGTATAAAATAGGCTGGACATGCGTACACGTTTACACAATTTTAAATGGACGCTGCATGTGTGCGCAAATGCCGTGTCTACCTTGTACATGGGGGAATTTTACAAGGGATGCACGTCAATGTCATACTTTTTCCAGTTCGTTCCAAGTTCGCCCAATTAAGGGATAGAACTACCAAAGCCCCCTAATTTAATAGCTTCCCTTCCCCCCTGACTCTTAAAACTCCGCTGACTGGCCTAGATTTGTTTTGTTTTAATACTTACATTCCATCCATAGCAGAAGTAAATTTATGCAGATGGGGACCCTGGTGTACTCAAGGACATGTAAGAATTTATGCCATGGCCCACCCTTTTCTAGAAATTTTTCTCTTGTGCGTGCAGTGGGAGATAAGCAGGTCCATGGGCGGCTTTTAAAATCCGCTCAGCATGAGCCAGCCCAACTTGTGCATATATCTCCCAGTTTTGGCACATGCAGGGCTTTTAAAATTTGCCTCAGCAAACGTGTAGAGTGTAATCATCAGTCATTCATGGTAAAAGATATCTGTAAACATATCTTGTAATTAGATGTAGATGATACCACAACAATATTTTTTGAGAATTTTAAGATGCACATAAAAACGCCTTAATAGACAGCTTAAGACACTTATCTGAAACAGCTGCGTTGATGATAGATGATCTAACTGCTGGAAAATGTCCTATAATGACTATCAGATTTCAAAATGTCATCTGACAATTGCAGAGAAATCCAGTTATCTGGGGATCATCTAGACTCCAGGTCCCGATATTTAAATGAAGCCTCACTGAAGTCCCTTTGCGGTTTATGATGGTTATTAAATAATTTTTTTCTTGAATTTAATTTTTATTTGTGCATGTTGCTTTGAGTAAAATTTTTCTTTGGTATAGTGTTATATTATACTTTACTTGTTCGTTCCATGCTATAGCACAGGGCTCCCCAAAACTGTCCTGGGGTCCCCACAGCCAGTTGGCTTTTCAGGATATCCACAATGAATATGCATGAGATAAATTTACATATACTGAGTCTCCATGGTATGCAAATGTATCTCATGCATATTCATTGTGGATATCCAGAAAACCCGACTGGCTGTGGGGTCCCCAGGACAGTTTGGGAAGCCCTGCTATAGCATCTCTTGCTTCAGCGAGGTGGGCCAGTTTTAAAGATAGAATGTCCAACAGTCCTCTCTGTGAGGATAGTAGTTGGCAAGTGGGATTCTTAATGTTTAATATTGATCTACATAAAAAACATATCCCTATCTTTAAAATCTTTAATTCCCTTGTTGTAAACAATCAAATTTAAATGGATGATATCCAATTCTTTGTGAAATATTCATCATCATGGGATCATAACCTTGAATTGGTTAAACTATATCTATAAAATGCCAATCAGTGGCTATTTCACAATAAACTCTTGTTGAATATTTCAAAAACAGAAATTATATTATTGAGCAAATGTTCAATGCATAATGCCTTCACTACCTTGAAATTCAGTGACTACATTATTCCATTCAGTAGCCAAGTCAGAAGCCTCATGATATTAATAGACTTTGAGCTATCTTTCTCTGCTCATATTAAATCGATTAAAAATCCTCATTTTTCAAGCTAAGAATGATCAGGCACCTTCAACCTTTTTTGAAGTTTGAGACTTTTCATACTGTAATACAATCTCTTGTTCTAAATAGCCTCGATTTTTGACTCTTTGTATATAGATCTTCCCGCAATACAATTACCACCTCTGCAACTCATCCAGAACATCGAGACTCACATCCTAGCTTGTACACCAATACGTGAACATATTACTCCCAGCCTCATATCCCTTCATTGGCTCCCTTTGAAATGGTGGATGAAATATAAAATCCTAAACTTAATCCACAGGACACTGTACATTGATACCATTGCTGGCCCAGCTCCATACTCAGAATTTACAGGCTTGCATGATCCCTTCGCTCCGAGGGAAAATATTTGAGGTCCCCACAGTCAAAATAGTAAGGCTGGAGCTAAGAAAGGACCGAAGCTTCTCGTTAGCTAGTCCAATTCTTTGGAACTCCCTACCCGATGACTTCAGGATGATATACAGCCACAATCAATTTAAAAAGGTTTTAAAAACCTACTTATTTAAACTGGTCTATGATGTAGTCTAAGTGTTCTTTAAATTGTCATCTTTATATCCAGTTGATGTCCATTATTGCAGGCTCTCAAAAACGGTAACTTTCAAACATTTGTGCGCACACATCGGCCTGCACCCAGGGACACAGCCATTTTATAACATATGCACACATATGTGCCATCTTATAAAATAGTCTTGCTGCACACATATGTGCGCCAAATTTTAAGTGCATGCATGCATCTACGCTTAAATCTTGCTTCAACTGCATAAATAGGGGGATTTTAAAAGGAGTGCATGCCGATGCCATTCCCAGTTTTAGCAATTTATCCCCAGTTCACGCAGTTAAGAGATAAGTCCTCCAACCCCCCCCCCCCCTCAGTTTAATAGCCTTCACACCCCCTAATTAGTCCCGACCCTTCAAATGCTGCAGATCTGCCTAGTAATCTTAAATTTTTTATTTACACATCATCCACAGCAGAGGTAAAGTTACGCGACAGGGGACCTTGGTGCGCATTGAGCGCATAAGTATTTATGCGCCCATCTCTGGTTCACTCCCCAAAACACCTAGATGATGCCTACACCCCACCTTTTTTGAAATCTTTGGAGATCTGCACACTGCAGGAGATATGCACGTATCGGGGTGGCTTTTAAGATATGCTCAGCACACGTTAACCCAACTTATTTGCACATCCCCTAATTAATGTATGCACTGGGATATGTATCTGTGATTTGATTTATATATATATATTTTTTTTTAATTTTATTTTTTATTGCATTTTTAACAATTCACACAAATAAACCATTGTGATTGAAAATAAAGGTTACATAGTTATATCAATCCTATTAAGAAAAATCCTTCCAAAAAATATTTTAAACAGTAAATTCTAAAGAGCGAAAAACGTCAAGGTTAACAAGAAGAAAGAAATTAAAGGAGCCGATTCCAAGCCTAATATAAACCTATTGCGCACCAACTGTGCTATGTCGCTGTCAGCTGGTGAGAATCAATAAAGAAACGAAGTTGTGAAGGCTCAAAAAAAACAAATACAGAGTCCAAATACTTGACTACGCATTTACATGGATAACGAAGAACAAACTTTGAACAAAAAGCAATCGCTTCTTCCCTCATTTGTATGAATTTTTTCCTCCTCTCCTGCGTTGACCTCGTGATATCAGGAAAAAGTCATACCTTTTGACCGTAATATTCTGCTGATCTGTTACGAAAGAATAACCTCAGTACATTATTCTTTTCACATAGGAAGGCAAACGATACAAAGAGTACACCCCTCTCTAGGACTGTTTCCTCATGTGTCAGTTCTAGTAATTCTGTGATGTTAAGTTCAGCTTGCTGATCTTGCTTCTGATGTTCTTCTTTTTTAGATGGTAAATAGTAAGCGTTTGTAATTAAAGGAGTTGCCTCCATAGGAATTTTCAATATAACATTTAAGTATTTTTTAAACAACTCCATCGGTGGTGTGTGGCTAATTATTGGAAAGTTTAGAATTCTTATATTAGTACTTCTAATCGAATTCTCGATATTCTCTATTTTTTTGTCAATCACAGTCTCTCTTTGTACTGTATGATGATGGAAACTTTTCATAATTTTAACTTTTCCTTCGATCTCTTGAATTTTCTTTTCTTGAATCTCAACTCTCTTTTCATTTTCATTACTACGTTTATTTGATTCCACACACATTTTGGAAAGATTAATAACAGCATTTTCAACAGCAGCCAAAGCGTCCCAAATGGCGTCCATTGTTATCACCTCAGGCCTTACAAGAAAGGAGGTTAATTGACTAAACTCACCACCACTTGTGGCTCTAGCAACAGTGTCCCTTTCTTCGTCTAGTGTCGGACTGGGCAACACTGTGCCTAGCTGAGATATTCCCTCCAGGACCTCCTCTCTCTGGGCTCCAAGCCCTACGGGGTTCCCCTGTGAGGTTGCCTGCGTTGTCTCGCGGCGTTCCATTTGCTGGGGGGGGGGGGGGGGGGAAACGGCATCTCGGGTGCTCCAGGACTGAGCGAGATTTCATCTGCCTGGGACTGAGTAGCTCGCTCCACTTCCCTGTCCTTCGTGGCAATCGCTCCCGGCTCTCTTGGCAAGGGTGTTGAGGCGAAAAAAGCTGGTATTGTAGCCTGAGTTACATCTCCAATTCCGGAAATCGGCAAGCTCTCACGGAGCCTTGCCTTGTGCTTTGTGTGAGGCATTTTTTTGCTTTAAAATTAAAGCAAAATTTATTTTAATGAGGAAAAAGCTCAGAGCTGCCTTCAGATACCTCTCAATCGGCCGCCATCTTGAACTCCGCCCCCTGTATTATATTTTACTATGAATGTTACTTGTAAGTCACCTTGAAATTGCCCTCTGAAAATGTATCAGAAATTTTAATAAATTTGAAACTTGAAACCTGAAAAAAACAGACCATGAAGCATGCAGGAAGAGAAGTTACCACAGATAATGTCAGTTAACATCGACTTAGTATACAAATATACCCATGAACACTTGTTTATTCAAATACATCTATGTCTTCCTGGCAATCCTCAGATCCAAATATATTTACTCTTGTTTAAGGCAAGGAAACTGTTACAGCTAGATAGTGCCTATTATTTCCTAGGTAAGTAATTTTATTATATTAAAGATTTTTTACACTTTGAATAAAAGAGAAAAGCCAGTTATAGTAATTTATCCCTAACAACTGAAAAGCAGGTTGTTAATACAAACAAAAAACACACTTTGAAATGTCTGTATGCCAATGCCAGAAGTCTAAGAAGTAAGATGGGAGAGTTAGAGTGTATAGCAGTAAATGATGAGATTGACATAATTCGCATCACAGAGACCTGGTGGAAGGAGGATAACCAATGGGACAGTCCTATATCAGGGTACAAATTATATCACAATGATAGGGAGGATCAGCTTGGTGTGGGTGTGGCACTTTATGTCTGGGAGGGTATAGAGTCCAACAGGATAAAGATCATACAAGAGACTAAATGCTCAGCAGAATCTATATGGGTAGAAATCCCATGTGTGTTGGGTAAGAGTACAGTGATAGACGTAAACTACCGTCCACCTGGACAAAATGATCAGACAGATGATGAAATGCTAAGAGAAATCAGGGAAACTAACCAATTTGGCAGTGCAGTAATAATGGGAGATTTCAATTACCCCAATATTGACTGGGTAAATGTAACATCAGGACTTGCTAGAGTCATAAAGTTCCTGGATGTAATAAATGACTGCTTAATGGAGCAATTGCTTCAGGAACCAACAAGAGAGAGAGCTATTTTAGATTTAATGTTTAGTGGAACACAGGATTTGGTGAGAGAGGTAACTGTGGTGGGGGTCACTTGGCAATAGTGATCATAACATGATCAAATGTAAACTAATAACTGGAAGGGGGGACAATAAATAAATCTACAGCTCTAAGACTAAATTTTCAAAAGGGAAACTGATAAAATAAGGAAAATAGAAAAAAACTGAAAGGTGCAGCTGCAAAGGTTAAAAGTGTTCAACAGGCATGGACATTGTTTAAAAATACAAACCTAAATGTGCAGTCCAGATGTATTCCATGCATTAAGAAAGGTGGAAGGAAGGTAAAACGATTACCAGCATGGTTAAAATATGAAGTGAAAGAAGCTATTTTAACCAAAAAATCTTCCTTCAAAAATTGGAAGAAGGATCCATCTGAAGAAAATATGAAAAAGCATAAGCATTGTCAAGTTAAGTGTAAAACATTGATAAGACAGGTGAAAAGAGAATTTGAAATGAAGTTGGCCATAGAGGCAAAAACTCATAATAAAAACTTTTAAAAATATATCCGAAGCGAGAGACCTGTGAGAGAGCCGGTTGGACTGTTAAATGACCGAGGGGTTAAAGGGGCTCTTAGGGAAGATAAGGACATTGCAGAAAGACTAAGGGCCAGATTTTAAAAGCTCTACATGAGTAACTCCAGTGGATTTACGGGCGTAGAGGGAATTACGCGCGCTGGGCCTATTTTATAAAGGCCCGGCGACTTGTGTAAAGCCCCAAGATGCATCTAAGTCCTGGGGTTTTAAAAAAGGGGTGGGGCGGGGAGGGGGCGGGGAGGGGCAGCGCCATAGGCCTCCGGCACAATGGCCATTTGCCGCTGAGTTGGAGGATTGCGTGCTGGCAGGCTGCCAGCGCATGCAACTTGCGCCTGCCTCCAGGCAGGCGCAAAAGGTAGGATAGAGGTTGAGGGTGGTTAAAATAGGGCTAGGGGAAGGGAAATGGGGAAAGCTGCATGCGTCAATGCGTGCAAGATGCACTAGTGTGCAACCCCTTGTGCGCGCCGACCCCTGATTTTATAACATGCACACGTTATAAAATCGGGTGTCCATGTGTGCGCGCTGGGTAGCGCACGCACATTTACGTTGGCGCGTAGGTTTGAAAATCTACCCCTAAATGAATTCTTTGCTTCCATGTTTACTAATGAGGATGTTGGGGAGATATCAGTTTCAGAGATGGTTTTCAAGAGTTTCAGAGATGGTTTTCAAGGGTGATAAGTCAGATGAACTGAACCAAATCACTGTGAACCAGGAAGATGTAGTAGGCCAGATTGACAAACTAAAGAGTAGCAAATCACCTGGTCCAGTTGGTATGCATCCTAGGGTATGGAAGGAACTCAAAAATGAAAATTCTTATCTATTAGTTAAAATTTGTAACCTATCATTAAAATCATCCATTGTACCTGAAGAATGGAGGGTGGCCAATGTAACTCCAATATTTAAAAAGGGCTCCAGCAGCAATCCAGGAAACTATAGATCAGTGAGCCTGACTTCAGTGCTGGGAAAAATAGTGGAAACTATTCTAAAGATCACAATTTTAGAGCATATAGGAAGACATGGTTTAATGGAACACAGTCAACATGGATTTACCCAAGGGAAGGCTTGCCTAACAAATCTGCTTCATTTTTTTGAAGGGGTTAATAAACGTGGATAAAAGTGAAATGGTAGATGTAGTGTATTTGGATTTAGTTAAATAGTTAGAATTTTCAGAAGGCGTTTGACAAAGTCCCTCATGAGAGGCTTCTAAGATAACTGAAAAGTGATGGGATAGGAGGCGATGTCCTTTCATGGATTACAAACTGGTTAAAAGATAGGAAACAGAGAGTAGGATTAAATGATCAATTTTCTCAGTGGAAAGGGTAAACAGTGGAGTGCCTCAGGGATCTGTACTTGGCCTGGTGCTTTTCAATAAATATATATATAAATGATCTGGAAAGGAATGTGACTGTTACATTCGCTGGCTTGGGGCTACACAGCATGCCCCATTCACCTCCAGATGCCCTCCAGCGTTGGCAGCGGGCCCCGGCTCTCTGGTGGCGGTGGGAAGCCACTCCTGATGCAGGCTGCGTCTCCCCGAGACCACTGGACCCTTTCCTGCATCTTCAGTGGCCAGGATGCTGCTGACTGCCGCCCCAGCATAGACCTGCCCTACGTGCGCGCGCCACCTCCCAGGATTTAAAGGGCTGGCGGCAGAAAAATGCTGCCAGCCCATCCGGATGACATCATCAACCCCAGCCTATTTAAGGCTGCATCGGGCTCCCAGCAGGCGGCTTGGCAACAGGTCTCCTCGCTGTCTTCATCAGCGTGCTCTTGAGCATTCCTGATCCAGCCTTCCTGATCCAGCCTTCCTGATCCTGCCCTCCAGCTCCTGTTCCGGATTCCTCTTCCCTCGGACTGACCTTGGCTCTTCACCCGGCTTGCCTCTTGACCATGCCTTCCGCTGACTGCCTCTGACCATGTCTTCTGCCACCTGCTTCCGAACTCCAGAACGGACCTGACCGCGCCTTCTGCCTGCCTCGGATCTATGGTCCCTCATCTGGCCGTGCCTACGGGATCGTCCACGCACAGGCCCACCTAAGACCAGTCAGCCCCAGTACCCAAGGACTCAACCTGCAGGGAAAGTGAGCTGGTAGTGGAGAAGCTCCAGCTGGCCTCTGCTTCCTGTCCAGCCTCGCCTCCCGACGGTGGGGACCTGCGGGGGTCTCCCCCGCAGGTACCGCCAACACTACCTCAGGCCAAGGGTCCAAATTTTGTACCAGATTCATAACAACAATGAATGAGGTTATCAAATTTGTGGATGATACAAAATTATTCAGAGTAGTTAAATCACAAGTGGATTGTGATACATTACAGGAGGACCTTGCAAGACTGGAAGATTGGGCATCCAAATGCAGATGAAATTTAATGTGGACAAGTGCAAGGTGTTGCATATAGGGAAAAATAATCCTTGCTATAGTTACATGATGTTAGGTTCCATATTAGGAGCTACCACCCAGAAAAAAGATCTAGGCATCATAGTGAATAATACATTGAAATTGTCAGCTCAGTGTGCTGCAGCAGTCAAAAAAGCAAACAGAATGTTAGGAATTATTAGGGAGGGAATGGTTAATAAAACAGAAAATGTCATAATGCCTCTGTATTACTCCATGGTGAGACCACACCATGAATACTATGTTCAATTCTGGTCACCGCATCTCAAAAAAGATATAGTTGCGATGGAGAAGGTACAGAGAAGGGCAACCAAAATGTTAAAGGGGATGGAACAGCTCCCCTATGAGGAAAGGCTGAAGAGGTTAGGGCTATTCAGTTTGGAGAAGCGACGGCTGAGGGGGGATATGATAACGGTCTTTAAAATCTTGAGAGGTCTTGAACAAGTAAATGTGAATTGGTTATTTACACTTTCGGATAATAGAAGGACTAGGGGGCACTCCATGAAGTTAGCAAGTAGCATATTTAAGACTAATCTGAGAAAATTCTTTTTTACTCAACGCACAATTTAGCTCTGGAATTTATTGCCAGAGGATGTGGTTAGTGCAGTTAGTGTAGCTGGGTTCAAAAAAGATTTCGATAAGTTCTTGGAGAAGTCCATTAACTGCTATTAATCAAGTAGACTTAGGGAATAGCCACTGCTATTAATTGTATCAGTAGCATGGGATCTTCTTAGTTTTTGGGTAATTGCCAGGTTCTTGTTGTCTGGTTTGGCCTCTGTTGGAAATAGGATGCTGGGCTTCATGGACCATTGGTCTGACCCAGCATGGCAATTTCTTATGTTCTTATGTTCTTAAGCCCTTTTACTCTAGCAGATAACAGCTTACTAACAATATTAACATCCACCCTCTATTTTTTAAATTTGGCTAAATTTTTCTATGCCAAGGTGACATTTAAATGGGTAGTGCCAATTTTCTCATCGGGGACTATATTGCTCACTTTTAAAAAACTTATTTGGCCTACTCCAACATCTATATTATTCAATATAACATGTGTACCATCTCCCTTATACTAATCTGAGCATAGATTTACTAATAATTGCAACTTTACTCCCTTTCACTTGCACAATCAATAAGTCATATCTCACAAACTCACACTTGACATCTATGCAAACCCTTTTAAAAAATACAACAGATGCATCTGATCTACTAAGAAACATAGAACATATTCATGAGATTATGGATCCAAGACTATAGGAGCCCAATATTCAAATGCTAGTTAGCCAGATATGTCAGACTTATCTGGCTAAGAGGTAGCCACTGAATATCTGCCTGCATTCAACGGCTGCCACTTATCTGGCTATCTTCTTAGCTGGATAAGTGATTTATCCAGCTAAGTTGTGGGTGGGCAGTGGGCGGATTGGGGCAACACTACTCATCCGTATTATTAGCGATATTTATACTTATCTGGTTAAGTTAATCGGATAAGTTAGACCTGCTATAGAATAGATCTAACTTAGCCTGATATAACTTATCTGGCTAAGTAAGCACCAAACGCAGAGATATTCAGCAGCACTGCTGCTGAATATGATAATATCCCTGGGATCCCCAATGCCCTTGGGGCTGTCGTACCCTCGGGGTCCTTGATGCCCTCAGTGCCCAAAGTGAGATGCTTGGGCAGGGATCCTCCACATCAGCCCCCAGGAGACTTTAGCAAAGAGGAGGCCCCATATGATCCGTGGGGGAATGATATCTCCGAGACCTCTTCAGATAACTCAGGTGTCCATCTCTCAGAACCGTCTCCGTCAGATGAGAGGTGGAGGCCATCCCATTTCAGCTCCTCACCGAGGAGGATGCCTGGCACAAAATGCTGGAAATACTCCAGTTTGTTGATGCCCCAAAGGAAGTAGTGGCAGTCCCAGTCCATGATATTTTCAAGCAGCTACTCCTCAGTATCTGGGAACACTCTGTGACAGTTCCTCCATCAATCGGAATGTGGACGCCACTTACTTTGTGCAACAAGCATCAGTGTTTGAGAGGTGCCACCTACCACACAAAACTTTTGTAGTGGAGTCTGCCCTCAAGAAGATCAAGTGATCCCACACCCACGCCGCCGCAATGATCCCATCCTGCCTCTCAGCAAAGATAAGACGCAGAGATGCGAGGTCAAAATGAGGAGTTGCAGGATGGGCAGAAGGAAAAAACAAGCCACCAGCAACCTGTCCGGCAGAAGTGGAGGGCCAGGGCTGTTGGGAGAAGCCCTTTGTGTATGTATGAGCAGGACGAAACCTGTGTGTGTGTATATGTGAGTATGTGTGTGTGCATGTCTGAGCATGTTTGTGTGGGGCGGTATATGAGCATGTATATATGTATGTGTGGGTGTCTCAGCAGAAGTGGAGTGTGTGTGTGTCTGAGCATGTGCATGTGAGAGGAGGCATATGTATGAAAGAGGGAGCATGCGGGTGTGTGTGAGAGAGGGAGCACGGAGACAGATGCAAACTCTAGGGATGATGGAATAAGAGGTCTAAATAGTAGTAAGTTCTTTTTGAGCCGTAAATTCTTCAGTTTATATTTATATCAGGAAAGTTTGAGGTATTGAAGCATAGGTGTTCTCTTCGTGTGTATGTCTGAGCATGTGTGCATTTGTGAGTATGTGTGTGTGTCTGAGCATATATGTGAGAGAGGGATTGTGTGTGTAAGAGCATGTATATGTGAGAGAGGGATCTTGTGTGTGTGTGTGTAAGAGCGAACATGTGTGTGTATGAGGGAACACGCCTATGTATGTATAAGTATGTATAGATATATATCTATGAGAGAAAGAGAGGAGAACGTTTATGAATCCCTCTCTCACTAATCCACAACAAACTCAGAGTGACTAGAAATCAAAAGTTTCCAGGTATGGAGAGTGTGAATTATTTTATCCTTATTAGTATTAATCTTTGGATGCTCTTTGATGTGTCTGCTGTTTTGAAATATTTTATTGGTGTTGTATTGGTGTTGGTCAGGGTCACCCACACAGTCTCATACCCCACGGTTGCGTCCATTTCCGCAACTCAAAGGAACTGTTTCTCGATTAATTGCTTAATTCATATACACTATGTAAATTTGTACATAATTCTTACATTGTATGCACCCTCTCCTGCTTTTTGCCCTTCTCTCCAGTTAGAATTTGTTTAACCTATCTTTTCTCTAACAGCCTAGTTCCACTTTCCCTGTTATAATGTAACTTTTTGCTTTCTCTGTTAACTGGTTCCCCCTAGTTTATTGTAAACCGGTACGGTAAGACCTGGTCTTGAGCATCGGTATATTAAAAGAATTTAAATAAATAAAATAAATAAATAAAACAAATTGTTTAGCAGTTTTTAATTATTGAATCTTCCATTCACGAGCTGTTTTGAAATATTATTTTTATTAGTATATTTATATTATTATGATTAATGTATTATTGTATTTCTTGATTTTGATTAATATCTGAGGATTGGTGATTTCTGTTTTTCCATTGTTACACTGCACAGAGACTGACGTGTTGCGGTTTTCCTCTTCAGTTTTTGCCTGCATGTTTCTATTTATGCTTTATGGTTTCTTTTTCCTGTATTTGGTGAAGGTCTGCCTGTGTTCAGCATGTGTGATTGAGGAGAGGTAATCTAGAAGGTAGGAATCTATAGCAGTTTGGTTCTTCTATTTTTCAAATAGGAGGTATATTGGTGATTTAGGGCCTGGGGTAGGGTTGTTACTTTTTTAAGAGCTGGCAGTTAGTGCTGTTTTGGTGTGGGATGTTTATTATATTTTAATTGTAATTTACTTGTGGCTTTCTGAGGGTCAAGCCCACACCTAACACGCATTACAGTAGCCCTAATGCCATATGGGTTCCAAGTGTCTTTTATTTGTAGGATTTTCTGGTTGTCACCAAGGAATTGCATGCAAATACTTATGCAAATACTTTTTACCTCAGAAGACTGTCCTTTGAATATTATTTTTCATGTAAAATCTGGTATTATATATGCCTAATTTTTAACTGTGTACATGGAGAGAAGAGGAGGCAGGGTGCAAGGCTATAAGATTTGCTTAGGGCACCTAACACTCTTGTACCAGCAATGGGTTCCGGGGGTGGGGGTGAAGACCCGGAGGGTAGACAGTGACAGTTTTTAAAGTTTAGGTTGCTGGAATTAGCTGGGCTTTTTTGGTAGGTCCGAGACAGAGAATGAATGAAGTGTGGTGGGAGGTGGGGGGGGGGGGGGGGGGGGGCAGCACAAAGCAAATGTTGCTTACCTGTAACAGGTGTTCTCACAGGACAGCAGGATGTTAGTCCTCACATATGGGTGACATCATCAGGATGGAGCCCAATCACGGAAAACTTCTATCAAAGTTTCCAGAACTTTGACTGGCCCCTGCAGCCAGCAGGGGTTCCCCCCTCAGTCTTATTTGATAGCTACAGGCAGTGCCGAAAGAAATAAAACAACAAAACGTTATGAACCCAACACTGCGGGGCGGCGGGCGGGTTTCGTGAGAACTAACATCCTGCTGTCCTGTGAGAACACCTGTTTCGGGTAAGCAACATTTGCTTTCTCACAGGACAAGCAGGATGGTAGTCCTCACATATGGATGAGTACCGAGCTGAGGATGTCCGAACATGTACCAAATGTACCCAATGGCATGCAACAGGCACAACAACTGGGGTGGACTTTGGTCGAGGGCATCCTGAACCCCACCGAGAAGGCGGAAGGGTGTTGGGACATCACGTTGGAAATAGATTACGCAGGACAGACTGGCCAAAGATGGATTCTTGTCTTCCGGCTTTGTCCAAGCAATAGTGGGCTGCGAAAGTATGGAGAGAACTCCAGGTGGCAGCCCTGCAAATATCAGGAAGCAGCACCAATCGTAGGTGTGCTCCTGAAGTCGCCATGGCCCTCACAGAGTGTGTTTTAACACGGTCTTGAAAAGGAATGCCTGCTTGCTGATAGCAAAAAGATATGCAGTCCGCCAACCAGGAGGAGAGAGTCTGCTTACCCACAGGTTGCCCTAATTTGTTGGGATGGAAAGAGATGAATAATTGAGTGCTCTTCCTGTGGGCAACTGTACGGTCTAGATAGAAAGCTAGAACCCGTTTACAGTCAAGGGTATGCAGAGCCTGCTCTCCTGGATTGGAATGGGGCCTGGGAAAAAAGGTAGGTAGTATGATGGATTGATTAATGTGAAACTCCGAAACTACCTTAGGTAAAAACTTAGGGTGAGTGCGGAGTACCGCCCAGTCCTGCAGGAGTTTAGTGTAAGGCGGATAGGTAACTAGGGCCTGTAACTCACTAACCCTGCGAGCTGAAGTGATAGCCAAAAGGAAAATCACTTTCCATGTGAGATATTTTAGGTCACAGGAATGAAGAGGCTCAAATGGTGGTTTCATGAGCCAACTGAGAACCAGATTAAGGTCCCAAGAAGGGGCCGGAGGACGGAAAAATGGCTTGATATGGAGCATGCCCTTCAAAAAGCGTGTTACGAGGGGTTGTACCGAGATAGGGACATCCCCGACACATTTATGGAAGGCGGCTACCGCACTGACATGCATTCTGATGGAAGATGTCTTAAGATCTGACTCTGACAAATGCCAGAGATAGTCCAGAAACCTTGGGACTGGACAGGAAAAGGGATCAAGGGACTGAGAGGTGCACCACGATGTGTACCTTTTCCATTTATAGGAATAAGATTTTCTCGTGGAAGGCTTCCATGAAGCAATCAGGACATGAGAAACCGAATCTGAAAGGTTAAGTGGTTGAAGGATTAACCTTTCAACATCCATGCCGTCAGAGACAAGGCCTGTAGATTGGGATGGAGTAGGCATCCGTCGTTTTGAGTAATCAGATGTGGGTCCATTCCCAAGGGAATGTGCCTGCGGATGGAAAGATCCTGAAGTATGGTGTCCAAGTCTGCCCCAATGAACGACAAGGTTTGAGATGGGATTAAATAGGAATTTTTGTATCTGACGAGAAATCCTAGAGAAATTAGAGTGTGTAGGGTCAAATCGAGGGCCGACCTAGCGGCTTCCTGGGTTGGAGCCCTGATTAACCAGTCGTCCAGATAGGGGTAGACGGAACACCTTCTTTCCTGAGGAAAGCTGCAACAACTACGAGACATTTGGTAAAGACTTGTGGTGCCGATGCTAGGCTGAACGGAAGCACTCGGTATTGATAGTGCTTTGGGCCTACTAAAAACCTGAGGTACTTGCGATGAGTTGGTAGAGGATTCTGGCTGCTGCTCTCCAAGTGGAAGTCAAAAACCTGAAGCAGGCCCTGGCTGGGGAACTGCTTGTGGTTTCTGCTTTCAGGCTTGGCGAGGCTGAGACTTTTGATAAGGTCTTGTAATACGGGACCTTGCTGGTGGTGGATAGGCCTTCCTTGGGCGGTAGAACGACTTCTCAGAGTCCTTCCAGAAGGGCTGTCTTGAGGAGAAGTTGGAAGGCATTGAAGAGAGCTATTTAAGGGTCTCATGATGGTCTTTTAATTCAGCCACCATTCGTTGGATCTGTTCACCAAACAGATTATCTCCTACACATGGTAGGTTAGACAGCCGGTCTTGTACTTCTGGGCGAAGGTCAGAAGATTTGAGCCAGGCCAATCGTCTTGACGAAATAGCAGCTGCAGACACTCTGGTAGAGGTGTCGAATATATCATAAGATGTTCGAATCTCATGTTTTTTCTCCTCAAATCCTCTGTTGACAAGGGTTTGTAGCTGTTCTTGGAACTGTTCAGGCAGGGACTCAGAAAAGTCCTGTATCTGTTTGAAGATGACCCTATTATATTGGGTCATATAAAGCTGGTAAGCAGCAATTCGGGAGATGAGCATGGCCCCTTGAAACACTCGTCGACCGATGTTGTCTAGGAACTTTTGTTCCTTAGCAGGTGGGGTAGATGAGTGAGGTTTTGATCTTTTTGCCCTCTTTTGAGCTGACTCTACCACAACTGAGTGGTGGTCGAGCTGGGATTTTTGATAATCTGGGGCTGATTGCACAAAGTAAGTAGTATCAGCCTTTCTGTGTACTGGAGCAATTGAGCCAGGATTTTCCCAATTCTTTTGGAGAAGATCCAGAAGAACTTGATGAATGGGGATAGAGGTGATCACTTTGGGGGCATCCAGAAATTGGAGTAACTCCATCATCTGGTGCCTGTCATCCTGTTCAGTCTGAAGTTGAAAGGGAACCAACTCAGACATTTCCTTCACAAAATTTATGAAAGAGAGGTCCTCTGGAGGAGAACGTTTCCTACTTTCAGTGGGAGAAGGTGGTGAATGCAAGTCAACAGTGTCAGTTGAAGTATCATCACCCCAAGTGTCATAAGGATCAGCAGACTGACCTGTAGGATGAGAAGGGAGTTGGATACCTGAAGGCCCCAGGCGAGGCTCCAAGAAAATCGAGGGAATC
Source organism: Rhinatrema bivittatum (assembly GCF_901001135.1). NCBI lineage: Eukaryota > Metazoa > Chordata > Amphibia > Gymnophiona > Rhinatrematidae > Rhinatrema > Rhinatrema bivittatum. The sequence goes on from NC_042617.1 coordinate 505,461,370, forward strand.
ACCTGGGGCACTGATGATGGCATGGAAGGCATCGGTGCCGGCATTGAAGGCATCGATAGCACCGATGGATGTATCGGCACCGATGGATGAATTGGTGTTGAGGGACGAATTGGCATCGATGGCTGAGGCACAACTCCCGATGGAGGAATGCGGAACGGTGTTTCTCCTCCCGATGAAGCTGTCAATGGGGAGGGCATCGGAGCCATCGGAGACCCGGGATCCATTAGTGGAAGGGTGGCCATCAGCGCCTTCATCCGGGATAGCAATGGTGCCAGCGCTGCCAGAATCGGGTCGATGACTGGTTCCACAATCGGTGCCAGTGTCGGTGCCGGAGGAACATGGAGATGTTGCATCGCCTTGTCGATGGCCTCCTGAACCAGCCAGTCCAGTTCTTCTCGGAGACCTGGAGCAAGCAGCTCCGGGTCCAGAATAGAAGAGGGAGGCAGAGGCATAGTCATAGGGATCACCTTTACAGGCGGAATCGCGACTCCCAAACCCCGATCGGGTGAGGGTGGCCGCAATGACCCGGTCGCAGGAATGGTCAGTGCCTTTCCTGGACGGGACTTCTTCGACGGTGGCTCAGACAGTGGCGAGGTCGATGGTTTTGCTCCCTTGACGGCCCGAGTCTTACGATGTCGATGGCGATGTTTTTCCCTGCGATCCCCTCAATCCTGAGGGGGAGTAGCAGGAGTCGATGGCCATGAAGACAGGGGTTACGCGCACAGCTGGGCCTTGCGTGCACCATGTGCATTTTAAAAGGGGCTAGGCCACACGCGCACAAGAGCCGGGCCTTGGCAAAGGTCCAGGAGGCGGGGCGGGGCTGGAGGCGCCCATACAGCGGCCATTTGCCGCTGTGCCAGGGGATCACACGCAACCTGCTACTGCTCCTTTGGAGGAGCAAAAGTTAATTTTAAAAAAATTGGGGGTACCTAGGATAGGGACGGGTAGGAGAGGGGAAGGGGAAGGGAGGTTAGGGTAGGGGGTAAGGAAGTTCCCTCTCAGTCCAATCCTTATTTGGAGCGGACTGGGAGGGAACGGGGAGCCCCGATCTCATCACCACGCGAATGAGCTAATTTCTACCCCCTCCCCCTTGCGCACGCGCGCATATTTTTAAAAAATCTACCCCTTATTTTTTTCTCAGGAGACTAACCGCACAAAGTAGCAGATGTATATGTGGGCGAATAGTTTTTCCTGGGCTAATTTTCAAAGTGAAAGTTTGCATGTACTTTCTATTTCAAAATTGGAGCAAAGACCGTGGGTAGAACAAAAACTTCGGACTTTGCACCAATACAGGCAGTTAGAAACCTCCTCTCCCACCCATGTGTCTTTGTTCAGTGCTGCGTACCTCCAGCATGTGCTTTATAACTGATGATAATTAGCAGATTGGCTCTGGATATCTGAGAAGGGATTATGAAGCTCATGCATACTATAATGAAAGTAATAATTTATTGCACAGTTCTGAGAGGGTGGGGGATGGACTAAAATCTCACATAAAAAGAGGCTTACTTGTTTTCTTCAAGATTCACAGGGCTATTGAGCTGCATTTTTTAGACACAGAATGAAATTAGTTTTGTCAAAATTGCCAAATATTTTTTAACTATACATTTTGTGATGGCGTTAATCTCGAAGAACTAAGTCAAAGCCAATTTAATTTTGTTCTTGCCACCTGAAACATAATGCCAATAATAATGAATTATGTTTTTCCTTTACATACCCTTTGCATCTTTCCAGGCAAAGGTTTTCAACCTTGCTGCCACTGGAATACATTCAGAATATTTTCAGCATTGTGCACTTAACCTTTTTAGTAGGGGGCAGGTTCACAGAAGTAAATATGTGAAATTTGTAAATGCAGTACAGTTTCAAAGATTCATTATGCTATATTTGAAACATTCAGAACTGAAGATGCAAGTCTGGATCAGAATACTTAATGTTGGTTTAGAGACATTTTAGCTTTTTATATGTGTGCAGCTGTTCTTAAACTAGTATCAGTAGTCACATCTGCTCATTAGCAATACAATGCAATTTCTACAGTTTAATTATATGCAAATGATGAATTCCTTATGCATAATCTAAAAAAATCCCAGTCCTTCCAAACTAGTGAAAAAATAAATCCCCCCCCAATGAAAAATGGTCAGTGCAATGAATACCGAGCATTAATTTTTCTAGCTCAAATATTTGAATTTGAAAATGTGGTGCCAAACCATCAGGAGCTTCAAGATGAGAAAATGCTTTTATCCTGGCACAAGTGTGGATAATAATCTAAATTATCCAGCTACTAACATGATATGAAGAGAGTACACCTCTTAAATAATCAGTTTCATGTTATCGGTCATGAACATAATGAAAATACAAAATATAGTGCTTTCCAAAAATGTAAAGGTTGTCCTAAGTATATTACTAGATGCAAAAAGCATACATCTTAAAGAACAAAAAGAAAGAAAATATATTGCTGTAAATCAGATGGAATGCTTATGCTGAAATGAAGCTTCTGGCTACAGTTGTTGGCAATGACCAAGGAGATGTCTACAACTGTAAACAAATTGAAATCTCCATGGCAACCTATATTTTCAGTTACATTTTCAGCTGCTGAAAGCATGTTAAAACTGATCTCTCTTCCAAGGTTGGTGCAATGGTATTAGTCATCCTAGGTGAGCCTTCAACCTTGCACATCCCAACCCAATTAACTTTTAGGACCTTAGGAACCCGCCTAAGGCCTGGATTTATCAAAATGCGGTAAATATCGCATGCGATGGGTAAAGGGGCGTGTTTTATGGTAATAGGGAGTTTATTGCAATTTGTGCTAATACCTATGCAAAGAGCTAAGTTACCACAAATTGTGATAACTTTTTCACACTTTGAGATAAGTGCCAGAATGTGGTATTTCCTACATACAACCACTGGGGAGACCATGTTTGAGAGAGAGAGAGAGAGAGAGAGAGAACAAACAGAACAGTGCTCTCTTGTGAACATTTGATGACCCTTGGAGTGAGGAAACTCACCCAAAGATGAGATTTGTGCAATGTTCTCTCAACCTAGCTTGATGAACTCTCTACCTAGGTAACATCAAGCTATTTGGATGAGTTTTCTCACTCCGAGGTTCATCAAATTTTCACAAGAGAGCACTGTTCTGTTCGTATGTCTCACATTGAATGTCAAAGTGGCCCCTAACCCCCTACACTAATACCTAAACCTCACCTCGAGTTACTAGGTGGGCCTCCCATAGAGATATCAATACCTATCTAGGGTCAGGGCATTATCTCTCATTATCTCTCTCTCTCTCTCTCTCTCTCTCTCATCAAGCTATTGCACAGCTTAACACTCCTGAAAAAGTTGTAGTTTAAATCAGCATTAAAGCTGTACAATAGGGCTTTGCAAAACGGTAAACCCATTCCTCCTCCTTTTTCGGATTTGCATCGCACCATACGATATGGTACTATCGCATGCGTTAAAGGCATTTTCGCATGCGTTAAGGGCTTATCGCATTTTGATAAATGAGGGGGTAAGATTGTTATAATTAAACCCAACAACCAAGTACACCCCACTACCATGTCTCTCAGAATGATCTTATAAAACATGTAATTGGACATTTTTTTAAAATATATACATAAAAAACAAAGTTTAATATCTATACACAGGCCCAGATTTAGCCATAGGCAACGGCCTCCGGTGCCAAATTATTTTAGGCGCCAGAGAGTCACCACCACTGCCATGCCTAAATCGCAGCCTGCAGTGGTGACACCAACCCTCTCTTCTAGCAGCACTTGAAAATGATCAAAAAGCAGCAAGGGGCCTTCAGCAGCCCTCGAGTACTGATGGATCCTGCGGTGCCACACCCTTCCTCTTGCATGGTCTTCCTGTTACCATGGGGAACTGTGCAAGGGATAAAACATCACAAGATCTGTCAGGACACAAGTGCTACTAAAGGCCCTGTGCTGGTTTTTCATCATCTTCAGATGCTGCAACTTTGAGGTGAGGAGAGGGAAAGGATTTGGGCAAGCAGGATCATTCCCATCCACCTCCACAGGGAGGGTGCATTTCACCTTAATCTGGTCTATCAGGCTTTGCCTGTTCACTAATATAATTCCCTGTGATTTTTAGAGATAGATGGGTTTTGTATTTTTGAGTCCTCTCCTTCCTCTATACCCACCTTTTTATGGGATGTGTCTGGGGAATATACAGTAAAAATCCCTGGGAACATATGATTTACGTTATTGCCTCTCCTAAAAAGTAATGATCAAGAGGGTGAGGAATTTTCAGTTTTGGTGGTCATTGCCTCTCTTCATCAGGATTGATCTGTAAACACCCTTGAGCACCAATCTATCTTGGGCACTGTTACGTGTATAGCCAGATGGTAAGACTATTATGTTTTCCGCTTTTAAAGATGGTATGGAGATAGTTTGCACACCCAGAGAATCTTCACCAGAAAATAAATCAAAATAGAAAAATGATTTAACAGGCACTTTTATAAATAAATTAAATGATTTATTTTGCTGGCAAATGGATAATTTTCTATATTCTTCTCTTCTAGAAACAAGTGTAATTATTGAACAAACAAGCCTTTCAATAATGTCAATAATTTCAATGAGAAATAATTTACATCTAGTGCACAAAAACAATTTTCCATTTGTGACTCTCACTTCAATTCTTAACACAGTTTGGGATAGAAACTGGTTCCTGTACAAGGATGACTTCTTGTTCTTACCAAGACACTATCAGATAAGTATTTTTTCAGTTAGTTACTTCTTAATGAGAACAAATGTTTAATTACAACTTTAATTCAAGAAATCTAATTATTTGTGTTAACTTGTTATTACAGACTTAACCCAAGGGAAGACTTTACCCAAGGGAAGTCTTGCCTAACAAATCTGCTTCATTTTTTTGAAGGAGTTAATAAACATGTAGATAAAGGTGAACCAGTAGATGTAGTGTATTTGGATTTTCAGAAGGCGTTTGACAAAGTCCCTCATGAGAGGCTTCTAAGAAACTAAAAAGTCATGAGATAGGAGGGGATGTCCTTTCGTGGATTACAAACTGGTTAAAAGACAGGAAACAGAGAGTAGGATTAAATGGTCAATTTTCTCAGTGGAAAAGGGTAAACAGTGGAGTGCCTCAGGGATCTGTACTTGAACCGGTGCTTTTCAATATATATATAAATGATCTGGAAAAGAATACGACAAGTGAGGTTATCAAATCTGCGGATGATACAAAATTATTCAGAGTAGTTAAATCACAAGCGGATTCTGATACATTACAGGAGGAACTTGCAAGACTGGAAGATTGGGCATCCAAATGGCAGATGAAATTTAAAGTGGACAAGTGCAAGGTGTTGCACATAGAGAAAAATAACCCTTGCTGTAGTTACACAATGTTAGGTTCCATATTAGGAACTAGGGATGTGAATCGTTTTTCAACGATTAAAATTATCGTCCGATAATGTTTATATCGTCTTAAATCGTTATAGAACACGATACAATAGAAATTCTAATGATTTATCGTTAAAAATCGTTAAATCGTGTTAGTGCGCACTAACTCGAGTTAGTGCGCACTAACTCCCCGTTAGTGCGCACTAACTCGATTTAGTGCGCACTAACTGAAAATGATACAAATAAACACTTTCCAGGTCACTGAAGGTCAGTTAGGAATGAATATGTGTTCCTATTGGCTGGCTGCCCTCTTATCTATTGATGTTACCAAGGTTACCACTGAGGTGATGGTTGGGGGGATGGGAAATGGAAATGGAAACTAACGAACACCAACAGAAAATGAAACAAAGTGTTCACACTTCCCAGGTCAGTAAAGGTCACTTAGGAATGAATATGTATGTATGTATTCCTATTGGCTGGCTGTGCTCTTATCTATTGATGTTACCAATATGGTTGGGGGGATGTGAAATGGAAACAGTTGGAAGCTTGACAAAAAAAGTAATGTAATGATCAGCACTCACGTGACTAGAACTTGTTTGTTTATTATTTTTGTTAGCAGGCACCTGAAATGCTAGTGCATGTTGAATTTGCCAATCACTGTGCATTTTAGAAAGGTGGTCCTGGCTGGAACTGTACACAGTTCAAATATATGTAATTGATTGTTGGTAAGTGTATTTTTTAAGTAGCCACACTGGCACCAGTATGTTTACTTTTCCTCCTACTTAACTCACTAGCTCAGCTTTGTAAGAAGGGCTTCTCTGCTTGTGTGTTGTTTTTGTTTGGTGTGAGGAGAGCAGAAACATCAGATCTTTATTCAATCTACTACAGTTATCTCTTACAGTGCCCTATCCCTATTAATACCAGGAGTGTTGTGATCTTCCTGCACACAGTGCCCTAACCCTGATACCAGTCTGAGACAGCTCCCTCCCTGCATTACTAGTGAGAGGCTGGCTTCACAGACAGGGGGGAGCTGCCTGACCCTCACTCCTGACTTCCCCCATGTCCCAGCTAGTGAATGGTGTGTGGGTGAGGGGGGGGGGGGAGGATGGTGAAGTCTGAGACAGCTCCCTCCCTGCATTACTAGTGAGAGGCTGGCTTCACAGACAGGGGGGAGCTGCCTGACCCTCACTCCTGACTTCCCCCATGTCCCAGCTAGTGAATGGTGTGTGGGTGAGGGGGGGGGGGGAGGATGGTGAAGTCTGAGACAGCTCCCTCCCTGCATTACTAGTGAGAGGCTGGCTTCACAGACAGGGGGGAGCTGCCTGACCCTCACTCCTGACTTCCCCCATGTCCCAGCTAGTGAATGGTGTGTGGGTGAGGGGGGGGGGGGAGGATGGTGAAGTCTGAGACAGCTCCCTCCCTGCATTACTAGTGAGAGGCTGGCTTCACAGACAGGGGGGAGCTGCCTGACCCTCACTCCTGACTTCCCCCATGTCCCAGCTAGTGAATGGTGTGTGGGTGGGGGGGGGGGGGTGGATGGTGAAGTCTGAGACAGCTCCCTCCCTGCATTACTAGTGAGAGGCTGGCTTCACAGACAGGGGGGAGTTGCCTGACCCTCAATCCTGACTTCCCCCATGTCCCAGCTAGTGAATGGTGTGTGGGTGAGGGGGGGGGGAGGATGGTGAAGTCTGAGACAGCTCCCTCCCTGCATTACTAGTGAGAGGCTGGCTTCACAGACAGGGGGGAGCTGCCTGACCCTCACTCCTGACTTCCCCCATGTCCCAGCTAGTGAATGGTGTGTGGGTGAGGGGGGGGGGGGGGGGGGAGGATGGTGAAGTCTGAGACAGCTCCCTCCCTGCATTACTAGTGAGAGGCTGGCTTCACAGACAGGGGGGAGCTGCCTGACCCTCACTCCTGACTTCCCCCATGTCCCAGCTAGTGAATGGTGTGTGGGTGAGGGGGGGGAGGATGGTGAAGTCTGAGACAGCTCCCTCCCTGCATTACTAGTGAGAGGCTGGCTTCGCAGACAGGGGGGAGCTGCCTGACCCTCACTCCTGACTTCCCCCATGTCCCAGGTAGTGAATGGTGTGTGGGTGGGGGGGGGGGGGGGAGGATGGTGAAGTCTGAGACAGCTCCCTCCCTGCATTACTAGTGAGAGGCTGGCTTCACAGACAGGGGGGAGCTGCCTGACCCTCACTCCTGACTTCCCCCATGTCCCAGCTAGTGAATGGTGTGTGGGTGAGGGGGGGGGGGGGAGGATGGTGGAGTCTGAGACAGCTCCCTCCCTGCATTACTAGTGAGAGGCTGGCTTCACAGACAGGGGGGAGCTGCCTGTCCCTCACTCCTGACTTCCCCCATGTCCCAGCTAGTGAATGGTGTGTGGGTGAGGGGGGGGGGGAGGATGGTGAAGTCTGAGACAGCTCCCTCCCTGCATTACTAGTGAGAGGCTGGCTTCACAGACAGGGGGGAGCTGCCTGACCCTCACTCCTGACTTCCCCCATGTCCCAGCTAGTGAATGGTGTGTGGGTAAGGGGGGGGGGGGGGGGAGGATGGTGAAGTCTGAGACAGCTCCCTCCCTGCATTACTAGTGAGAGGCTGGCTTCACAGACAGGGGGGAGCTGCCTGACCCTCACTCCTCCAGGGTATTGTGATCTTCCTGCACACAGTGCCCTATCCCTGATACCAGGGGTGTTGTGATCTTCCTGCATGCAGTGCCCTATCCCTATTAATACCAGGAGTGTTGTGATCTTCCTGCACGCAGTGCCCTATCCCTGATATCGGGATGTGTGCAAGAAGATCACAACACCCCCAGTATCAGGAATAGGGCACTGTGTGCAGGAAGATCACAACACCCCCAGTATCAGGAATAGGGCACTGTGTGCAGGAAGATCACAACACCCCTGGTATTAGGGATAGGGCACTGTGTGCAGGAAGATCACAACACTCCTGGTATTAATAGGGATAGGGCACTGTGTGCAGGAAGATCACAATACCCCTGGTATCAGGGTTAGGGCACAAGTTCTAGTCACATTGACTGATCACATTACTTGTTTTGTCAAGCTACCAACTGTTTCCATTTCCCATCCCCCATATACTGTCAGTAGGAAACTTGGTAACATGAATAAATAAGAGGGCAGCCAATAGGAATACATATTCATTCCTAAACTGACCTTAACTGACCTGAAAAGTGTCAAATTGTATCATTTTCAGTTAGTGCGCACTAACTCCCAGTTAGTGCGCACTAACTCCCGTTAGTGCGCACTAATCGGAAAAAACGATTTTTAACGATTTTTTAACTAAAAAATCGTGCCTAAGACGATTTTCTTGCCCTGCCACACGATTTCTATCGTTAAGACGATATGGAAAACGATTCACATCCCTATTAGGAACTACCACCCAGAAAAAAGATCTAGGCATCATAGTGGATAATACTTTAAAATTGTTGGCTCAGTGTGCTGCAACAGTCAAAAAAGCAAACAGAATGTTAGGAATTATTAGGAAGGGAATGGTTAATAAAATGGAAAATGTCATAATGACTCTGTATTGCTCCATGGTGAGATCGCACCTTGAATATTGTGTACAATTCTGGTTGTCACATCTCAAAAAAGATATAGTTGCGATGGAGAAGGTACAGAGAAGGGCAACCAAAATGATAAAGGGAATGGAACAGCTCCCCTTTGAGGAAACGCTGAAGAGGTTAGGGCTGTTCAGCTTGGAGAAGAGACGGCTGAGGGGGTTTATGATAGAGGTCTTTAAGATCATGAGCGGTCTTGACCGAGTAGATGTGAATCGGTTATTTACACTTTTGGATAATGGAAGGACTAGGGGGCATTCCATGAAGTTAGCAAATAGCATATTTAAGACTAATTGGAGAACATTTTTTTTCACGCAATGCACAATTAAGCTCTGGAATTTGTTGCCAGAGGATGTGGTTAGTGCAGTTAGTATAGCTGGGTTAAAAAAAGGTTTGGATAAGTCCTTGGAGGAGAAGTCCATTAACGGCTATTAATCAAGTTTACTTAGGGAATAGCCATTGCTATTAATTTCATCAGTAGCATGGGATTTTCTTGGTGTTTGGGTAATTGCCAAGTTCTTTTGGCCTGGTTTGGCCTCTGTTGGAAACAGGATGCTGGGCTTGATGGACCCTTGGTCTGACCTAGCATGGCAATTTCTTATGTTCTTATGTTCTTACTGGCTCTTTAGGGAATTCTGGAATTCTCCAGGTAAGCATTAATGACTTTTATCTTTAACCTGATTTAATTCAATGACTTTGGCCTCTTGTATGTCCATGTGTGTTGCACTAGTACAAGTTATCAAAATTGTGTCACAGTTCATTGGAGCGCACTTATCTTTTATTGCTAGGTAATAATTTTTGACAATGATGCTTGTGAACGCCGGGTAGAGAGTGCTGACCCAGGAATGATGTGAAGCTTTGGTGGTTCATGATTGAGGAATAGCTCACACTGCTTGATGGTGTAGACTGGACCTGATCTACCACTCCTGACCCCAAAGTCTCAGGATACAGTGGTTCTCCTACTATGCTATCTCAAACCAAATCAATAATAAAGACTGCCTCAGCCATCAATCTTTCACAGTCTACAATGTTTCTAGTGTATGCATATAAATGAGACTGAAGAGGCATTGAAGAACACGGTTGAGTCAAGGCTGGTGGCAATCTGGAACTAGTGGCAAGCAAGGCTGAAGTCTGATCATGGAGATAGTCAAATGTAGTCAGGCGAAGCAGAGGTCTGTGTTTGGAGAGAGGCATGGAGTAGTCAGGCGATGCAGAAGTCTGGGTCTGGAGAGAGGCAATCAGAGTAGTCAGCAATGCAGAGATCTGGGTCTGGATAGAGGCAATAGAGTAGTCAGGCAATGCAAAGGTCTGGGTCTGGAGAGAGGCAACGGAGTAGTCAGGCAATGCAGAGGTCTGGGTCTGGAGAGAGTCAACGACGTGGTCAGGCAAAGCAGAAGTCCAGGCTTGGAGAGAGTCAACGACGTGGTCAGTCAAAGCAGAGTCAAAGTCTGGGTAGGCAATCCGAGGAAGGGTTGAAGAGTAGAAATGCAGGAACATTGTGGGTCGGGGTGCCGGAGACAAAGCTCTCGGAGGAAGACAGCCTTTAAGTTTTGGAAAGCTGCTTCAGCCTCGGGAGGCCACCACTTAGGGTTCACCCCTTTTCATGTCAGGGCCATGAGTGGGGCCACCAGCTTCGCATAGTTGTGAATGAAGTGTGATAATAATTGGCAAAGCTGAGGAATCTTTGCAAGGCCCACAGGCCGGTCAGTTGTGGCCAATTTTGAATGCTTTTGAGATTTTCTGGATCCATTTGGAATCCTCGTCTGGAAACTATGTAATCCAGAAATGGCAGACTCTCCTTCTCGAAGGAACATTTCTCAAGTTTGGCAAATAACTGGTTGTCCCAGAGGCGCTGGAGGACACGGGAGACATCTCGGCGGTGGGTCTTGAGGTCTTTGGAAAACACCAGAATGTTGACAAGGTATACGACCACACATTCGTATAGCATATCACGGAACACTTTGTTCATCATATTTTGGAAGATGGCCGGTGCATTGCAGAGTCCAAACGGCATTACCAAGTACTCGTAATGGCCGTCTCTGGTATTGAAGGCCGTCTTCCACTCATTGCCCTCTTGGATACGGATCAAGTTGTAGGCTCCCTGAAGGTCTAGCTTGGAGAACACTCTGGCCCCCTTGTAAACGGTCAAAAAGTTCCGCAATGAGCGGCAGGGGATAGCGGTCCTTTTGGTGATGGCATTCAATCCCCGGTAGTCAATACATGGGCGAAGAGTCCCGTCCTTCTTTGCCACAAAGAAGAAGCCTGCCCCCGCAGAAGAGGTGGATTGTGTTATGAAACCTTTGACCAGGTTTTCTTGAACATATTTCGAGATTGCCTGGGGAGGCTCACTATCGGGCAGGAAGTTGATGTCACAATCATATTGGCATTGAGGTGGCAGTGGGTTCACTCCCATTTTCGAGAAGAGGTCCATGTAGGATGCATATTGGGGCGGAAGACCAGTAGGGAGAAGCGAGGTCACTAGGCAGTGTTGGGCGGTGACCCTCTCCAGACAGGAGGTGCGGCAGGAAGAGACCCACTGGGACAGCAACAGGGAAGCCCAATCAAATTGGGGGGAGTGTTGCTGGAGCCAAGGTAGACCAAGAACCATGGGGTGAATGGCCTTCTTGATGACGTGGAACGCCAAATGCTCCACGAGGAGGGAGCCTGTGTAGAGCTTAACTGGAATGGTGGTGTGAGTAATCCTGACTGGTACAGGTTAGCCATGGATGGATGACAGCATGAGAGGCACTGGGGAGAGACAGGTAGGAATCTGGAGGTGTTCCACCAGCTGCTTCAGGATGAAGTTGCCTCCTGCTCTGGAGTCCACTAGTGCTAGGGTATGGAAGTTGTGGTTACACCGAGAGTGTCACAGGAAGGGTTAGAGGGGGAGCTGGTGAGGTCAGGCTTAGGGACAGTACCTCATTGTGACCTAGGCCCGAGAGTTTACCGGATGTATTGGACAATGGGCTATTACATGCCCAGCCTCTCCGCAATATAGGCAGAGCCCAGACTGCTGGCGTCAGAGGCGTTCTTCTGGGGTTAGCTTGCTGCAGCCCAGTTGCATGGGTACCTCTGCTGTAGCTCCAGTTGGAGCGGGGTTCTGCTTTGGAGAAGGAGAAGGAGCACTGGGAAGCAGGTGGATGCTTCTTCGAAGATTGCAGTTCACGGGTCTGCTCTTGGAGTTGGTGGTCCATGCGGCCGGCTAGGTCTAAGAGGTCGTCTAGGGAGGTGGGTAACTCGTGAGCCACCAGCTCATCCTTTATCTGGGCAGCCAGGCCATCTAGGAAGATGGAATGAAAGCAGTTCTCGCCCCAGTGGAGTTCCGAGGCCAGAGTCCGGAACTCGATGATGTAATCCGTTAAGGAATGGGAGCCCTGGCATAGGTGGAGGAGAGACGACCCAGAGGCTGTCTGCAGGCCAGGGTCATCAAAGACAGTGTGGAAGAGGGCCAAGAAACCTTGCAGATCCCGCATGACTGGATCTGAGCGCTCCCACAAGGGAGAGGGCCAGGCCCAGGCCTTGCAGTCCAGCAGCGAGAGGATGTAGATGGTCTTCATTGCATTGTCAGGGAAGAGCGTGGACTGGAGGCAGAAATGCATATTGCATTGATTCAGGAAGCCTCGACAGTGTTGAGGGTCCCTGGAAAAACGTGGAGGAGCAGAAAGCAGTATGACGGGGCATGCGGTCGGTATGGGAGCCGCGTAGTCTGAAGCAAGAGTAACCGACGGGCCTGCCGAGACAGCAGAATCCAGATGGGCACCAAGACATTCCACTGCCGTCATGAGGGTTCTAAGACCTTCTGCTGTTCAAGGATCTTCTGAGCCAGGCCTGGAATGGCCTGCAAGGCAGATGCCTCCACCGGGTCCATGGGCTTGGCAATCTGTTGTGAATGTGCACCCTTAGTCTGAGGTGGTGTTAGCGCTACCCCGCAGGTTCCCACCATTGGGAGGGGAGGCCGGACGGGAAGAAGAGGCCAGTAGGAGCTTCGCCACTACCAGCCCTTATTCCCCGCAGGTTGAGCCCTTGGGTATCGGGGCCAGCTGGTCTTAAGTGGGCCTCTGCGTGGATGATCCCGTAGGCACGGCCAGACGAGGTGGATGGTCATGTGGGACCGAAGATCCGAGGCAGACAGAAGGTACGGTCAGATTCGGTCTGGGGTTCGGAGGCAGGTGGCAGAAGATGTGGTCAGGTCCGGTTCAGAGGTCAGAGGCAGGTGGCAAGAGATGAGGTCAAGAAACAAGCCGGGTCAAGTGCCAAGGTCCATCTGAGGGAAGAGGAGTCTGGAACAGGAACTGGAAGGCAGGATCAGGAATGCAGGATCAGGATTGCAGAATCAGGAACACCAAACGAGCACGGTGGAGAAGACACAAGGAGACCTGATTCCAAGCCGCCTGCTGGGAGCCTGATGCAGCCTTAAATAGGCTGGAGCCATGTTGTCATCAGGAGGAGCCGGCAGCAATTTCCCGCTGCCGGTCCTTCAAGGCTCGTGAAGAGGCGCATGCGCGCGAGTTGGAGGGGCCCATGCAGGAGCAGAAGTCGGCGGCGTCCCAGCCACCAAAGACGGAGGGGAGATTCCGGCGGCCCCGAGAAGGAGCGGCTAGCATCGGCAGTGGCTCCCCACTACTGCCAAAGAGCCGGGGCCCGCTGCCGTCTCTGTAGGGCGGTGGGAGGTGAGTGGGGCTAGCCGCAGAGCTCCACGGCCGGTGAACATAACAACCAGCCTGTAGTTCCTAGCCTCTACCTTTCTTTCACTTTTTTGAAGATGAACCTCATCTCTCTGTCTCTGTAAAGATTAGCCAGCATTGCTACCAGAACTTCTCTAAGTTCTCATAAAACCTTCAGATATAGAAACATAGAAATGATGAAGGAAAAGGACTGATGGTCCATCCAGTCTGCCCAGCGAGCTTCCCATGGTAGTATCTGCCACGCCATGAAGGTTACCCCCATATATCAGTTAGTTTTGCTTGGCATGCTTTGCTTATGGACTTGGCCATAGAAGGAGTCCTGTGTTTTTTTCTTAATGTCTGAGCATCAGTACCCCAGACTGTAAAAACATCATGGCTCATGTTGGTTGTCCCTGAATTCAAATTTCTCTTTCCTTTCAGCTCCTACTCCACTCTTTCGAAGCAGAGATCAATGCTGCAGTTGCATCAAAAGCATCAATGTTTATTGGTTAAGGGTAGTAACCACCGCACCAGCAAATTAACTCCATGCACATTTTCTTCGTTTCCTTTAGTATTTGGCCATAGAAGTGGCCTATGCTTTTTCTTTTATGTCCACATAATAGTATCCAAGACCATGGAAGATGGGGCCCTCGGCTGTCGTCTGAATCAAATTCTACTTATCCCCTGCTATTTAGTGGAAAACAATGGTGCAGTTGCATTATAAGCATCAAAGCATATTGGTTAAGGGTAGTAATCTTCATGCCTTCTGCTAAGGGTAATAACTGCCATATCAACAAGTTACTCCCCTGCACGCTTATCTCATTTTTGTCTTCTAGTCTTTGGAGATCTACAGTGTTTATCCCATGCCCCTTTGAATTCTTGGACTGTTTTCTCCTTCACTACCTCCTACAGAAAGGCTTTCCAGGCCTCCACCACCCTGCCCATGAAGAAATATTTTGACAGTTCTGAGTCGACCTCTCTGAAGTTTCATTTCATGACCCCCAGTTCTATTGTTTTCTTTCCAATGGAAAAGATTCAAAGTCCATACATCATTGAAACCTTTTAGATATCTAAAGGTCTGTATCATATCTCCCCTACACCTCCTCTCTTCCAGAGTACACATATTCAGATCCTTCAGCCTCTCCTCATAGGTCTTTTGATACAGACCCCACACTATTTTCACCACCCACATAATGGACCGCCTCTATCCTTTTTGAGATACGGGCTCCAGAACTGAACATAATACTCCATGTGAAGTCTCACCAAGGATCTGTACAATAGCATCATCACCTCCTTTTTCTTATTGGTTATACCTCTTTCTAGTAGCACAGTATTTTTCTGGCTTTAGCTATTGCCTTGTCTCATTACTTTGCCATCTTCAGATCTCCAGACACTATCACCCAAAGATCCCTCTCTTGGTCCCTGCACATGAGTCTTTCATCCCCCATAACATACAACTCTTTTGGATTACCGCATCCCAGATGCATGACTCTGCACTTCTTGGCATTGAATCCCAGCTGCCAAATCTTCAACCACTCTTCCAAGTTTCTTAATTTCTTTTCATTCTCTTTACTCCTTCAGGCGTGTCCACTCTTTTGAAGATTTTAGATATATTCCATCTGATCCCATCACTTTGTCTACTTTAATTTTAGCTACTTCCACATGAACACATTTTTCTGAAAATAGTTGGAGGTTTACCTCACTTCCAATATTATTTGTGTCTGTTTCTGTGGTCCTACTCCTAGCCCCTCCTCAGTGAACACTGAACAGAGTGATACAGGGAAAGTGTGCATTGAGCATTTGGATATGAATACAGTGAGTGTTGGGGACAGCACATGGAAGAGATAGGGCAGCCACATCTGGTTGTCAAGGTAACTAGTCAAGCAAGTTGCCTGTACCACACTGATTTTTCCCTTCTCCTGCACTTGTATTTATTTATTTATTTATTTAGATTCTTTTTTATACCGAAGTATAGCGAGGAGCCTTCACTCCGGTGTACAGTGAACAACTTCATACATTAAACATTTTTAACAGTGGATATAAACTTAAACATCAGTGTTAACAATAACATCTCAGCAAAGGAGAGTGATAAGAAACATTATTAGAAAACGTAACTATAGTAAGTATCATAAATTTGGGTTTTCTTAAGAAAAGGTGAATATTAGTTAAGAATATGAAGAAGTCAGAAAGGAGAGGAAGAGTGATGAAAAAAAGAGAAATAAAAGTGAAGGGGTTGTGGAAATTATAGTGTGTGTGACATTATTATTATTATTATTATTATTATTAATAATAAATTATTATTGTATGTGACAGGGACAACAGTTCCATCAACAATAAGACCTAGGTGAGCCCTTGTTTTAGCTAGAAAGAGGATAGGTTATAGTAGAGGGAGGTTCAATTCAAATGCAGCAGCTCTGTTATAGGCATCTGGAATGGCCATCCCCCTGAGAGTCTATTTAGGAGCTCTCCACTGTGAGCTTGGAAGGCAGGCCCTTTAGATTATCAGAGAGTGCAGAGGTGTATAGAGGCTTAGCTTTTGTTGCTTTTCCAGGCCCATTCAGTAAAAGCAGACAAGCCCAGCCTGTGGGTCCTGACCAGGGTCGGGAGGTGTTTTTTTTCCAGTCCATAACCTGGCTGGTTAAGATTTCTTCTGGGTCTAATTTTGGGAATTTTGAGATTTTTATCAAAGAGCCTTTCTGGACACCTGAGCCTGTCTTGCACACAGGGTTGGGGGAACCCTGTGTGTGAACTGCCCAGGGATAGGGAAGATACACACCTAAAATGGGGATGACTTACTGTGAGGAGGGGACTCTGCTGTTTAGATTTTGTTCCTTTTGGGGGAAAGAACATTATGAGTTAAAAGATCCAGGAGGAAGTTTGGCTTCCCCTTCCTTCCTGCCAGAAGCAAGAGAACAGCTTGTTTCCAAAGGGATCCACAATCAAGGATCCAGCAAGAGAGTACTAAAGAGACTGTGTAAAATAAAAGCAGACCCAGAAGATCTCCTAACCATGAGTAAAGAAAACAAATCATTGGGAACACCCATCTGGTGCTTCACCACCCTGGGGAGAGGAAAAGAGGATTAACTCTCTGTGCCATAGACTTGTAACATTTTTATTGGTTTGGAAGAGGTTTTGCCCAGCTTAAAAGACCCTGCCCATCTGGGAGCTCCACTTCATCTAAACCCAAGAGAGTGGCTGTTTTCCCTTGCCTTGATACAATTGATCCTGCACAGATAGAGGAGAGAGACTATATTAATTGGAGAAGAGAATTATGTGGTGCTTCAGTTTAAATTTTGTGCCATTCATCATCAGTGTTTCCAGTAAACACTTTTATTTTGGACACTACCAAAGTGACTCCAGAGTATTTATTTTGCACTCACTGCACCCACATCGGGGACAGTCATCATCCCCAGGGAAAATTATTATAATCTGGTGTAGTTGTGGACACTGGATCGTAGTGAGAATTTACTCCACCCATAGGGAGGAGCCCTGTGGGGACTCACTACGATGGGCGTGGCCTCAGCAGAGACGGACACAGATGGGAGAGACTTTATTGTACTGGAATCGTGGAAAATACCCACAGTGTGGAGAGAAGACACAGTCCAGAGTAGATGTAGATATCCCTGGTAGTGGCCCACAGAGTGGGGTATGCCAGGGAACTCCTCGCAGGATAATACCCGAGGCACACCGGCGGTTCCGTCAGCTAGGTGGTCAAGGCGATAGTAGTACTCACAAGGCTGAACTAGCTGAGTCCTGAAGAAGGATGACAGGAATCTCCAGGCAGGAAGGCCCTCCGAGGAGCGGATAGCCAGAACATAACAAGGCCTCCAAGGAATGGGTACCTAAGGCATTTTAGTTCAGAAATCAGTTCAAGAAGTGAAGCGAAGCGTCTCCGAATGGAGTGGAATAAGCAGGAAGGAAGTCCTTGCTAACTCGTAGGAAGCATAGGCTGGCTGGGTTAAATACCTCAGGCAGGTGACGTCATGCAGAGGGGACGCCCCCGAAGTTCCCGCCATGACGTGGATAAGAGAGGGTCTGGCGCGCGCATGCCCTAAGTGATCCCTGACTCAAGATGGTGGATGGAATCGGCCACGCCATCCCGAGGACGCTGAGGAAGGCGGCGTTTGCAGGCTGAGGCTGCTATGGCTTTGAGAATCGCTGTAGCAGGGAAAAGAGAGGTGAGCAGCAAAGGCGCAGCCATCTGCGACCGACAGGCGCAACAGTACCCCCCTTCTTAGGGCCCCTCCCAGGGGGTTTCGGCTTCCTTGGGTGAGTTAGATGAAATTGTCGGATAAGATCCTTGTCAAGGATATTATTAGCAGGTTCCCAGCTGTTTTCTTCTGGCCCATATCCTTTCCAGGATAATAGGTATTCCCAATGCTTTCCACGTTTGCGTACATCTCAGATCTCATCCACTTGGTATGTAATGTCCTCTTTAGCAGTCAGAGGCTGTGGATCCGGGGTCTTCTTTGAAAACTTGGAGAGGATGAGTGGCTTCAAAAGAGACATGTGGAAGGTGTTGTGTATTTTCATGGAAGCGGGTAATCGCAGGCTGTAAGTTACAGGTCCCAGGTGGCAGAGAACAGAGAAAGGGCCAATGTAGCGTGGAGCAAATCGAACAGATGGCAGCTTGAGACAGATGAATTTGGTACTGAGCCATACCTTGTCTTCTGATTGGAACTCGGGTGCTGCTCTGTGATGAGCATCATAATATTTCTTGGCCCGTTGTCCTGCCTTCTGTAATAGGCCTTTGGTTTGGACCCAGAGATTATGGAGTTCTTCAGCTGAAGCCTGGGCTGCTGGTGATGGAACTGACAAGTGTATTGGTAGAGGAGGTAGTGGCTGAAGGCCATACACTATCTGGAATGGCATTGATCCAGTTGCGGCAGATGGGTGTGAATTCAAGGCAAACTTGTCCCATGGGAGCAACTTTGCCCAGTTGCTTTGTAAAGAGTTAACGTAGGAGTGCAGGAACTGTTTAAGTGTACGATTTGTTCTTTTGGTTTGACCGTTTGATTGAGGATGGTATGCTGATGTCAGGTCTAACACGATATCAAACTTCTTGCAAAGATCTCTCCAGAACTTTGCCTGAATTGTATGCTTCTGTCTGAAAGGATATGCTTCAGCATGCCGTGCAGGAGAAAGATATGCCGTATAAACAGCTTTGCCAATTCTGGAGCAGATGGGAGTCCGGGTAATGCCACGAAGTGCGCTATTTTCAAGAAGCGGTCTACAGTGACCCATATGATGTTGTTTCCGCTGGACACTGGCAGGTCAACGACGAAGTCAGTCGCGATATGCATCCACGGTCCCTCTGGAATTGGTAAAGGCTGGAGAAGGCCCCAAGGGCGACAGGCCAGAGGCTTCTGTCTTGCACAGGTGACACAAGATTCTACATACGCTTGTATGTCTTTCTTCATTGAAGGCCACCAGTAGAATCTCTCTAGGGTGGATAGTGTACGGGCTTGCCCAGGGTGACCGGATAAACGAGCATCATGAGCCCACTTAAGAAGTTTCTTTCTTAAGGATCGAGGAACTACTGCCTTTCCAGCTGGAATGGAATGAGTAGCAGCAAGAATCACTTTATCAGGGTTGATTATGTGGCGAGATCCATCCGCAACATTCTCAACAGTGAAGGATCTTGAGAGAGCATCTGCGCCTGTGTTTTTGTCAGCAGGGCAGTACTTGAGTAGGAAATCAAACTGATTAAAAACCAAAGACCATCGGGCCTGTCTATGATTAAGTCATTGCGCACATCGCAGATATTCCAAGTTTTAGTGGTCTATGTATACAGTTATCTGATGTTGTGCCCCCTCTAGCCATGGGCGCCACTCGTCAAATGCTAGCTTGATAGCCAACAGTTCTTTATCTCCTATGCCATAATTTCTCCCGGCAAAAGAAAAACACCGAGGAAAAAAGAGCAAGGGTGTAGAGTATGGGTATCACTGTTCTGGCTAAGAACGGCCCCTACACCGACATTGGAGGCGTCAACCTTGACTATAAATGGACGTCGAGGATCTGAGTGGTGAAGGCAAGGTTTTTTGAGGAAAGCCTCTTTGAGAGTTTGAAAAGTCGCAACAGCTTCTGGAGACCACTGTGAAGGGTTGGCTCCCTTCTTTGTCATGGCGGTAAGTGGTGCAGTCAAGGTAGAGTAGTTTTGGATTAATGTGCGATAATAGTTAGTGAAGCCGAGGAAGCGGCAGAGTGCTTTGAGTCCAGTGGGTTGAGGCCAGTCCTGTATACTTTTGGCCTTCTGTGGATCCATCTCAAAACCTCTGTTGGACACCACGTAGCCCAAAAGGGTATTAGACTCCTGATGGAAAGCGCATTTTTCAAGCTTAGCGTAAAGACGGTTCTCATGTAATCTTTGCAGGATTCTGGCAACGTCTGCCTGATGACTTTGTAAATCCTGGGAAAAAATTAGTATGTCGTCTAAATAAACAACCACACATTAGTAAAGCATATCTCGCAGAATCTCATTCATCATATTTTGGAATACGGCCGGGGCGTTACACAGGCCAAAAGGCATGACCATGTACTCGAAATGGCCATCGCGAGTATTAAAAGCCGTCTTCCACTCGTCTCCTTGACGAATGCGGACCAGGTTGTATGCCCCTTTTAGGTCTAGTTCTGTGAAAATCTTGGCTCCCTGGAGTCTGTCGAATAACTCTGAAATCAGAGGTAAAGGATAGCAGTCCTTTATAGTAATTTCATTAAGTCCTCTGTAGTCTATACAAGCATGAAGAGATCCATCCTTCTTGCCGCCAAAAAAGAATCCAGCTCCAGCTGGTGACTTAGAAGGCCGGATAAAACCTTTTTGCAAATTTTCTTGGATATAGGCAGACATGGCCTGCGTCTGTGAAAGAAAAAGTGGATAAACCCTTTCTCCCAGGGGCTCTGAATCAGGCTTTAAATTGATAGCACAATCAAAGGACCTGTGTGGTGGCAATACATCTGCTGCTTTTTTCAAAAACACATCTTTAAATGATGAGTATTGTGACGGCAAACCAGGGAGAGAAGTAGAGGTTGACATGCAGAGCATAGTTGTTACTTTCTTCAGGCATCGGTTGTGACAAGCTGCTCCCCATTGTGATAGTTCCAGGATGCCCCAGTCAAACTTGGGCATATGGTCTTGCAACCAGGGTAGGCCAAGCACTATTGGATGAATGGCTTTGTCGAGAACCAGAAATGAGATGGTCTCAGTATGAAGAGAACCTGGCCTGAGGCACACCAGCAGTTCCGTCATCAAGGTGGCCAAGGTGATAGTAGTATTCACAAGGCTGAACTAGCTGAGTCCTGAAGAAGGATGACAGGAATCTCCAGGCAGAAAGGCCCTCCGAGGAGCGGATAGCCAGAACATAACAAGGCTTCCGAGGAATGGGTACCTAAGGTGTTCTAGTTCAGAAAGCAGTTCAAGAAGTGAAGCAAAGCATCTCCAAATGAAGTGGAATAATCAGGAAGGAAGTCCTTGCTAACTCGGAAGCGTAGGCTGGCTGGGTTAAATACCTCAGGCGGGTGACATCATGCGGGGGAGGGGGAGAATGCCCCCGAGGTTCCCACCATGACATGGATAAGAGGCGGTCTGGCGCGCGTGTGCTCGAAATGATCCTTGACTCAAGAAGGCGGACAGAATCGCCCATGCCATCCCGGGGATGCCGAGGAAGGCGGCATTTGCAGGCTGAGGCCACCATGGCTTTGAGAATCGCTGTAGCAGGGAAAAGAGAGGTGAGCAGCAAAGGTCGCAGCCATCTGCGACCGACAGGCGCAACAGAAACTACACACATCAAGGAATGTGTAAAGAATTCAACCCATCACATCAGGCCCTGGAAGCTTACAATCCTGCGCCCCCCCCCCCCCCCCCCCCGCCACCACCACCACCACCTATAAAGGATCCAGCCTTGGGAAAAAGAACAAGTGTGAAAGAGCTAGCAGGTGATAGGTTCCAGCCTCAAAAACAATAAGTTTGTGTATCCATCTGTACAGGACAGGCACACTGGGGTAGGGTTACATGTATATAGAAAAAGCTGGTCTATTGTGAGGAGATCATGTGTGTCTTAGCCCTCTTTCTCCCTTTGTTGAAAATTTGGAAGAGAGACAGATGAATCTTCATTCTTCTTTTGGCATTATGAATCCTCTCCATGTCTGCACTGCCTGCTTCATGAAGGCTTCTGTTCCACATATTTTGGTTAATGCAGGTGTGCCTTGGGCTTCAAAAGGCTGGGAAACAGTTAGGTAGTATGTTATTCATTTACACTTGTAATTATGCTTCAACACAAAGCCTAGAAAGAGCGCTCTGTTATCTTAAGCCAAAAAACTACAACATTTGCATTTTCAAAATTCTAATCCTGACATAAGTAACTCAATCTTTCAACCTTCGAAAGTAGCAAAGATGAATTATATTTGGGTAATACTGACTTAATGTTTAGCATTGTGCCCTCTTTTTTTTTTATTATTTATTTATTGAATTTTCTCAAATTAAATACAAGAATAATCTTGAATGGAAAACAGGTATTGTTTTACAAAAACCAATAGCAGGAAACAAAAAAATATTGAACATTTTCCATATACACAATACCATTCAAAGTCCTCAATACTGGGGAGTTAACCAGACACAATCCAAGGAAAATTTTGTACAATACTAATAATAGAAAGGCTCAATGACTGATGCGGTGCAGTACATATAATATTTACGGAACGCTTTCCTGAGGGTCTACGGGTGGAGGTTCTACCTCAGAACCACTCTCAGGGGTTTTTTCTATTAAGAATTGTGACAACTGAGGAGGGTCAAAGAAAACATAGGAAATATTTTGATGTTTCACTAAACATTTGCAAGGGAATTTTAAAACAAAATGACCCCCTATCTGTTGTACCATAGACCTCATTAATCGAAACTGCTTGCGCCTCTTCTGTGTTGAACGAGATACGTCAGGAAAAATATTTATTTTAAATCGCAGAAAAGTTTCTAATCTATGCCTGAAAAACAATTTCAGTAACCAGTCCTGATCTGGCTCTAAGAACAGTGAGACTATAAGTGTAACAGGTATTGCAATGTCTGAATCCGATGTTTCAATTATTGCAGTCAAATCCATTGGTGGCTCTACTGCAGGCTGTAATGCTTCCATTCCTCCCCT
Source organism: Rhinatrema bivittatum (assembly GCF_901001135.1). NCBI lineage: Eukaryota > Metazoa > Chordata > Amphibia > Gymnophiona > Rhinatrematidae > Rhinatrema > Rhinatrema bivittatum. Next base: position 505,484,102 of record NC_042617.1, read on the forward strand.
TTGCTGATTTAAATCTCTTCTAGACGTTGGCAAATAAAATACCTTAGATGTTGGTGGGATAGCATTTTCAGGTATTTTCAGGATTTCAATTAAGTATCTCTTGAACATATCCCATGGGGAAACAAGAGGAACTTTGGGAAAGTTTATGATCGTCAAGTTCTTATTTCTAACATTGTTTTCTAGCATCTCCACTTTTAATGCTAAATTTGCATTGTCCTTAGCCAGTAGACATTGAGATTGTTGAATAGAGGTTGCTTGAACTTTAATAGTAGATATCTGTTGATTTAAATCCACTGTTGTATTTTCCAAAGATATTATTTTTTGTTCCATTTCATTACTTCTTTTGACTATCGGTGCCAGCTGTTTTGTTATGGAAGCACGAAACTCAGCTATTGCATCCCAAATAGAGATTAAAGATATCTCACCTGGTCTTTGGACAGAGGGCAGTTCTAGAATTGTTAGTTCAGTCCATATGGGCTCCTGATCGGTTCTGAGGTTTTCCTCTCCTCTCCCGTCTCTCAGTCTTCTCCTGGTTCCCTCTCCCAAGATGGCCGCCGAACTTGCGGGTTCTTCCCCCACCTTGCTTTCCCCCACTGAGAAAACCGATTGTACTGCTTGGGTCCTCGGAGTCTCCACAGCTATTGAGGTGGGTCTCTCATCCGCTGGGTTACCAGGAGGCGTTCTTTGCGCCGGGCTCAAGGGTGATATGGAGCCAAGGAGAGAGGGGAGCTCAAATTCCCCTCCCCCACTCTCCAGCGGCTGATTCCCCGGCAGAGGAGTACTGCGGGAGACATGGGCGTCCATGGGTCCCGTAAAAGACTGCCCGGGAGAGATTGCGGGGTAAGAAACAGTCCTTGGCTTTCTTTTTCGTCCCATAAAGTAATTTCTTAAAGTAAACGTTACCAGGATCGATCGATTTTACGAGCCTGGTAAGAGCAGCAAGAGCGAGCGTCCACGTCAACCACGCATCAGTCGGCCATCTTGGAACTGCATTGTGCCCTCTTGATCATCAGATCTAACTGGTGTAACTCACTCAAGTCCAGTGAATGGGAAGAAATAAACTACATAAGTGCAGGTATATGCAGCACACTCAGAAGATCACCTTCAAGTTCACTTTTATGTCACTGTCTTTGATACGAACAAAATGTAAAGTAGTTATAGAATTCATTGTGCTTCCTTATCTTATTACCTTAAAAAATAAACTTGCTGCAAGGAAAATTCTTGGATTTCTTTCATGTTAACCTTTTATAGTATACAGAAGTAATAAAGGCTAATATATAAAAATGAAAGCAGATACTAGAAAGTATTTTAAAGGAGAATTATTGTGAAAACTATTTTAAAGAGCCACAGTTAAAATACAAAATGTGCCATGCTGGATCAGATCAAAGTAGCATCGAGTCCAGCAACATGTCTCCAAGTTTCAACAGTGGCCAATCTGGGCCACAATTACCCAGCAGATCTCAAAAAATGACAGCTCTCTTTCTGACCCCTGAATTACAACTGTATTCCTGCTCTACTCTTGGTATCTTTCTCTGCTCAAGCTATTTGATTCCTGTAATGTTGGGGGCAGCGGGGGAAGAGATAGGCAGGGTCTTGTACACTGAAAGATTTTGGTTCTGTCCCCTACTCCCAGGCTTCCTAACATCTATAACGTCACTTTTTTGAAAGTGTGATATACAGATTTCACAGATAGGCAGCAACTCATTGATTCTATCACAGAATGGATCACTCTGACTATCCTGGCAACAATAGGGTCTATGAAGGCAGGAATTATCAATTAAGGGTAATAGTGAATATACTGTAGTTCAGGGTGGCCAACTCCAGTCCTTGAGAACCACAAACAGGCCTAGTTTTCAGGATTTCCACAATGAATATGCATGAGATATATTTGCATACAGTCACCATTGTATGCAAATCCATCTCACACATATTCATTATGAATATCCTGAAAACTAGGCCTGTTTGCAGCTCTTAAGGACCAGAGTTGGCTACCCCTGCTGTAGTTGATTTTCCAGTGAGATGCAAGATTGTCTTTGATAGCATGGAAGTATGTCATTTCAAATGAAGGTCACTTTCAAAGCCAGGTGAATCATGTGAAAATTCTTCCTGAATGCTACCAAATATTATTGCTGAGGTCAACAGTATTTTTTAACTTTTTTTCTCATTTTATGAACATAAAATCATTTGAAAATAACTATGAAAAATGTAATAAAGGAAATTTCAGAGAATAGGTCATAATACAGTATTGTAGAAACACTTGGAAGTTGTTAAGAAATGTGTTTTAATTTAGCAAACAAGAGAAGAGCATTTAGGGAAATTTGTCGTAATCGCACATGGTAGGAGTTTTCCATTGTCTCTGCTGACTCTCTGTGGGAATTTTCCCACCACAGACAGCTGTAAAAGGGGGAAAGGGAGGGGTATTCATTAGTTTTCATGCCCTCATTTTTCTCTCTTTCTCTGTCAATAAATGTCTGCAATCATATTCTTGAGCTCCTGTGTGATTTCAAGGTTCATCTCCTCCATGTAGCTCAAACACTAATTATCCCAGCTGTAATTAGTAAGATAATTAAATACTGGCCCAGTCATCACTCTACCTTGTGTCGGGTCATGATTCTCCCAAAAGACCTTGAGCATTTTCTCAAAGCTGATGTTTCCAGGCTGGTAGACTACCCGTACGACTTCCGCATGTCCAGTTTTACCTTAAAGGAGACAATAAAAATAAAACTGGCAACAATATCAATGGAAGGTTTCTACATAGCAAACAAAACACAAAGCAAACCAAAAATCTATCAGATATTTTTTTGTGTTTTTTCTCTAAATACTTTTGTTTTTTTAATTCTAACCATTTCTATTTGGATTCCTTTATATGATTACTGTAACCATAGCAATTCTGCAAAGGGATATTTCATAGAAGAATGCTGATCTATGTTAGCTTAATGTAATACACACTTCCATAATATTTAAACTGTAAAGAAACTGGTACTACAAACAATTTTCTCTCTTGTTGTGGTAATATATATATATATATATATATACACACACACACAAACATAGTAGATGACAGCATAACATGCCAATCCTCTTTAACATTGCTTAAACTTGAACCAGACCATTCGTGTTATGATTGGACCTCATGTCAATTTGGTGATGTGACTGCAGGCTATGATCAATGATTAACAAAACAAAAGTTAATTATACTACAAACGATTTACTGACTTTACAATCAAAACAATTCACTATAGGTGCTGCATAAACACTATCACATACATTACATATTTCAATGTATCTTGTAATGGGATCTAACTTGTTCCCTGTTAAAGAAATGAGGCATTGGTTTTCCTTACTAGGGGAAGGACCCAAGAAAAATGACAGACAAAAAAGGCATGTGCACATGCCTCCCCAGCCACTATGAATGCAGGATGCAGATTAAATACCCACAATGTTTTTGCAGCAAGTAGAAGTGTATGCGCTGTGTCACAGCACAAAGACTTTTAAACATGCAGAGGCTGAACACAGATTACTGTTATGCACATGTTTATGCCCAAGAGAAAAATATAAAGCAAGTGGACGAGCAGCCTAGTGGAATATAAATAGAAAATAAATAAAAAGCGATTAGAGCAGAAGTCAGGGTTCAAATCCCACTGCTGCTGTTTGTGACCTTGGGCAAGTCACTCTACCCGCCATTGTCTCAAGTTCAAATTTACAGGATCATTTCTGGGATGGTCTGGGAATATAATTTCTTTTGAAAAACTTTGTACAGGTTCTTCCCCAGTAACTTCTGGAGTCCAGAGAAGAGAGGAGGAAATCTCTGATTCTTCGGAGAACCCGGGGGAACCTGGTTCCAGGAACCAGGAGGATAAGGTTCAACATCGACTGGAACAGCGTGGAAGGAGAGGAGAAGGCCTCATGGAGGTAGGAACAGTGAATAATGACATATCCTTAGTCTGCTCCACCCCCGCTCTTGTCCCGTCTTTAGAAGAGATAAGAATTATATTGATTTCTATGCAGAAGTCTATAAATACGTTGACTGTTAAGGTTCAAGAAGCAATTACTAAGACACAGCTTGCAGATGAGAAACTGGCAAATATGGAAAAGCAGATGATTACAATGGAAGGGAAAGTAAAAGAATTTGAGGAAATTCAAATAAATCTGATAAAATCCGAAAAAATGTTTGAAAATAAAATGGAGATTCTGGAGAATCAAACGAAGAGAGCAAATCTAAGAATTTTTAATTTCCCTAAGACCAAATTGCTGTCGCCAATAGATTTATTCAAAAGTTACCTTTTAAATGTTTTGAAATATTCGGCAGAGGCAATTCCTGCGATATCAAGGTTATATTATTTGCCTCAGCGATTGTCTACGGGTGAAAGTAATATGCAACAGGAGAAACAAGAAGATGCAAATGCAAATTTAAATGTAACTGATTTTCTAGAGAAATCTTTTGAACTGGATATAACTTCAAGATCTACCCTGTTGGTACAGTTTTCATTCATAGTTGAAAGCGATAATGTTTTGAGACACTATTTCAGATTCCAGAAAGTAAAATTCTATGGACAGTTGATTCAAATTTTCCCGGACATTGCAAGAACAACGCAATTAAAAAGAAAGAAATTCATTGCAATGAGGGGAGAAGCAATAGATAGAGGAGTTAAATTTATATTATGATTTCCATGTAGGTGCATATTACTTTTTGGAGATACCAAATATGTGTTTAATGATCCTGATCAACTTCGTGCCTACTTAGATGCTGATTCACGTTCCTAAGTTAATCCATAAGGTTGGTTGGTAATATGTAATAGTCAGATGAAACCTTACAGTTTTCGGCATGGTTTGTGATTATCTGGATTTCTTTTTAAGTATCTGCTCTGTTTTCCTCTTGGTCTCCCACAATTTCCTATATTGAAGTTCAATGTAGAAATGCCCAGATGGAAGACATTTTTCTTTTATGGAAAATTGTTATCTTGTTTAATTGTATTTTGCTTTCTGACTGTGCATAATCACATTGTTTTATTTCTTGTAATAAATGTTTAAAATTCAATAAATTATAAATAAAAAAAAATAATTTACAGGATCATTTATGAAGCTGTGATATATCGTGCAAGTTGCAAAATATCGCAAGGCACATCCCTGCAATATTTTGCCCCCCTTGACACAATATCCTGGCGGTTGGGCCATACAGTTTTTTATTGTGAGATAAATGCACGACAAAAACTTGTGCAGCAAAGCAGGGTATACTTGTACAATGGTGGCCCAACTTGGCCAGAGTCGCCATCGTGTTAAAGAACCCGGGAACCTAAAATCACCCCACTCCAGAATATTACAAATTCCCTTCCACCAGGGTTCTTCTAAGACCCTGGCCCTCCCCCCCCCCCCCCTCTCCACTGCCTTTCGAGATGGTAGCAAGCCCCAAAAAAGAAAAAGGCCCAGAGCTTGGGGGAGCACTAGACCCCCACTATACACCAATGAGCCTTTGGAGAGGTAGAGAAGGCGGTGGGGCGGAGTGCCCCTCTAGATCCCAGGGTCATTTTGTTTTTGGTTGGAGAGGAGCTTGGGGAAATCACTAGATCCCAGGGATTTTGTCTTATTTTGACCAGGGGAACGAGATTAGGGAGGAGGTGGGATGGGGTAGAGGCTGCTGGCAGAAAGAATTGGAAGGTTAGGGTTTACCTTGGGGCAAGGGGTTAGGGTTTGGGAAGGGTAGCGGGGTGTCACCAAGCTGTTTCAAAGCTTTTTAATATTTTATTTTTTATTTTGGCGCCACCTCAGCAGGCAGTTGCAGGGTGTGTGAGGAGGTCTACCCAGACCCCCGGGGTTATTCATGCAGTTTGAGGGGAGTAAAGTTTTTTGGAGGTCTGTCTCCTTAACAGGCCTTCCAGGGAAATTGTGATACATGGTAGTATCCCAATGTCCACAAGAACAAATAACTACATCTCTCTGAAATGTGATGAAATAATGTGGCTGAATTTTTTCTGTCAGCCGGGTTATTTTATTTGCATGGCATTGATTATGGATGAGCTGCTTTGCATGCATTAGGAAAGTTTATGCCTGCAAATGCATGCAAAGCAGGTCATTTCAATATATTTATATTATTTTACCTGCTGTCTTATATGATATTGATATTAGTTTTAACTAGTTTTACTTTGTTAGCTATATTCTACATTTTGATTTGTACATCATGCTGTTTTACAAATGTAACAAGATGTGATTTATTTATTTTATTTATTTAACTTCTTTTACTATACCGACACTCAAGACCAGGTCTTATCGTACCGGTTTACATTAAAACATGGGGAAACCAATTAACGTATAAGTAGAAATGAGAAGTTACATTAAAACAGGGAGAGTAATAACATGGATGTCGGAAGATAGGACAGAATTAAACAATAACAGAAATAACAGAAATAAATATAAATAATAAATTTATATTTATTATTTCTTGATTCATCAAGAAATAATAAATATAAATATAATAAACAAACATCTTTGATGATATTACGTACTATGGCAATATAGTGCAATAAACGGGATTTAACATGCATTAAATTTGTTTATTACATTTTATAAATAACACGGCTTAGTAAATGTACCTGTAAGATTGTAAGCCCTTTGGGGATAGGCATATGCCTACAGTACCTGAATCTAATCCACTTTAAGTACCTGATAAAGTGGAATATAAATTAAATACATAAAACACATTTTAACTGAAATTATCTTTAATTAAGATTCCTAAGGGACACTTCTGCATAGGATATCAAGAGGAGATCCTAAGCAAACTACTGCCACTTGGCAATAGTAATCATAACATAATCAAATTTAACCATAATATTGCAGGGAGATCATTAATGAAAATTATTACAGTAACATTTAACTTTAAAAAGGGAGACAATGATAAAATGAGGAAATCAGAAAAAACATAAAGATGCAGTTACAAAGGATAATTGGCATGGAGCACGGATGCTGTTTAAAAACATTATCTTAGAAGCCCAGACTAGATGTATTCCATGCATTAAGAAAGGTAGAATGAAGATAAAATGACTATCAGTATGATTAAATGAGGTAAAAGATGCTATTAAAGCCAAAAGGACATTTTTCAAAAACTGGAATGTGGATCCAAATGAAAATAATGTAGAAAAGAGTATAAGATCTGGCAACTTCGATGTAAAATATTAGTAAGGCAGGCCAAAAGAGAATTTGAAAATAAGGTTGCAAAAACTCAAAATAAAATGTTTTTAAGTATATTCAAAGCAAGAAGCCTGGGAGGGTGTAGGAGCACTGGGTGATCAAGGGGTAAAAAGGGGCACTCAGGGAAGACATTGGGCCTCATTTTCTAAAGTATCGCAAGCCTGCGATACTTTAGAAGATGAGGGGCCGAAATGGGGGGAGGGCCTGCGCTAGCCGGCAGCGATAGCAGCGTCGCAGTGCGATCGCTGCTGGTTTCGCACCCAAGAGCGCCACCATAGGAGATGTAGCTATTGGGAGCGAAAGCTGCCGCGAAAAGGCACTTACCTTTTCGCTGTCCGCAGCGTTGGCACAGAGTCAGCCCCAGTGATGCCCCGGCTCCTCTTCTTCCGGGGCCGACTCCGCCCCGACTCCACCCCCATCCTGGTATCACAAGTGATAAGGGACTTTTCACATACAAAAGGTCCCTTATCGCGTGCGAGCGGCGTGGAAAATGAGGCCCATTGTGTGTTTATTGAGAATGGGATTGGTGGTTGTTTGTCTTCTAGTTTGTTAGATATCTTGCCATATAGTGAGTAAGTGCCAGAAAGTTACAAAAAGAATACGTATCCTTTTTGCTATTAACACTGATATCATGTGTAAATCTAGCAATGCTCCTACTGACCAGGTTTCTGATAGTGTGTCTGGCTAGATCAGTCATGAAAAATGTAATGCTCTAGCAGAATTACTGAGCCAAATAGAAACAGCTGATCTGGAAGAAATTATAATGCTGGGACAGGGCTCCAACCTGAGCACTGAAATAGTTACCTGCCTCTTACAGCAAAGATTGGGAAATGTCAGAAACTGTTTGCAGACATGTCTTATGTTTTTATCTGTCTGCCATCAGCATTTTGATTATCGGTATACACTTCAGAAGGATATAACTGATTTGCCACATCAAATTGAGGAATTGGTGTGTGCCCAAATCCCAGAGCAGGAATCAGCTCCAGATTCCATAATCAAAGCTCAGAGTCCATCTGCATTCACAGTCAAGACCCATAGTCATACAGAAATTCAGAATCTGGTCACAAAGGGACAAGAAAATTCCTCTAATAAGGATATTAATAATTCAGTTGCTGCAGAGGCAATTACCAGTTTTGAAGCTTTAGAACCTGAAAGGACACAGGGAGTTGAGGGTTAACAGAGTTTATGGAGAAGGCAGAAGGAGAGAGAAAGGGGGGTGATTAGTGCATGGAGAAAACTGAAAATGTCTCCCATACATAAATACAAACAAATGGAGGAGAAAACTCATTTAAAAGAATAGTTTTTTTCTGTTTAAAAGTTATAAACAGACTGTCAGAGAATTAAGAATGTGGAGAAGTTAGTTGATTTTTACAGTAAATGAATGGGATTTAGTAAATTTCCTATGTACTTTTAGCTCCATCTCGACCAAAGTGAGATCTGCAACTTGTCAAAGTGACAGAGAGGATATATGCCCCACTAATGGCTATCATTGAATTCATGCAGAAACTTACTGACTACTGCCCTATAGAAATAATGTTTGGTTTCTTTAAATGCTGGGTAACTACTTGGATGTAAGCCGGATCAGAACTGCCCCAAGGATTGTTAATGTCCTGATCAGGAAATAGAGAAAGAGAACAGATAGTCTTGTCCATTTTTTCCTGAATATAATGTATGTTTTGTTTACCCTCTCTTTTTCCATTTCTGAATCTTGCAAATGTGCCTATTAGTCTGTATGTCTGGTAAAGAAATGAATCTATCACTGAGATCCTGCTACAAGAAATGGAAGACAAGATTGAAAGTGCTGGGCCCGATCAATTACAGTGACTTCTCCCATCAAACTGGAACATCTGTCACACATCACTAATTATGTTCATAAGTTTCTTTTTATTTTTATCCCGGTTTATATGCAATATAATATTATAGATACTGTTTTATTTAGTGAAGGAACTTGAACATTATAGAAAGATGCAAAATGTGAAAATGCTTATGTAAAGAGAGTTTTGTAGCTGAAAGTTTTCCTAAGAAAGTGATGGAGAGAGAGCCTTTGTAAGTTTAAGTTGCCTTAGCTATTTGGATGGGAGGTGGAGGAATAATTAGTCTGATAATAGTTATGTTGAGAAAAGGTTTAGAACATGTGTTTAGAATATTGAATAGATATGGGACAGTACTGTGTACAAAGAAACAGTGTTAAAGTTTGGATTTCTTACCCTGCCTTTTCTCCCTCATTACACTAAGCAGGAGTCACTGCTGAAAGACATTGGGATATTGTGTGGGTTTCCCTGTCTGTTTGTCATCAGAATGAATCTGTTTATCCACAAGCCCTGAAAAAAGCACACACACACACAAGAGACCATCTAAGCTGTACATTTTCAAGTAAATTTTAAAAACCCTATATGCACAAAAATTGGGAGAAATGTGTGTGGCCGGGCCGAGTGCATTTTAAAAACAGCTCAGCCACGCTTGTATCTCCTGGTACGTGCAGAAGTGCAGAGTTCTTCAAAAGGGGTAGGCTGGGGGAAGGATAGGGACAGCGCCATTTTGTGCTGTCCCAGGAAAGCGTGCACCGGCAGCGAGCCAGAGTACACAATTTACTTCAGCTGCTGAGCAAAAGTATAAAAACAAAAAAAATTTGATTAGATAGGGTGGGTTTAGGGGTCGAGGAGGAGAGGAGAGGAGAGGGGAAAAGGTAGGAAGGTTAGTTAGGGGGATAAGGAAGTTCCCACCCAGTCCGCTCCTTAATTGGAGCGGACTGGGAAGGAAATGGGAATGGTTGGATCATGTTGGCATGTTCTTTTTTTTTAATCCCCCCTTGCACACGTGAGATACCATCCACCCACACAGACGCATGGCGATATAAAAATCGGATGCACATGTGCGTGGGGGAATCATATTTTATAACATGCACACAGCCCACTGGGAACCATGCACATATGGATGCACGTGCTGTTGCGCTGGAGGTGGACCCTTGGCCTGGTGCAGGATTGGTACGGCCCCCTGAGGGTTCCCAGAGGGTGCCTGCCGCCAGGAGGCGGAGCACACGAGGAAATAGAGGCTAGCTAGAGCTTCACCAATAACAGTCTAGGGTTTCTGCGGGTTGAGCCTTTGGGTGCCCGGACCGCCTGGGCTTAGGTGGGCCTCGGAGGATCTCCCAGAGAAGTAGCAGAGAGGTGTGCCCACCAAGAGCAAGGGTGCGCAGCTACTGGAGAACAGTTGAGCTAGACCGGAACAGAGGTTACCGGAGACCACTGGAACGGAGCAGGAACTGAAGGTCCTCTGGTGAGGATAGGCAGGGCCTAGTGGTCTAGCTGATAGAAGGCCGCAAGTGACGTCAGAGCAGGCAGGCCTGGTGGCCACGGGAGTAGCAAAGAGAGTATCTGTGTGGAGCACAAGGGTCAAAGCCAGGGTATCCGTCCAAGAGTGGTCGGCCAAAGCAAAGGTCAGTCCAGGTATCAGACCGAGCGTGGTCAGTAGCAAGCAGAGGTTGGTTCCAGGCAGCAGTCCAAATGTGGTCAGAGGCAGGCAGATGTCAGTTCCAGGCAGCGATCCAAGCGTGGTCAGAGGCAGGCAGAGGTCAGTTCCAGGCAGTGGTCCAAACGTGGTCAGAGCAGGCAGAGATCATGAGTCAGTCCAAGCATAGTCAGAGGCAAGCCGAGGTCAGTACCGAGTATCAGTCCGAAGGGTACTACCTGGGAAGCAGAACAGGAACAGGAATGGATGCTGGTGCACAGAAGGACCACGGGAACACAGGAACGCAGGAGCACTGGAAGACACAGGAACACAGGAACGCAGGAACACAGGAACAAGTATTGGAATGGGAACGTAGGAATACTGGAACAGGCAAGGAACAAGGAATGCAGGAACACAGGACGGCAACTAGCTTCTCAAAGATGAGACGACTTGTTTGCCAAGGCAAAGAACTGGAGCCTGAGCCCTGCCTTTTATACAGGGCTCAGGTGATGTCATTGCCGTGCGCTGCAGAGGAGCTTCCCGTGCTTGGCCCTTTAAATGGCCGGGAATTCCGTGCACGCGCGTTTAGGGGCAGACCCGACGCCAGCGAAAACACCGAGCCCTGGAGTGAGGAGGCGTGTGAGGTCGAGGGCCTAGAAGGCCCGCGAGAGGCTGTGGGATGCCACAGATACCGTGAACTGGCGGCGGCTGCAAGGGAGGATGGGCCAAGCCCTGCGGAGGAAAGCCTGAGGTGAGCGGGGCCGGCCGTGGCACTAGCGTGGCCGGGATGCACAACACATGCGTCTTTGAAAATTTACCCTTTTGTGTTTATCTCTACTTTCTTGGGACTATAATTATGGTTGCATTCTATACAAAAGACTGGTTTGTTTGCTTTAACTTTTTTTGATATTGCATTTTTCATGCTTAGTATTAGAATCATTCACAAATATCACATGTGATGATAATTATGGTACCACACATATATGTAGTAAGTGTGAAATAGAAATCCCTCAGAATTTATCCCTTATGATATTACTGGCCTTTCTTAATATTTCTAGTTACATTGCTTCATATTCGGTATATCATAGAAAGCACCTATACCATTAGCCATAATGGCTAACTATACACATAAAAACATAAGATGTCAAACTGGGTCAGACTAAGTGTCCTTCAAAGTCCAGTATCCTGTGTCTCCAACAATGGCCAGTCCAAGTCATAAGTACCTGGTAAGTACCCAAACATTAAATAGATCCCAAATTACTAAAGCCGGCAACAAGCAGTGGCTATTCCCTATTGAGTAATAGCAGTTTATGGATTTCTCCTCCAGGAACTTATCCAAACCTTTTTTAAACTCAGCTACATTAGTTGCCTTAACCACATTCTCTGGCAATGAAATCCAGAGCTTGATTTTATGTTGACTGAAAAAGAATTTTCTCTAATTGTTTTTATATGTGCTACTTGCTAACTTCAAGGAATACTCCCTAGTGCTTGTATTATCCGAAAGAGAAAATAACACATAGTAATACTAATCCTAGATTCTTTGCTCTGCACCCACAAACTGGACCTATAAGCTGCAACTGCTAATATTTTTGCTAGTGCCATGTAATATCATAACGAGAAATTCCAGCGGTACCATGTAGTCACTGAAGTAACTTCAGTATCAGTGAATCATACTAAACTACATCCCATAATAATGCCTCGTGTTTCCATTTGTGGGAAGAGTGGTTTACTGTTAAGACATTTTTAGGATTAAGTTCTTAGGTTTTCATTTGATTTGGATCATGCATTGTGTAATTTAGTCCCTTATATGAGAGAAATACCATCATACAGTTATCATATAGTTTTATGCTTAAATTACTGAGAAACATACTACCATTTGACTAAGAGAAATGACAGCTACTTTACAGGATCACGGATTGGCCCTAGATTTACTGTTAATGACACAAGAAGGCCTATGTCATACTCTCCAAACCACCTATGGTCATTAGTGTTGTGTAGAAATTACTGATCTTATCCCTATAATTCTTAATATAATCAAGCATTTAAAGACAAATATAATCTGCCTCCTGACTAGTTAGTTGCACCAGAGTGGCAAAAGTTTTTTTTCATCTTTATGGGAACAGATTATATGATGAGGAATGAAAGTACTGATCTATTTCCTCATAGGATTTGCATGTTACATTACAGTGGCCTTTATTATTGTGTGTTCAAAAGTATTATTACAAATTATCATTGTTTGTTTCATGCCCATTACCATATATGGAGTACCACTTAGATTAATAACTGAGAACTCATATGTAGGAGCGGGTGTATATTCTACAGTGCGTAAATCAGCATAAAGAATTGTCACATAATGGGAACCACTATGGCCCTGAGCTTGGCCAATTTGTATATGGCCAAGTTTGAAAATTGTTATTTGTATGACTCTTCAATTTGTTAACGTGGCTCTCTGGTTGACTCTCCTCAATTTGTTAACGTGGCTCTCTGGATTTGTTACATTGACGACATTTCTTTGGACATCAATGTTGTTCAGTTACTATCTTTTTTATCTTGGATAAACTCTCTTGATACCAATTTGGAGTTTTCCTTAACGTATCGTTTCCAGTCAATTAATTATTTGGATGTTACTATTTTTAAGAGTGGATCTTCGCTTAGCACTACCATTTTTCGAAAAGCTAGCAACAGGAATACTTTATTGCAATTTTCTAGTTTTCATCCATATCCCAGTGGGTCAATTCTTAAGGAATAAGTTCAATTGACAAAGGTCATTCATTCCTTCTGATCCTGTTGGACCTTTCAGCTGCATTCGACACGGTCAACCACACCAGCCTCATAAAACAACTATCAGCCATTGGAATCTCAGGGTCCGCCCTAGCCTGGTTCAAAAGTTTCCTTAACAACAGAGGTTACAAAGTGAAAATACACAATAAGGAATCCACCCGTTTTCATGCCCCCATAGGAGTACCACAGGGATCCTCTTTATCACCTACCTTATTCAATATTTACTTACGCCCACTGTGCCTACTTCTAACGGATCTAAATCTCAAACACCTTATCTATGCAGACGATGTGCAGATAGTAATTCCCATTAAAGAATCACTAGTCAAAACACTGGAATACTGGAATACGTGCCAATCAAAAATCAATGATCTTCTCTCCAGCCTGAACCTCATACTAAACACCTCCAAAACAGAACTTATTCTCATTACTCCTGAAAACAACAATCAACATACCTTCACACCAAACATCCCCCTATCTTCTCAAGTCAGGGACCTAGGAGCCATTATTGACAACAATTTGAACCTAAAAGCTTATATAAACCGGACCACCAAGGACTGCTTCTATAAACTACAAGTATTAAAAAGAATTAAACATCTCTTCCACTTCCAAGATTTCAGAACCATACTTCAAGCAATAATCTTTGCTAAATTAGACTATTGCAACGCCATACTTCTGGGCCTTCCATCTTCATACACCAAACCGCTACAGATGGTTCAGAACACAGCGGCTAGAATCCTCACAAACTCCAAAAGAAGAGACCATATCTCACCCATCTTAAAAAATCTTCATTGGCTCCCCATCCAGGCCAGAATCCTCTACAAATCTATTACAATCATATACAAGTCAATCCACCACCTTTCATCCCTGGACCTTCAATACCCACTCAGCCTTCATACCTCTCAAAGACCAATCAGAGAAGCACACCGAGGATCCCTCCAGGTTCCGAACACAAAATCAACCCGTCACACAACGGCAAGAGACCGGGCACTCTCGACAGCTGGACCCGCACTTTGGAACTCAATTCCTACTAATCTCCGCCTAGAACCTTGCCTTCCAACCTTTCGCAAGAGACTAAAGACTTGGCTTTTTAAACAAGCCTTCCCGGACAGCTCATAACCCCCTCCAGTTCATATAACAATGTCTCTAGATAGTACTGTAAATAATTATTAAATTTATTTATATTCCCCTTACAGTTCCTGTTACACCCCACTCTCCCCCTTTCTGCTCATTCCATGTTATTTACCCCTGTTTTTTGTAACTGCTTCCCCCCTTGCACAAGTTTAGTTATACTGTTCATTGCACCCCTTGTTCTATGTGAACCGGCATGATGTGACTTGTTCATGAATGCCGGTATATAAAAAAGCTAAATAAAATAAAAAATTGTTCATCCCTACATGAATTTCTACATCATTCTGATTCCCTGTCCAGATGACTTTTACAATGAGGATACCCATACAAGATTAAAAAACAGGCTTTTAAAAGAGCGTTTCATGCCGATGAGAGTCGAGATAAAAACCTGGTATGTGTATTAAAATATACATCCATGGCTCCTCTAATAGCTTCAGTGATCCACAAATACTGGTCTCTTTTACAGCTTCACCCTAATTTTGCTGATAAGCCTCTCATAGCCTATAAACGTAGCAGAAATATACGCAACCACGTAACTTGTTCTTGGTTTTCGGATGTGGATACATTGAATGCAAATAGAAATTCAAAACCTAAGTGACATTGGCCCTGTGGCAATTGTTCCATGTGTAGACAATCTATCATGGGCCTGACATGGTTAGATGCCTCCACAGGAGAAAACTGTAATGCACAATATTATTCTAATTGTATGTCATCTAATGTCATCTACCTAATCATTTGTCCCTGTGGGAAAAAGTATGTAGGTAGGCCTTCATGTCCCGTCTGCAAATGCATGATTGAACATCGAAGCTATATCACCACTCAAAAGCTACAAGCACCTATGGTACAACATTGTGTGGAATGTTTCCATCAGTTTTCTGACTTAAAGTGGCGTTTAATTGAGTGGTCAGTACTATATGAGGAGATGATCTTGCTTTTTAGCTCAATTATAGGAAACAATACTGGATATTTCATCTTCATTCTCTATATCCTAATGGCCTCAAGGAACAGATTAACTGGTATTTGCTGTTGTAAGTGTTGCAACCATCCCTTCCCGATGGCAGCACTCCTCCTACCTCTCTCCTTTTGCTCCTCCTCTAGCTGTTAATGGATGCCTGGCTGACGCGGCATCTGTCTGCCGTCCTCTCCGGCGTCCCCGGACCGGCTTTGGCACTGCCTCCCGCCATGCTCCATCTGTACCTTAGGGCGCGCGCGCCGCACGGCCCTCGCTCTTATTTCCTACTAGGTGCGAACCTCAGGGGCGTCCCCCTGTGATGACGTCACGTTGCCCAGATATTTAAAGCCTACACTGTTTGCTAGCCTTTGAGTTAGCAAGGGGGGGAATCTTACGGATGGGATTCGCTCTCCGTATCCAGCTACTCTGCCTCCAATCTTCATTGGACTCTTAACGCTAATGGGGTACCCGCTCCTCGGGGGCCTCACTTGCTTTTCAGGTCGCTATCAGGAAACCGGTACTCGCTCCTCGAGGGCTCATGTTCCCTGACTCGCTGCCTGCTCCTACCTTCTCTTCTGCCTGGAAGGATTCGCTATCTTCACTCCAGTGAGTACTACCATCTCCACCTCAGAGCTTTCCCTGGAACCAAGTACTCGCTCCTCGAGGGCTTGCCTCCGTTCTAGCCCTGGTGTCATCTCCTACGTGGAACCGCTGTGTGAGTACATCTCCTTCAAGCCTCTCAGCTCTCAGGGATCAGGTACTCGCTCCTCGAGGGCCTGCTCTTCCTATCCTGAGATTCTCCATACTGGGGCTTGTTCATATTCCACTGTACTCATTATTCTCAGTTCTTTCCACTACAGCACTACTACCGGAGGAGTTGCTGTTCCAGTGCCTGAAGGATACTAGCCCAGCCAGGCTACTTCAACTACTCATCACTGAACATCTGGTGGCTACACAACATTGTTTAAATAAAGATCAATCTCTGTGTTTGTGTGTCCTCAGCTGAGCCTGACCTGTGGCCCCTCACGGGACTGCCCCCCATGGGCGTGGTCAGCTGCCACAGTGTCCAAGGGTTCACCGAAACCTCACTAATTATAACAGTAAGTTCTGATATATTTCTGATGTCATTGCATGGTGGCTGATTGACAGCGACGGGGCTTTAAATTGATTGGTAGTACAATGAGACTGAATTAGATCATATTTCTGGTTTGACGCCATGATGTACATTTCATTATACAGTGGCAGAAGACAATGTGATTGTTGTTTTCATGTTATAAATAACGTTTGGTACAATTTTATTTTTAGACCTTATTGAAAATATTCAATGAAGTTGTACCCTGAAGAAGTACCTTTGGTTCAAAACATGGACACGTATCATGCTTGAAGGAGATGGGTGTTCAGTGAGAGACTACCGTTTAATGTTGGAATTCCGTGGATACAACTGGATTAGTATGTGATAAGTGCTGGCTCTATTTCCTTTTGAACATTAAGAATGATTTTAAATGAATAAAATAATAAAAATAGATATAAGAATATCACTTTTGGGACACTACCTAGTGAATAGACTTGGATATTTGTGTTAGACCGATAAGGCAGAAAAATGTGTGCATGTTTAAATACATCACCTTGATGACACCTAGTATGAAGGTCTAAAATATATTTTCAAGAACATTTTCTATTATTTGAGGACTGAGATGGATTACATTTTCATTTCACTAAAATGAATTACACCATAATGAGGTGTAGTTATCTTTGTGGCATAGTCACCAATAAGAAAATTACCCATGTAACTTTTCTATTGTACTTATTTGCATATGAGTCCAAGAAGAAAAATTATGGTATGTGCGGAAATTCACAACTTCTGTGTGAAAAACTGCACGATTTAATCCATTAACCTCCCACTGAGCTAACTTCATAGCAACTTTGATCTCTTTTTTCAATAATTATTACTCTGGCCATCCTCTATTCTGCTTCTGTTTTATGTTGCTTTCAACAAAGATTTAGCAAATGCAATAATCTTTTAAGGTAAATTCCCCCTATATTTAAAATTCCTTATTTATATTGATGTTGCGATCGTCGCTGCCCAACGGCTTCACTCCGCCTACCTTTACCTTTTGGTGACTCCTCCTGCTCCTCACGGATGTCTGGGTGCTGCGGCGTCCATCTGCTGTCCTCTCCGGCGTCTCTGGACCGGCTTGGGCACTGCCTCCCGCCATGCTCTCCAAGTACCTTAGGGCGCGCGTGCCGCACAGCCCTCATTCTTATTTCCTCATTGGCGCGTTCCTCACGCTGCCCGGATATTTAAGCCAACTGTTTATTGCTAGCCGTTGAGTTGGCAAGGGTGTTCTTATGGATGGGATTCGCTCTCCGTACCCAGCTACTCTGCCTTCCAACTTCCATTGGACTGTTTCTGCTAATGGGGTACCCGCTCCTCGGAGGCCTCTTTGTTTCTTTCAGGTCACTATCAGGTAACTGGTTTTCGCTCCTCGAGGGCCCATGTTCCCTGATCCACTGCCTGCATCTATCTCCTCTTCTACTTGGAAGAATTCACTACAGACACCATCAGTGAGTACTACTACCATCCACTCCTCAGAGCTGTCTCCCTGGAAACAGGTACTCACTCCTCGAGGGCCGCCCCTGTTCCAGCGCCAGTGCCATCTCCTACGTGGAACCGCTGTGTGAGTACTTAGCCAACGTGTCTCTCTACCTCCAGGGATCTGGTACTCGCTCTTCGAGGGCCAGTTCTCCCTATCTTAGGGCTTCTCCATACTTGGGACTCTGTGAATGTTCTATTGTACTCACTTTCTCAGTTCTCTCCACTCCAGAACTGCTACCGAAGGAACCGCTGTTCCAGCGCCCTGGGGAATACTAGCCCAGCCGGGCTACATCTTCTACTCAATATTGCCACCTCTGGTGGCTTATCAAACTGTCTGAATAAAGAACTATCTGTGTTTGTGTGCCCAGAGCTGAGCCTGACCTGTGGCCCCTCACGGGACTTTCCCCCATGGGTGTGGTCAGTTGCCACAGTGTCCAAGGGTCTACCCAAACTTCACTAACTAGTAACTATAACAATTGACTAGTCCAGAGGCTTTTCTCTTTCTACTTTTTAGCAATGCGCCTTCTATTTCTTTCATACTTGGAAATCCAAACCGCTATCATACATATTTCCATTTGGATTGTTAGTCATGTGTTGTGGATTATATCATAAACATTTAGAAATTATGCATGTAAAAGTAGCACATCTTATAGCAATTTTTAAAAGCCCATTTACATGTAAAAAGTGCATTTATGCATATAAAACCTTATACGCATAAAATTTATACGCATAAAACCTATATGCATAAAACTTTTGAAGATTACGTCCTTCAGTGTTCTATCCATTGATCCTTTGTATTAAATGTACCTATGCTTGATTTTTTTCAGAACTATTTAGATGTTTCATAAGTTTACACATCATAGTCTAGACTAAGTCAGTCCTGGTCTTCCCTATGCTCTGCATGGATTTGTAGGTCACTATTTTTTTTAAAGAAATTATAATTGCAAGTCTACAGATGCAATAGTGCAAAACTAAAACTGGATCAGCCTGTCCCTGATGACCTGGAGCTATTTTATAAGCCTAGTCTGCTTCAATAATGCTGGATTACTGAAAATTCGGCAGATGTGTATCTTGCTTTTGGTCTAAAGTGTGAAAATTGCCATCTGCTTCTAACAAATTACAGTTCATTGTGTAAATATACAATATTTGTTATTTTTTCCAGCTTTTTAAACATGGATATTCAAGATTATCATTTGTAGACAATATTTAATACCATGACTCTGTAGTTGTTGTAGCACCACACCCTGTCAACTTAGAGCAACAGTAAATAAAGTCTTCCAGTAGATGATGGGATATTATTACACGGTTAAGAGGGCTCTTTGCCAACAGCTAATTGTTTGTTTATCCTGTATCCATTTCCCACTTAGAAAACATAACCACTCTCAAAGGATTAGCACCAGCAAGCAACAGGGATTCCTGTTTCCTCCTGAAGACAGTAACTGCTGAGATAACACTCCAGAATAAACAGAGTTAGACATTTTACTGACATCTTATTAGAATGATGTACAATTTGTGAGTCTGCATTCCAGGCAGATCTTACAAGATCTGTTTATTGTGACAAATAGATAAAATCCTTCCTGGGTTACCTGAGTCTGTTGTTAGAATTGAAAAAGGGGAGGGGATTGTATGGAGTGCTGTCAGGCAGACAGGCAGGTGAACAGCACATTCCAATTATGAGATTTGCATTGAGTTTCAATTTTTAGAGCTATGTGAATGACTGAATTACCTATACTATTTCAAAGAAACTATAGACAGCTGATAATTTTGTAACGAAACTCATAAAGGTGAATTTTAAAAGCTGGCATGTGCCAAAACTGCGAGATTCATGCACAAATTGGGCCAGCGTGTGCTGAGCAGATTTTAAAAGCCGCCCATATACACGCGTATCTCCTGCTACGTGCACAAATGAAACTGCCAAAAAAAAAGGGCTTGGGATGGGCATGCCTGGATTTCACCTTGAAATTTGCACGTAAATACGCGCACAGGCACATGCTGGAGTCCCCTGCCACGTAACTTTACTTCTGCTATGGATGGTGTGTAAGTCGAAAAAGGAAAAAAAACTAAACACATCAGCAGGGTTTTAAGGGTCGGGGCTAACATGGGAGAAAGCAGAGCTTCTTACCTGTAACAAGTGTTCTCCTAGGTCAGCAGGCTGTTAGTCCTCTCACGTGGGTAACATCATCAATGGAGCCCGGCACGGAAAACTTTTGGCAAAGTTTCTAGAAACTTTGGCTGGCACACTGAGCATGCACAGCATGCCACTATCCACATGAAGGTCCCCCTTCAGTCTTATAATACAAAATTCACGAAAATAAAACAAATATAGGAAACCCAACTCCACAGGGTGGCGGGTGGGTTTCGTGAGGACTAATATCCTGCTGCCCAAGGAGAACACCTGTTACAGGTAAGCAAATCTGCTTTCTCCTAGGACAAGCAGGATGGTAGTCCTCACACATGGGGGAATATGTAGCTACAGGCTGCTCCCAAACATAAGATAGCCAGCAGTTAACAAGTGCCAATGTGCACAACAACCTGTGCTGCTATAACACTGGGAGACAGCCTGAACCCGAACAAGGGGCCCGAGGCAGGGAGAGTTGGGTTTCAGAGCTGAAAAAGATTGCAGAGGACTGACTGGCCAAAATTGTTGTCACATCAGCCATCTTTGTCCAGACAGTAACGTGAAGCAAAAGTGTGGGGGGGAACTCCAGGTTGCAGCCCTGCAGATTTCAGCCACTGGCACTGCACGCAAGTGGGCTACTGAAGCTGCCATGGTTCTTACAGAATGAGCCTTCACATGCCCACCAAGATGCGGTCCCACCTGCATGTAGCAGAAGGAAATACAATCTGCTAGCCAGTTTGATAAGGTCTGCTTAGATACTGTAATTCCCAATCTATTTTTGTCAAAAGAGACAAAGAGTTGCGTGGACTTTCTATGGCCCGCTTGTAATCCAGGGTATGCAGAACCTGCTCGCCCTGATGTGAATGCGGCTTTGGAAAAAAGGTGGGATAGACAATAGACTGTTTGAGATGGAATTCCGTTACTACCTTCGGCAAGAACTTGAGGAGGAGAAACCTGAAAGAGTATCCCTACCTCCAAGGTGGACTGGGTCTCCCACCATGATAAGGACTCTCAAAGTGGCGGGGAGACCATGATGTATGCCCAAAGGTCCTGGGTCATCTGATGCCACGGGTACGCAGAGTCCACTGTGCCATGTGCATGTGTAGCCAAGCAAAGAGTAGTGAGTGGAGGAGTAGCCTAGTGGTTAGAGCAGTGGCCTATAGACCAGGGTTTGAGTCCTGCTGTTGCTCCTTGTGACCTTGGCCAAGTCACTTTAACCTCCATTGCCTCAGGTACAAACTTAGATTGTAAGCCCTCTGGGGATAGGGAAATACCTACCTGAATGTAATCCACTTTGAAGCACTGAAAAAAGTGGTCAACCCCAATGACTCTAGTTCTCTTGTTATATATGTTACGAAGTTTTAATGTTCTTCACTATATTTGTTATAATTTTATAATGACTCTCCACAGTCAATTGTTACTCATGTTACAAAGTTTCAATGTAAAATAAGAAGTCTATGTTTATAGATTCCTCTGTTACTCTGTAAACCGGTGTGATATGTCTAATTGAACATCGGTATAGAAAAAGAAACAAATAAATAAATATAAATCTAAAAAAAAGGACTGTCGCTGCCATGTAGACCAGCAGATGAAACATCTCATAGGCAGAGGCCTGGTGACTCTGAGAGATCACCCCTGCCAGGGACACCAGGGTCAGTGCCTGCTCTTGGGGCAAAAATGTTCTGGCTCGACTCGTGTCGAACCTGACCCCTATGAAGTCCAGCTGTAGGGATGGGACCAGGTGGGACTTCAGGTAGTTGAAAAGAATACCCAGGCCCTCCAAACCCAGATGGAGGATTGAAGGAACTGCAGTGCCCCTGGCCCGGTGCCACTTTTGATGAGCCAATCATCCAGGTAGGGGATCACCTGCAGCCAACACCACTGGCAGTTTGTGGGGTGAGACACTAGGCTGATGGGTAGTTCGTGGTACTGAAAATGCTTGTCTCCAACATAAATCAGAGGTAATTCTGATGGCTGCAAGAGATTGCAATGTGAGCGTAGGTGTCCTTTAGATTGAGGCAGCAAAACCAGTCCCCCCTCCTTAGGAGAGGGATTAGGGCCCCCAGCAAAACCATTTTGAACTTTTTCCATAAGAGAAACCTATTCAAAGCCCTCAGGTTCAGGATAGGATGGAGGCCTCCTGTTTTCTTGGGAATCAGGAAATACCTTGAGTAAAACTCGCTGCCTCGTTGACTTGATGAACGGGTTCAACAGCTCAAGCCGTCATAAGGTTAGAGCACTCCACTTGAAGTATTTTCTGACTCACCAAAAACCCCCATGGGGGGGGGGCATGAAGGGGGAACCATTCAGAAATTCAGTCTATATCTCCAACGAACGACAGATAGGACCCATTGGTCCGAGGTGACAGTCAGCCAATGGTCTGCAAAGAACTGCAGATGGCATCTGACTGGGGAGTCGTTCATTGTGGGCACAGGTGGCTGGATTAAACTCTCTCTCAACCAGTCAAAACCCTGTGGCAGAGCTCTGCTGCGAGGCTGGCTGTGGTCAAGGAGCACAAGGCTGCTGCATGCATGCCCTAGGCACAGCACGCTGAGAACTCGCAATACATACTGGAGGATAATATTTCCTTGGGCAGTAGAAGGGACATCTCAAACCCCACCTTGATGATTTCTTGCCAGAGGACTGGGAGTCTTAGATGCTGGCAGATAGATACTGGAGGGTTTTGTGATAATCATTCAGTTGTGCTACTGCATGCTTGATTTTATCTCCGAAGAGATTTTCACCAGTGCAAGGTAGGTCTACAATACACTCCTGCACTTCTGGCCAGAGGTCTGATGCCCAAAGCCAGGCCATGCACAGTGCTCCTATGCCTGCAGCAGCCACCCTCATCGCCGTTTCAAAAACATAACCGGACTAGACCTGATGTTTGTCACACTCCAAACCTTGCTGCTTCACTTTCAGGAAAATCTTCCGAAGCTGTTGTGGCAGGCATTCTACCATATCTTGAACCTGTTTCCAGAGGGACCCCTGGAAGACTTTCCTTCCTAGAGCATCCAGGACCCTGTGATTGCGACCTGGAGGAGTGGAAGCATGGGTCTGTGTCCTTTTTGCAATTTTTAGGGCGGATTACACCACCAACAACTGATGTGGAAGTTGAAGGCACTCGAACCCCATGGTGGGTTGCATCAAATCTATTTTATTTTATTTATGGATTTATTTATTTAAAAGTTCTTACATACCACGCCCTCTATAGTTCAGGGCGGTTTACAATGAAACATACATAATAAATGGAATTAAATAAATACAATATAAAATAGATGTAAAAATAAAATTAATAATTAAAATTTAAACAGCTAAAATAAAATAAAGAGCACGAATTATGAAAGGAGGAGAAAGAGAGGGGAAAAAAGCAATGACACATAAGAAAAGAGGAAGTTCTTATAGAGGTGAAGTGGGAAAGATTAAGAGAATCATTAGTCTGGGAAAGTAGATTTGAAAACGGGAGTTTTTAGTGCCTTTTTAAATTTCTTGGTATCAGTTAAAAGTCGAATATATGTGGGAAGAGTGTTCCAAATAATAGGGCTAGCAATAGAGAAGGATCTTTCATGTGTAATGACTAGCCTGGTGGATTTAGGAGATGGTACTTGCAGTAGCATATGGTTCTGGGATCTTAAGGTTCGAGAGGGAGTGTATAAATGTAAAGTTGAGGAAAGCCAGCAATTATTGTTATGAATTAGGTTATGAAATAAACTACATCGGTCTTTCGGTTAACTGAGGGAACCAAAATGAGGTACTCCCACAGCCAGATGAACAGATCCTTATATATGTCATGCAGCAGCACTGCTACAGAGAAACATAGAACATAGAAACATAGAAATGATGGCAGAAAAAGACCAATCGGTCCATCTAGTCTGCCCAGAAAACTTCCACACTTATTTTCCCATACTTATCTGTTTCATCAACCACCAAGTTCAGGGCCCTTGTTGGTAACTGTTTGATTCAAATTTCCTTCCATCCCCTGTCATTGATGCAGAGAGTAATAACAACATAAGAACATAAGAAATTGCCATGCTGGGTCAGACCAAGGGTCCATCAAGCGCAGCATCCTGTTTCCAACAGAGGCCAAAACAGGCCACAAGAACCTGGCAATTATCCAAACACTAAGAAGATCCCATGCAACTGATGCAATTAATAGAAGTGGCTATTCCCTAAGTCAACTTGATTAATAGCCGTTAATGGACTTCTCCTCCAAGAACTTATCCAAACCTTTTTTGAACCCAGCTACACTAACTGCACTAACCACATCCTCTGGCAACAAATATATACAATATACATAAACATCTCATAAAGAAACAAAATCTCAATGTTACCCATATAATCAAATATCATTAATATTTAAAGAAAAAGTAAACTGTTAGAAAATTAAAGTGAGCGAAAATAAAAGGTAAATATAGTATTACCCATGATACTAGGCAAATAGAGATAACAACAATTTAAATAATTTATTCACTCTCAACCATTTTCTGCATCTTGGGGGTGTGAATCCAGGAATGCCTGTAATGCTGGAACTTCTAAATAAACATACTTTTGATCTTTATACCAAATTTCACACTTACAGGGGTATCTTAAGAGAAATCTGGCACCCTTAGCCAGGGTGGCAGGTTTCAATTTAAGAAACTCTTGTCTCCTTACTTGAGTTGGTCTAGATAGGTCTGGGTAAATCCAGATCTGTTGACCATGAAAATGTAATAATCTATTACGAAAAAATAAACGTAATATTGTATCTCTTTCTTGTGGAAATGTAAAGGAGACAAATAAAGTTTCCCTAGAAGTTATAACAGTGTCTAAAGTAGTTTCTAAGACATCTGAAATATCAATGGATTGCTCTGGCTGATCTTCTCTTGTAGAAGATTTTTTAACAATATAATAAATTTTAGCAAAAGTTGGTATCGCCTGTTCTGGAACCTTTAGTATATGTAAAAGATATTCTTTAAGCATATCCTTAGGAGAGATCAATCTCAAGTATGGAAAATTAAGCAATCTGATGTTAGAATATCTAAAATTATTTTCCATGAATTCTAATTTCCTTGCATTTGAGATTTCACTTTTAACCAAATTCTTTTGGATATTTTCTACTTTACTTAAACGTTGTTCTTGAGTATCCAATTTAACCTGATGTGATGTAACTGTTTTCTCTACCTCTAATGCTTTCTTTTGTACATCTACATGTGTCTTAGTCAATTTTAATATGGCATTTTCAAGAGATTTGATTGCAGTCCAGAGTATATCCATTGTTATTTCCGATGTCATTGGGGTTACAATTATGTTATCTACAGACTGCCCCGTATCACAACCCCCTGCTTCAATGTTACCCATCACCAATGTCTCTTCATTAGATCTTTTTCCTGGAAATTCTTGTGGTAATACTGGTGGTGACAGGATATTGGGAACACTGGGGCTCAAAGAGATGGCTTCGGCCAAAGAAACAGATTCTCGCTCCAAATCTGTTTCTAATGCGGCCCTGTCCTCCGGGTTAGTTGTTGTTGTTGGCACAAAGAAAGAAGGAATATTGGACTGGGTTAGACTCGGTATTGGAGATGATGATATAACCTCCCTTACATGGGCCTTACGCTTAGTATGGCATTGTCTCTATAAAAAGCTCTTTACTTTGTGTATCAATCTCTAAGTCTTTCTATTTCCAACAGTGAACTAATGAGGTCGAGAGAGAGAGCTCAACAAATTTTACTTACTCGTTTTCCTTCATTGTAATATTTTACCAAGAAATTTCAAATGTGAGCAAGTTCAATCCATACAAAGCCGCGCGCGCGGCTTCGGCAGCACACCGCCATCGTCTGCGTGCCGCAGGGGGGGGGCGGTTTTGTACTTACCGGTCCCGCTCCTCGATGACGTCAGTGGCACGACGGCAGGAGAGGAACACCGGGAAGAGGCGTCACAGAAAACTTCAAAGCAGGAAAAAGTTCTTTCAGGTAATAAAGACCAGGATTCCTCCCTCTCAGCACGGTCCCAGCTCGCTCTCTCTCTCCCCGTCTGCGCGCCACAGGGAGGGCCGGTTTTGTCCTTACCAGTCCCGCCCCTCGATGACATCAGCGGCGCGACAGCAGGAGAGGAACACCGGCAAGAGGCATCGCAGAAAACTTCAAAGCAGGAAAAAGTTCTTTCAGGTAATAAATACCAGGATTGCTCCCTCTCAGCACGGTCCCAGCTCTCTCTCTCTCTCCCCCCCAAGTCTGCTACTCTAGCCTCCAGAGATCGGACTCGTTCCCTGAGAGCTAGGAGCTCTTTGCACAGAGTGCACACATACAATCTCTCACCGGCAAGTAAAAAATCATACATGTGACACTCAATGCAAAAGACTGGAAAGCCCCCCTCTTTTGTTAAACTTCCTCTATGCTTATGGCCAGGGACACAAGAACACTTAGACTCAGTAAAAAGTATAATGTATGTTT
The DNA here is from genome assembly GCF_901001135.1 of Rhinatrema bivittatum. Classification (NCBI taxonomy): domain Eukaryota; kingdom Metazoa; phylum Chordata; class Amphibia; order Gymnophiona; family Rhinatrematidae; genus Rhinatrema; species Rhinatrema bivittatum. The sequence goes on from NC_042617.1 coordinate 505,510,735, forward strand.
ATTAGTCAATATAAGTGTTCTCGGGAGATGCTGGTCAGATTGTAAGACGAAGGGCACCCAGTACCCAGCATCTCCCGAGAACACTTATATTGACTAATAAACATACATTATACTTTTTACTGAGTCTAAGTGTTCTTGTGTCCCTGGCCATAAGCAGAGCAAATCAGTCTAGCCATTGCTTTGACAGCCCTCGGCCTGAGAGGACTGAAGGGGGTGGGGTGAGAAGTATGCCTGAACACAGAAGACCAAAATGGAGAAGGAAATCCCCAGAACCCTCTGCGTGTCTTTGGCCTGCCTGAGCTGAATGGACTCTGAGTGACTTACAGAATGTCCCTGGATATCTGTGGAGGCAAGCTGGCACCAGACAGGTGATGTCTATTCATAGAGTCACCACAGGGGAGCTTCAGGCACTATTCTCAGGAGTTTGTAATCCACACAGTTACAGACGTGTTGATTGTCTTGACCAGTAAGAGTTTAACCAGAACAAAGAAAGTCATGGGAAATGGGCTACACATCCTGGGAAGCCAATCAGGATAGTTAGCGATGATTTAATCATGGAGTTGACATCACAACTTATGTAAATGATCCTTTGGGCAGTCATGCAAGTCTCTAGAACCTTCTACCCTGTATTTGAATGTTATCTATAAAACAAGGATCACTTTCTGTATACAATGAGATGCTGGTCAGATTTTAAGACGAAGGGCACCCAGTACCCAGCATCTCCCGAGAACACTTATATTGACTAATAAAAATACATTATACTTTTTACTGAGTCTAAGTGTTCTTGTGTCCCTGGCCATAAGCACAGAGTAAGCTTAACACTTTCTGCGGGACTGCTGCCTTCATCTTAGTTTTATTGAGTTCCTAGTTAAGTTTAGGATACTAAGGGAGTTGGAATGAGAGTAGTTTAAATTTACAGGTGAATTTACTAATTAATCAGCTAGTGTCCTACAAGGGGATGATTAAACTTTCAATAAGGGCTGGTAGAATACTATGATTTAGATAAGACCGTGAAGATTTTTAATGTGAAAGTGTTTCTTGCCTAAAAATCAAGGGTTGAGTGGGTGGGAAAGACAGACACTAGAATTAACTATCTCTGGCTTGCTTATTACCTCAGACACACACAAACGCTAAAGAATATATCCCTTAATTTCACCTTTCACCAAACGTTTATAAGCCCAAAAATTTCTGAAAGCTACACTTACCAATCCTCTTTAACCACCGTTAAATTAATTTTTACTCAGTTAATGGAAGGGTTTGAGATTCGCACGCCATTAGGCGCGCACTTCCAGTCCTCCTCTACTGCAAAGGGTGCGGGGCCTCTGGAAGCTGGGGCTGTGGACATCAATCCCTGGATCGCTTGTGGTGATTTCTGGACTCCTCTCCGGGGGATGCTGGGAGCAGTATGCAGATGAGCCTTCCGGTCCTCCTCTACTGCAAAGGGTGTGGGGCCTCTGGAAGCTGGGGCTGTGGACGTCAATCCCTGGATCACTTGCGGTGATTTCTGGACTCCTCTCCGGGGTATGCTGGGAGCAGTATGCAGATGAGCCTTCTGGACCTCCTCTACTGTTGGAGTTGCATCAAAGGTGAGCATAAGGCTTAATGTTAAGGGTAGTAACTGCTGCATCAAGTAAGTTACTCCGATGCTTGTTTACCCAGATTGCAAAGATCAATGCCTTGTTGGGTGTTGTCTGAATGTAAATCCTGTTTTCCACATTTCCCCCTGCCGCTGAAGCAGAGAGCAATGCTGTATATGCATTTAAAGTGATGTATCAGGCTTAATTGGTTTAGGGTAGTAACCGCCGTAACAAGCAAGCTACCCCCACACTTATTTGTTTACCCAGATTGTGAAGTTCAGTCCTTGTTGGTTGTTGTCTGAATGCAAATCCTCTTTCCCACATTTTCCCCTGCCGTTGAAGCAGAGAGCAATGATGTATATGCATTCAAAGTAATGTATCAGGCTTAATTGGTTTAGGGTAGTAACCACCATAACAAGCAAGCTACCCCCACGCTTATTTGTTTACCCAGATTGTGAAGTTCAGTCCTTGTTGGTTGTTATTTGAATGCAAATCCTCTTTTCCACATTTCCCCTTGCCATTGAAGCAGAGAGCAATGTTGGGGTTGCTACCACCTCCTTGGGGGCATCCAAAATTGGAGGACCTCCAGCATTTTATGTCTGAAGTTCTTCTCGGTCAAGAGCTGGAATGGCACCAATTCCGCTATAGCCCATAGAAAGCTGCCGAATATCACATCCTCCAGCGGAGATTTACGCCTTTCTTCAGAGGAAACAGCTCAGAAGGCAAATCCTCACAGTCCTCCGAAGAGGATGGGGATGCCTCATCCTCCCAAGGGTCATAGGAAGCATCTTCCTCACTCAGAGTGCCTGATGACACCAGAGGGGGAGCCCCCTATGACTCTCCAAGGGCGAGACCCCAAAGGCACTAGGAGTCCCAAGGGCATGTGTGCTGGCACAGGTGAGTCCATGAACACTGAGGAGTGCACTGGTACTGAAGGCACCGCAGGCACCGGAAGCACCGAGGGAATCGGGGGGCACAAAGGCACTGAACCCGTAGGACTCGAGAGAGTCACTGCCGGTTGGGGGGGCCTTTCACAGGAGCAGAGCCACCGACCGCGACAGTCTTTCCTCATCAGAGGAGCCGACTACCAAAATAGCCTCCAGAGGGGGCCACTCTGGTGCCCCCTGCAACACCGAGGGCACCCTGGATACCGGGAGAGGCTGAGTCTGCAATACGTCGAGTAGAAAATCCAGTCACTCAGGTAAAGGTGCAAGCATCCTGGGAGCAGGATCCAGTGGCGGTGGCGGCCCTGATGAGACTGGCAGCTCGATGCCTTGTAGGGCACAGCTAACAGCCAACTGCACATGGTGTGTCAACTCCTCCTCAAATGTCGACGAACACAAGACATCTTGAGGAGGAGGAGGCGAGACCAGATCCCCATCGGAGCCCTGAAGGGGATCGATGCTCATCACTGGAACCTGTGGGGATCACCTCAGGCCCTCGGCCTCATTGGAGGGCAAAGCTTCCTTGGGCTGGGGTTGCTTTGGGGGCAGCTTGGTTGATGCTGGTGCCTTCCTGAGCTTGGAGCCATGGGAAGATGATGATCGATGGTGGTGCTTTCTTGACTTCTCCCAGCGCTCAGCACGGTCCTTCCCAGGAGCCAAGGGAGATGGCAAGGATCCAGACCTGGAACGAGAGGACACCAAGAGCGGATGATTCCCCACGCCCATTTCTACCAGAGAACCCAGCGGAGAGGAAGATAACACAGGAGCCGGGGTTGCTGGGACTTCATGTTTCCGAGGCTTCGTCGCTCCTGATGCTGAAATTGAGGGTTCAGATATTTTGGCGCTAAACAGTTTATTCATTTTGTCAAGTCGCATATGACGGCCCTTGAGAGTCATCTGTCCACAAAAAGAGCATGAGCTCCACAGTTGTGATGTGAAAGCTTTGCAGAAAAAGAGACTGAAGGGGGACACTGTGTGGATGCGTGGATAGTGGCATCCTGGGCATACTCAGAGTGCCAGCCAAAGTTTCTAGAAATATTGACAATAGTTTTCCATGCTGGGCTCCATCTGATGATGTCACCCATCTCTGAGGACTACCATCCTGCTTGTCCTAGGAGAAGGGAGGCTATTAAAGTAGTGGGGTTTGGAAGTCCTATTCCTTACTTGGATGAACTGTGAATGAACTGGTAAAACTGGTAATGGCGTTGACACGTGTATTTTTTAATATCCTCCCACTTATGCGACAGAAGTGGCATTTGTGTGCATAGGCATGCCTCCACTTAAAATTGCATGCACATGTGCACGCATTAAGGCTATTTTATAACATGTGTGCATATACACACGTATGTTATAAAATGACTTTGACCCTCGGCATGGGCCGAGGAATGCACGCACCTGTTTAAAGTTACCGTCATAGGCTTCAAAACTGTCCATGGTGCATAATTTGCATACATAAATGGATTTGTGGAGATTTATGCAAGTATTTTATAAACTATGTGGCTGGTGCTGCACACTGTGGCATAGCCAGAACAAATTTTTTAACTGGACCCAAGGTTAACATGGGTCAGTACTAGGCATCCAGGTCTAAGCCAGGGTAGTTATACTCATTGATAAATAATGCTTTAGAGATCACCTGACAACAGATTTCTAAATAGTCTGTTATAGCTGTCACTTTTAATAATATTTTACATTCAATATCTTTAAGCACTTGCCAATGTTAAATCATGTGTATAGTTATGGAAACATTTCAGTTATATTTAAAGCCATCCTAAGAGGCAATATCCTATAACTTTAACATGACCCAGCACTAGTGTACATTAAAGACAAACATCTCAACACATATCACAATATGCCGCGAGATGCTTTAAAACTCAAATATCACACTGTAATGTAAATATAGGTCTTTAAGAAGATAGGTTATTAGTGATTAGGCCCCATTGAAAATAATGGAGCCTGCACTAAATAATTCTAACACTTAATGCTTAACACCAGCAAGAGCATATCTTCTTCACAAACCCCCATTTTCCATACCACTACCTACTTCGGTATCTAATCTCTTGCTGCAGGACACTTGAGACTTTCTCACTTATACGTTATCATTTTTATGCTCAATAAGACCTGTCAACTTAATTGTTTAAGTCTTTTTCTTTTCTTTCCTTTATCTTTTGGTCATCAATGTTACAACGTTATTGTTAAATTTTGAACTTATGTACTCTGTTCCAAGTTTCATAACCTTGTTCTATGTAATGCCTTTTGGCAATTTTCATGTTCTGTTTCAATGTAAACCGATGTGATCTTTATTTCATATAGGAACACCGGTATATAAAAATCTAAAAATAAATAAATAATAAATAATGCACCTTTTTGAATAGAGACTACATTATATATGTGTCACAAGGGGTACACTAGGCATCTAAAACTCTTGAAATGGGTACCTTAATCAAGAAATTTTGAGAACCATTCCCCTAGAACATAATATCCTCTATTGGAAAGTGCAGATTGGAAAACATACTGGACTGCAACAGATCCTTATGCAAAAATAACATGCTAGCAGATTAGTTCAATTTGCTAGACTCTCACCAAATACATAATAAGTGACCAGAAATTAGAAATAGAAAGATAGACAAAAACCTGACCTGCAACTCTTTTATACACAACAGGGACAAATTAGGGACTCGATGTTATAGAAAAATATAGTTTCCCTATATTTGATCCTAATGCCCCTCTAATTGTAACTTCTGATTCTGATTGTAAGCTGTGTGTTCGTTAAACTTGTTGTAATCCACCTTGAAACCGACTTTGGGAAAAAAGGTAGCATATAAAATGCATATGAATGAATGAATAAATAAATAAATAAATAAATAGGCAAACATTGCCTGCAGTACAACACCCGAGAAACAAAAACACATTTCTTCCTGTGCTGTGCAAAATACAAAGAGATCAGAGATGTACATTTCCCAAAGCTGACAGTGAAAATCAAACATTTCCCACAAAAGAATGAGCAGGAAAAACTACTAGAACATAATGATTATATACTGTCTTCCTCACCCAAAGGAGATCAAAGTTGGTTTACAACAAGATTATAAGTAAAAAAATAATAAGCATAAAATATCTAAATATACTTCAGCAGAAAGTAATTGAACCAAATACCATCTTTATTCCAAGAGTGCATCAGTCTTGTACTACAAAAACAGGAGAAATATTAGCTATAACAAAATATTCTGCCAGTAAGCCAGAAATATTTTCTGACCAGATACAATGTGAATCAGCACCATAACATGAGAATTGTTCTTATTGTCCTTTGTTTTAACTTATAATTTTATTTTATCGTTATCACTAGTATGTAATTTTTTTTCACAAATATTCCTTTCCTTTTAAACATTTTAAGCCTGACCTTTAAACCTAGTTGTGATGCTGGATTTACATATGTAAGTGGATGCGTGGAGATTTATTATGTTTCAGTATGCACAAATATTTGCAATGCATTGGAAGCACTTATTTTATTTTATAAACATGTTAATTTTTCTCACAAAATAAATATAACATGTATGTGTAAAAACTCTGATTTATATACAGAGCCAGATGTTTTATAAAGTATGTGCGTACACTGTTTTGAAAATACTTATTTGCAAGAATTCTTGAAATCACCAGATAGCCAGTTCACCCAATCTGTCTCCAGTTCACCTAGACCAGCTAGAATTTCACCTTGAACAAGGGCCTATGCAAAGGTATTGGATGCCCTAAGCAAATCTTACAGCCTTGCATTCTCTCTCTCCTGTCACCCTTTCCCCACACACCAAAATTAATTTATAATAATAGATTTTACATGAAAAAGGACTTTCAAGTGTAGTCTTTTGAGGCAGGGACATTGCTAGCACCAGGCACATGGGGCCTGTGCCCTGAGTCCAAAGTTTAGTGCCCCGAGTCTCAGCCATGGCCGTCACTACGTGTTTTTTTTTCAGTCTCTAACTTATCTTGCCTGCAACTGTCCTTTATTGCTGCTCTGCTTTGGGGGTCAAGGCTGCTTGTGCTCTGCTGGGTTCCTACTCATGGAAGAGAAGAGGCTGCAATAAGCAGGGCCCATAAAGTTATAGGCTTCTGCTAACAGTTGGACTCATGTGAGGAATGAAGCTGCTTTGGTTGGGTCACAGAGCCAAAGATGACTTCTGCATTGGTTGGGCTAAAGGGGAAAGAGGCTGCTGTGATTGGCCGTACCTGTGTGAACGAAGGGGACTGCTGCTTTGACTGGGTCATGCAGCCAAAGAAAGAAAGCTGCTGCTGCCTGCACCACCAAATACAGGAGGCTGCTGGGGAGAGAGTGAGTGTGTGCATGTGTGTTGTGAAGGTTACTATATACCCCGGGAGGGGTTGGGTGAGAAAACCAGTGGGAGAATCTGAGCAAGAAAGAAAACCTGGGTGGAAACCTCAGATCCAAAGAATCCCCAGATTAGGAGAAAATCTCTTTCACTGAGAACTGGGGGAAGGGGAGGGTCAGAGAACAAAAAGGGAGGGACTTCACAGACTTTACCTCATCAAGGGAGGGGGGAGGGGAAGTAGCCTGAAGAGGGGGGGGGGGCTGGTTAGGAACAGGAAGGAGTACTACTAGAGGCAGAGGGAGACAGAGGAGATGGAGGTGGAGGTGTTGGAGAATCCAGAGCCAATGCCAATGAATGTGGAATACAAATGGTGGAAACCCCCTCAAGGAGACCTGGACTGCTAATGCCATACAGGTTAGAGTCTGGTAGAAGGAACTGCTGTGGGTGGTAATAGCTAAAGTTGCGCAAAGCAAAGTATATAAGTCTCCGTCTACAAGCTACGGTGGGTGGTGGCAGTAAGGGCTTGGTTTTCCTCAAACCAATCCCACAAGCACTAGAAGCTATGCTTGAAAAGGCTCTTCAGGTGTTGGCTAGAAACTGTGGCAGAAGCCAGAGCTTGTGTTTAAAAAAAGACAGGGTCAAGCCTTGTGGCAGAAGCCAGAGGCTGTGTTTAAAACAGACAGGGTTAAACTTGTGGCAAAAGCAAAGGACTGATCAATATGCAGTTATCTCCATGAACTGCTATTTGACCTGTGCTGAGAAGGTCAAACTTACTTTCAGAAGGCCTGCCAGGAACTGGAATACTAAGGTAGATGGAAATATTTTACTCCCTGTCTTTAAGCTCCCTGGAAGGATAAAGCATCTGCTAAAGCATGGGCTGTGTTTTGAGGTTGCCTCACTACATGGAAGAATCCTGCAGAGGAGAATTTTTTACTGAAGCATTGGTTGTGTTGGGGAATATTACATCTTCCTTTCAATCCGTGGAAAGACAGGAACGACGACAGTGTGTTGTGTGGTATGTGAGCATGTGTGTGTGTGAGAGAGTGAGCATGCATGTGTGTGTGAGCAAATTGCATGTGAGAAAGGCATTTGTGTGAGAGAGTACGTGTATGTGTAGTGTAGGTATGTGTATGTATGTATGTATGTATCACAGTCTGCTTGTGATTTAACTACTCTGAATAATTTTGTATCATCCGCAAATTTGATAACCTCACTCGTCGTAATCCTTTCCAGATCATTTATATATATATTGAAAAGCACCGGTCCAAGTACAGATCCCTGAGGTACTCCACTGTTTACCCTTTTCCACTGAGAAAATTGACCATTTAATCCTACTCTCTGTTTCCTGTCTTTTAACCAGTTTGTAATCCACGAAAGGACATCGCCTCCTATCCCATGACTTTTTAATTTTCGTAGAAGCCTCTCCTGAGGGACTTTGTCAAACGCCTTCTGAAAATCCAAATACACTGCATCTACCAGTTCACCTTTATCCACATGTTTATTAACCCCTTCAAATCAATGAAGCAGATTTGTTAGGCAAGACTTCCCTTGGGTAAATCCATGTTGACTGTGTCCCATTAAATCATGTCTTTCTATATGCTCTACGATTTTGATCTTCAGAATAGTTTCCACTATTTTTCCAGGCACTGAAGTCAGGCTCACTGGTCTATAGTTACCCGGATCGCCCTTGGAGCCTTTTTTAAATATTGGGGTTTCATTGATTATAATGATAGGTTACAAATTTTAACTAATAGATCATAAATTTCATTTTTTAGTTCCTTCAGAACCCTAGGATGCATGCCATCCGGTCCAGGTGATTTGCTACTCTTTAGTTTGTCAATCTGGCCTACTACATCTTCCAGGTTCACAGTGATTTTGTTCAGTTCGTCTGAGTCATCACCCCTGAAAACCATCTCTGGAACTGGTATCTCCCCAAAATCCTCATTAGTAAACACGGAGGCAAAGAATTATTTTACTCTTTCTGGAAAGCCTCCGGTCTGAGCTACTCTGCCGCTTCCTTGCTGCCGCTGGAAGCTCTCTCTGCCCTTTGGGGTATTTCTCTAACCTGGGTACCTGCTCCTCGGGGGCCCTTTGCTTTCTTTCAGGTGCCTATCTGGGATCCGGTACTTGCTCCTCGAGGGCCTGCTCTCCCTGGCTCGGTGCCTGTATACAACTACTTCTGCCTGCTGGGATCTCCACCTATACAGCTACCAACTTAGTGAGTACTCTAACATTGTCAGTCTGTCTCATCTACAGCTCTGCTGCACTGGGAACCTGCAACCGGATCTCCCTATACTATCTCTATGAGATGGGTCCCCTCTACTGAGGGGCCCTGGACTGCTACCTTTAGATCACCTCACTACTGCCACCTCTGGTGGTATATCTCAGCTGTATAATAAAAGACAAAAATCTGTGTTTGCGTGTCTCGAGTCTAGCTTAGTACTGTGGTCCCTCACGGGGCTCCTTCCAGTGGGCGTGGTCATCTCCATAGTACCCAAGAATCCACTCAAACACCTCAAAACCATAACATATATGTGTGTGTGTGTGTGTGTGTGTGTGAGTTTACACGTATGTGTGTGAGAGAGAGAGAGAGAGAGAGAGAAAGAATGTGTGTAAAAGAGTATATGGGAGAGAAAGCATGTATGTGTGAGAATGTGTGAGTGAGTGTGTGTATTGGAGAGAGTATGGTGAATTTTAAAAGCCTAACATGCGCATCAATTAGGGGATTTATGAATATGTCAGGCTGGTGCGCGCTGAGCAGATTTTAAAAGCCGTCAGGATACACATATACATGCCACTGCACATACAAATAAAAAGTTTCCAAAAAGAGGCAGGGCATGGGCGGGATCTGCGCAAGGGAAGGGTGTTACGGGATTTTTGAAATTTGTGTGTACATACTTACATGCACTAGCATGCACCGGAGTTCCCTGCTGCATATGGATAATGAATAAGTAATAAAACAAAAAACAACTAGACAGATCAGCAGGGTTTCAGGGTTGTGGCTAACAGGAGGGAAGGGAGGCTATTAAACTAGGAGGTTTGGAAGACCTATCCCTTAATTCGGCAAACTGGGAATGAACTCAGAAAACTATCAATGGTGTCGGCACGCATTCCTTTTAAAATTTTCCCACTTATGCAGTAGAAGCAGGTTTTGCGCACACATGAGCGCATCCTTAAAATTGAACACACAAGTACGTTCAGCAAGGCTATTTTATAACAATCATGCATATAAGCAATGGCTACGTCCCTGGGTGCAGGCCAATGAACGTGTGCCCGTGTGCCATTATGAAAGTTACCATCCCTGTATATGAGAGTGAAAAGGAGAAAGTTTGTGAACCCTCCTTCCCCTCACACTAGTCCACAACAATCTCAGCGTGACTAGAAATTAGAAATTCCCAGGTATGGAAAGTGAGGAATTATTTAATCTTTATTTATTCTAATTATTACATGTTATTTGATGTGCTTGCTGTTTTGAAATATTTTACTGGTAATTGGGAAATGTTTTAAAATTTTTATACAAGTTTTTAATTATTGGATATTCTTTTTGTCAGCTGTTTTTAATTAAACATAGAAACATAGAAACATAGAAATGACGGCAGAAGAAGACCAAATGGCCCATCTAGTCTGCCCAGCAAGCTTCACACATATTTTCTCTCATACTTATCTGTTTCTCTTAGCTCTTGGTTCTATTTCCCTTCCACCCCCACCTTTAATGTAGAGAGCAGTGATGGAGCTGCATCCAAGTGAAATATCTAGCTTGATTCGTTAGGGGTAGTAGCCGCCGCAATAAGCAAGCTGCACCCATGCTTATTTGTTTTACCCAGACTATGTTATTAGCCCTTATTGGTTGTTTTTCTTCTCCCCTGCCGTTGAAGCAGGGAGCTATGCTGGATATGCGTGACGTATAAGTCTTCTCCCATGCCGTTGAAGCAGAGAGCCATGCTGGATGTGCATCGAAAGTGAAGTATCAGGCACATTTGGTTTGGGGTAGTAACCGCCGTAACAAGCCAGCTACTCCCCGCTTTGTGAGTGCGAACCCTCTTTTCTTCTCCCCTGCCGTTGAAGCAGAGAGCTCTGCTGGATGTAACTGCCTGGAGTCAATACCCTTAATTATTTATTTTTTATGAGTATAGTTTTATTATGATGTTTTATATTTTTTTTATTTTCTTGTTTGATGGATTCTTGATGTTTCTGGTTTTCCATTGTTGCACTGCATGCAGAGTATGGCTTGTAGCAGTTTCCAGTCCATTTTTTGTCTGCACATGACTGTTTATACTTTATGGTCTCTTTATTAAGGGGCGGATTTTCAGAGCCCTGCTCGCCTAAATCCACCCAAAACCGGGCGGATTTAGGCGAGCAGGGCCCTGCGCGCCGGTGAGCCTATTTTACATAGGCCTACCGGCGCACGCAGAGCCCCGGGACTCGCGCAAGTCCCGGGGTTCTCCGAGGGGGGCGTGTCGGGGGTGTGTCAGGGGGCGGGCCCGGTCATCGCGGCGTTTTGGGGGCGTGTCGGCAGCGTTTTGGGGGCGGGTACGGGGGCATGGCTACGGCCTGGGGCGGTCCAGGGGCGTGGCCGCGCCCTCCGTACCCACCCCCAGGTCGCGGCCCGGCGCGCAAGAGGCCCGCTCGCGCGCAGGGATTTACTTCTCCCTCCGGGAGGCGTAAATCCCCGGAGAAAGGTAAGGGGGGGTGTAGACAGGGCCGGGCGGGTGGGTTAGGTAGAGGAAGGGAGGGGAAGGTGAGGGGAGGGCGTTAGAGGATTCCCTCCAAGGCCGCTCCGATTTCGGAGCGGCCTTGGAGGGAACGGGGGTAGGCTGCGCGGCTCGGCGCGCGCCGGCTATACAAAATCGATAGCCTTGCGCGCGCCGATCCAGGTTTTTAGCAGATACGAGCGGCTCCGCGCGTATCTACTAAGATCCAGCGTACTTTTGTTTGCGCCTGGAGCGCAAACAAAAGTAGGCCTATTCGCGGAGTCTGAAAATCCGCCCCTATGTGTTTGTTGAGGGTCTGTCTGTGTTTTGCATGTGTGACAGAAGTGAGGTATTCTGCTAACATGTACTTTTTGTATAGTGATGTATAACAGCTTGGCTTGTTCAGTTTTCCTAATAGGAGGTATATTGGTGTTTTAGGGCCTGTTGTAATATTTGCAGTGTTGCCTTTTCATAGGTAGGATTGTTTCTGTTTGAGTGCTGTACTGATAGCTAGTGGTATTTTGGTATGGGAGTTTTACCATATTGTAATAGTAGTTTTTTTTTTTCCAAAGGATTCATTGTCAACTGTTTTCAACATCAAAATTAGAGAGTACAATTTTTAAATGTCTAAGATACTGTAACCCAAAGGCCGCAAGTAAGTGGCTGTGTGTTGTACTGTGCTCGAGTCCCTTAGCCAGCTGTAAGAACATGTTAAGAATAAATCAGTGAAGAGTATGAATGCATGATGCACTCATAACATTTCCATATCATTGAAAAAAATGAACAGTGCATACTTAATACACATATGCTCACACAGTTAATGGAATACATACATCTGCAGATTATACTAGTATACAAATGTTTAGAAGTTGTCTGCTTCAGCAATAAAATGTGCCATTTATTATTGATGTTGATGTTGCTGAATTCAAATATGACAATTAAACCATCTGATTAGCTACTGTTTCGATGATATTTAAGTTTTTACATTTTACATCTATGTCTATTGCATAGAGGGGAAGTAATTTTCAAAGGAGTTATGTGTGCAAATGTCACATACTATTGTAGCAATTTTCAAAAGCTATTTCCGTGCATACAGTGTATTCACACGTATAAATCCTATAGCGAGTGGAGACGATGACTGGCTTGTGAAACACAAGATATGTGATTTGTAGTGCATATCCAAATGCAGAGTGTGATTGGGATACCAATAGACAAAACGCATTAACATGATTAAGAATTACATTTAAAATAAAACGTCAGTTTATCAATGAAATAAGATACAATTTCAATCATTGAATAACCTGATCTTAAGATTCACATTGATTTTACATACATCTTCTAGAATTGATATCGCAGCAGATGATATTCGCAAAGGGAGATTCAATATAAAATTACAGTTACTCCAACCAACCTGAGTCCATAAGCATCAAAGCCCCTGAGGCAGCCGTTTTGACAACGGCGAAACTCGGCCAGAGTCGGGCTATAACATTTTAGACGTCTCCACCTCAATAAAGTTTTGGAAAAAGACCGTGGCATCTAATCTCTTTTTTTGCAATCCACACAATCATATACACACACACACACACATATGTATGTGTGTATGTATGTGTGTATGTATGTATGTATATATATATATATATATATATATATATATATATATATACATAGTTTAATCATTATTCGGTGGCTACTCGGTTGTTCTTGGCTTTTCTCTTGTATTTATTAAATGGAACATCTCTTGTCACTGTCCAGCAATAGTCTGCAAGCATTGAAGGGCTCCATTTGCTCTGATACTGTTTTTTTCCATTGCTGCAATGTCCTAGTGAAATCCCTCGCCATGCTCATCGCTCACTGGAGAAAAAAATCTAGATAAGAGTGCAAAAAATGTCTCTTTAGTGATATGTTGTATGCCTTGAAGAGGTTTTCCAACTCTTTGTAGTTGTCTGCCTTATTGTTTCCAAGAAAATGTGTTACCACTAACAGGAAGGCTATGCACATCATCATTTCCTTGCCACGCTGATCTAGGGCAATTTGACCAGCAGAGTGATGTAACCTGAGTTATGATTGCATCATCAATGACTTTTAGGAATAGCATAAAGCAATTCATATTATGTATGATGCAATACAATTAATGTCCAAACCCAGTCATATATTTATTCATAGATTCAGTCAAAGATGTGTATTAGTCATTTCTTGTTTAATTTGAGATCATTTCCCTTCTTAACTCACTTATCCTCCGCAATTCCCAAGTCAAAGGTCTGTATATACTGACCCAGTAACATATCCTGAAAACTAAAGGCAATCAACAATTTTAAGCATCATTTTTGTTCTCAGTGACCCAGATTTAGTAAAGTTTGACTACCTTCATTTCGGAAGCATTTTATCTGTAGATTATGCTCCGTCATTTTTATGGTGATTTGCATTTATTCAAGAATGCATTACTCATCATGGATGGTCCTGCTGGTTCTGTCGATCCACTGGTAGAGTATCCAGTCCTGGTATGTGGAAAAGTTGGCAACCCTGGTGAGGAGATAAAGGACCTATGGGCCTGTGCCCCAGATCTTTGAAGCACCTAGCAACGTGGCTGCAGTGTATAATAATGAATTTGCATTATTCAATTGACCAAATGATGCTAATTAATTAATTAGCTGCCAGGTGATATAATCTTAAATTCATCAGTCCTTAGCCCCCTTTAGTCTAAGGTTTCATTAAGTCTCTCAAAACAATATGGGATTTCTTCTTTGCCCAAAGAAAAACCCTCAACTATTTCTCCAACTGTTGCAAGTTAAATTTAGTTAAATAAATGGAAAATAGATTAAAAATGTAGATCCACTTGGGAAAATCATCATCTTAAATAACTTCACTCTTCCAATGGCAATGGAAAAGATGTCCAATTTAGCAAAGATCTTTCTGTAACTTTCATGGAGACCACTATATTGGTTGTTTGGAAATGGGTATGAACCCTCAGATATTTAAAAGAGCCTTCTTTCCATTCCACTGATATTGACTAAATTCCCCAGCTGATATGGCCTCCAGTTCATCTAGCTTAAGCTTCAGACCTGCCAGTTCCCCATAACTTTTAAATTCATTAAGTAGCATTGGCAACAAATTAATAAGATCTGAAACATGCATTAATAAATCTTTAGCAAACACTGCCATTTTAAAAAAATAATTTCCTAGTGGTATGCAGGAATTTCCCTACAATCTTTAATCCTGCAAAATAAGGATTCTAGGTATAACATAAAAATAAAAATAAAGGCATTAAGGGAGAACCCTGGCACATTTCCCTTTGTAAATATATTTCCTCAGATAAACTGCCATTGACCAGTACAACTACAATTGGATCACTATACAAAGTATGAATTTAAAAAATTGTCCTTCTATACTATAATACTTCAAGGCCTCAAACATAAATGCCCAGTTACTCTGTCAAAGACCTTCTTGGCATCAAAACTTATCATAGTCCAATTTATGCCATCGAGATTGTTTTATAGAGGTCATACTTCTATGCACATTTAAGATTGCTTGTTTTCTTTTGATAAAGCCAACTTGTTTCTCTGCTAAGTCTGGCAATACTTTGACCACTCTAGCTGCCATAATTTTAGATAGAAGCTTACCATTAAAATTCACTGAAATAGGCCTATAAGATACAGGGTTCAATAGGTAACATCCAGGTTTAGGTATAACATTGAAAATAGCCTTATTAGCCCCATGCATAAAGTGTTCCATATTAGCTCGTTGAGCAGATAGCCCAGAGAAATATTTATTTATGTATTTATTTTATTTAATACAATTTATGAATCACTTTCCAGATTTAAAACAAAATCGCTCAAAGCAATGTGCATACACATGTAATAATACAATATCATTATTAAAACAAATATAAAATAAACTCTAAAAACCAATAAAATAAAATACAAAATGGCCCTTCTATCTGACCATGATCTAGACCAGTGTTGGGGAACTCCAGTCCTCAAGTGCCACAAACAGGCCAGGTTTTTCAGGATATCCACAATGAATATTCATGAGAAAGATTTGCATACAATGGAGGCAGTGCATACAAATCTCTCTCAGGCATATTCATTGTGGATATCCTGAAAATCTGGCCTATTTATAGCACTCGAGGACTGGAGTTTGCCATCACTGATCTAGACCTTAACCTGAAATGCCTACTCCTTTCCATCTTTCCACCTTTGAAGACGTCCTACAATTAAATTTGAGCTCTATTAACTAGAACTATCCCTGCAATCTTCAGACATCATCAGCCATGATGGTCTTGGTACTGCATCCTCTTCTAAACCCTGCTTGCTCTTGATTCTCATATACATATGTGATCTAATAAAACTTATAACATTCCCCAGGACCTGGAGCCTTATATAGTTTAGATTTTTAAATATATTATGCACTTTCTCCAAACCAATGGGAACATTTAAAGTTTTTATCTTTTACACCAACAATTTCAGGAGGCAGATGCAGAAATGTATTACTGTATATTAAGTAAATTCCCTGACTGTCCCTTATACAGGTCTGCATAATAACTGCAAAAAATAACCCTATACCTTTATTAGAATTAATTATAAATCTATCTTCATTCCACATAGCAGAAATTAATTTAGGGCCTTACCAAATTTTGGTGATATTAACCAACTTTCTGCAAGCATTGTTGCCATATTCAAAAAATCAATACTTTTAGTACAAAAGACTTTTCTTGGCCCTTTGATGTATTAAAGAGTTTAGGGTTACTTGTGTAGCTATCTTCTGGATTTTATTATTTGAGGAGAAAGAAAACTCATATTTGGCTTTATCTTTTTTAAGTTGCATCTCCAAAGATAAAGATCTTGTTGGGGAAATTTTCTTTCTCTTAGCCATATAAGCTTTATTATCACCATGCAACATGATTTTAGCTGTTTCCCAAAATAGAACAGGATTATTCTGATGTGCCCCAATAAGTAAAAAAATAAATGTATATACTATACAAAATGACCTCATTTAAACAAGAAATAAAACAAAGCAAACAAAACAATGAAAAAAATGAGCCAGCTTGTTATATAGTCAAATGATCATAAGGTTGCTTAAACAAAAATGTCTTCAGTAGCTTCTTGAAAACCTAAGATGGCAACTTTAAAATTTGCTCAATCACCTATGCATGCGCAAAAGAGAGCATTTCGCAATGTGTGCGCACATATTGCAAAATGCGCGCATATGGATGTGGGTGATTGCTCACATATTGCATGCATGCATGCCTATGCGTGTTTGTATACAAGTACGCGCATGTGTGTGCATATATGCATGCTCATGCACACTTCCATGAGAGCAGAAATTCTTGTTCTTCCTGGGTTTCCTATGATAAAAGATGCCTCCACCAGTGCGCTAGCCCAATTTTACCACCTGGGACATTGCCCACTTGGTGTCCCTGGTGCTAGTCAATGAAAAAGGCTTTTCACGCGCCCTGTTGAGAGGTGCAACCTGTGGAGAAAGAGTCAGGCCTGGGAGGAGATGCAGGCAACTTTTAATAGAGAAGCCTTCTACCTATGTTGGGTAAGTGGTGCACTAGGGTGCCAGAGTTGTCTAAAATATAATACCTGAGTAAATATACGTTTGCCTGATCACCATCTTACTTCTGGAATCACCTAGGCATGCACACGTGCGCAGGGCCTCCTTTTGTATACGTCATGGCGGGAACCTCGGGGGCATCCCCTCCCGATGACGTCAACCCGCTTGTGTACTTAAGCTGACCGGCCCATTGCTAAGACGAGTTAGCAAGGAGTTCTCTCATTGTTAAATCCGCTCCACATTGGGATCTTCTGTTCCAGAATCTCCTCGTGGCATTTGGACACTCTGGGTACCCGCTCCACGGGGGCCCTTCCGCGTCTTGGCTATCCGCTCTTCGGAGGGCTTCCTGCCTGAGACTTCATGTTGTGTTTGTGGCATTGTGGACCCTTGGTAGTAATGGAGATGACTCAGCCCATGGGGAGGAGCCCCGTGGGGAACCACTGCGATAGGCTGAACTCAGATAGCAGACACAGTATGGATAGAAGCTTTATTGTACTGCTGTAGATAGATGGTAAAGCAGGAAGGTAAGACACTGATCCAAGAAGTGCCAGTACGTTCAACAGGCTCAGATGTGAAGTCTCACCCAGACGTTTCATGATAGGCAGAAGCCCACAGTGCGGGTAATGTTGCAGCTGGTGGGTGGAGCTGGAGCACTGGATTGTAGAGGTACTCACAGGAATGATGACGTCTTCCTGATGGTGGAAAGTTGGGATCGAAGGTCCGTGGTGCAGGATATAATGGCTGGTAGGCCCTCGAGGAGCGAGTACCCGATGGTCCAATATCCTGAAATGTAGAAGAGAGAGAAAGACCCCCGAGGAGCGGTTGTCTAGTTAGAGAAGACCCTGAAGGGTAGTTGGAAGCGAGAGACCCCTGAGGAGCGGGTATCTTGAGCTTCTACTGGAGCGAGGCCCTTGGAGTGAAGCAACGTCTAAGTGTGCAGCTTAGAGCAGTCAGAATAGCTTAAACTGAAGTCCTTGCTAACTCAAGGTGGTAGCGGAAGCGGAGGCTAGATATACCCGGAGGTACTGACGACATGCGGTGGGGCCGCCCCCGAGGTTCCCGCATGATGTGTATTTACGTGTAGAAGGTGTGCATGCTCGCGCCCTAGGAGGCCACAGGAGTGAGCATGGCGGATGGGGACGCCCATACTGGTTTGGAAATGCTGAGACCCTCGGCACTCAGCACCCATCTTGCCCAAAGAGAGAGAAAGGGGAGAAAAAGAGGTAAAGGCAGAGCGGTCGCAGCCATCTGCGACCGACGGACTCAACACTTCATCTGACCCAATCCTCGGGTCTCTCTCCTGGGACTTCCTTGTATGAGTGCCTTCTTCAGTTTCTATGATACCTAAATTGCTGAAGTCTCCACAGTGTACCCCATACCTCGGGCCACTACCAATCTTCAGCATTACTACTACCAACTATCCTGAGCTTCAGGGTATTGCTGCAGCTACTCAAGACCCATCTGCCTCATCACCTACAGTACAGTGATCCTCGGTATACCCCGTGCTGTGGGCCACTACCGGATCTGACTTCTGAGGTATCTCCTCAGAAGCCTGCAGAACCTCTTGGTGTACCCCACACTGCGGGCCATTACTGGACCTTCTCATCTACAGTACCACCCTGGGTATATCTTTGCTCAAGAGCTGTGTTTTGTTGCATCTCCAACTCCTCGGGTTATGCTTTATCTTTTCTCTCTAATAAAGTTTCTCTCACAGTTGTGTCCTACGTTGCTGAGACCACCCCCACCGATGGTGAGGCTCACGGGGCTCCTCCCTGTGGGCGGAGACATCTCTCATCTCAGCCCTGGATTCACAATTTCCAACAACACCATTACACAGCCTCTTATAGTGCTCAGCCTTCAGCCATTCTAATTCTAGCAGAGCTCAATAAACACTGGAGGGCAAAGGCTAACTGTGAGTTGCTGAAAGCTGCAGATGTAAGGTCATCGAGATAAGAAGGAGGGTAGACAGAATGGCATTCCCTCTCTCATATCTCCCTCCTCCTTTCTGCTCTGATGATCCTTGTTCTCCATGCCAAAGCCCCCCACCCCCACCACATTAACTCTCTTGGTCTTCTCCTCACCCTCACTCTGCTTCCCTTCATTCACTTCCCCCCTGGGTTAGATGTGGCCATAGGCAACACAGACAGTTACCTGAAGGCCCCAACAAAATGGGAAAGGCCCACTTCTCTTTCATCTCCGGGAGCAAAATCCCTCACCCCAGTATTCTCTTATGTCCACCAATGTCTTTTAAACAGCCCTGCTTTCCTTGACCATCCCCTCATTTACTCTTGTACCTTCCTTCCCCAACCCTAGCAAGGTCACCAAAGGTGTTGGTGGGGAGTGTGGGAAGCCAGTATGCTATGCAACAATTTGGCTAGGAGATTAACACACACAGTAGTACCTGAAGTAGTGGGTAAACAGCCAATGACCTCTTTGGTCTTGTTCGTTAGACTTCATGGCCTTCTCAACTGTCACAACACATAACACCCCAATCTGGCTCATGTGGCTATCCTGTCTCTAGGTAAGCAACTCCAACACACTCATATCTGCTGTGCCTTCCCTGGGCAGCCAGAACTGATCAGTGTTCTGCTCTGTTTGTGCAGGAAAGAAGGAACAGGTTGCCACCCCCAGCTCAGCTCAATTTCTAGGGGAGAGGTAGAACTAGTGTACACTGCTGGGTCAACTACACTTCCTTGGATCCCAAAAAAACACTCTGGGTTGTTTAAAAAAATGTTCTAATGAAAGAAATGTAAAGAATCATGTGGCTGGGAGAGGAACTACTCCACACTCACTGGGGGGAGGGGGGATTACACCTAAGGGTCTTATTATGGCAGAGTGAAGAGTACACACATTGTAATTAAAGTGTGGGCTCTGAATGTTGGTTCTTCAACAGCAGAGCAAAGAAAAGGAGGGGGTTGGAGGGAGAGAACCCCATAGTCCCTATCAGCCTTCTACAGTTTTCCACTGTGACCCTACATGACCAATCTACAGTAGTCCTTTGGCTACCTGTGCTCATCCAGCATATATAGAGTGTGAAGAAATTGTTAGGGTACAAATTTAAGAATAAAAATGTATTTCAATCTCATGGACTTCAAATGTCATAGAACATACATGCTATATGACACAAACAATTGAGTTGCAATAGCTAGCTATCTGAATAAGACTCTTACACATCCCTAACTTTCAGCCAACAGACCCATCCCCATGCTGATAATCTGTAGCATTGAAAATCCCTTCAATGAACAAACAAAAGAATCTCTCTTACATCCTACCTATCAGAGGGCTTCAGGCAGCTCCCAGTAAAAATCAATAACTCTCTCCTTGCTGATATACAATGCTGGCCCCCTCATCCTTTTATATGTGTTGAATCTGCAATGGACTAGAATAGTGCGCGATAGAAGATATTTAAGAGAGCTAGTATTAGGGTTGTGAATCGTGTGCCCGATCGTCTTAACGATCGGGTTCAGCTAGAGGGAGAAAAAAATCTGATCGGTGGTGATGTGAATCGGAATCGGTTCCGATTCACATCGTTAAATTTTTTTTAGTGAGGCCCGACCCTTTAAAATTGACCTCTTACCTTCCCCCACCCTCCCGAACCCCCCCAAAACTTTTTACGAGTACCTGGTGATTCAGTGGGGGCACGGGGACCGATCTCCCGCTCTCGGGCCATCGGCACCATTTTGGCTGCCACTCAAAAATGGCACCGATGGCCCGATAAAAAAAAAAAAACCCACCCGACCCTTTAAAAATGATCCCTTAGCTTCCCCCACCCTCCCGAACCCCCCAAAACATTTTAAAATTACCTGGTGGTCTAGTGGTGGTCCCAGGAGCGATCTCCCGTTCTTGGGCCGTCGGCTGCCACTCATAAAGATGGTGCCGATGGCCCTTTGCCCTTACCATATGACAGGGTATCCGTGCCATTGGCCGGCCCCTGTCACATGGTAGGAGCACTGGATGGCCGGCGCCATCTTTGAAGACATGGGCAAAATTTAAAATCTGGCATGGATCCTTTTAGAGATACAAGATACATAGAAATACATAGGAATTACAGACTTCCTATATTAATGCCCATGAGCAGATGGAGTTCTCTAGGCATAATCTTCCAGACCTCTTATATTATTGTATTGTATTCTCAGTTTCCTGAACTACCTGTGCTGGGCCAAAAGCAGCTGCATTCCCAAGTCCACTCCAGGTATTGCCCACCTAGCAAACCTTAGGAAGAACGCTGGAATCACCTAACAGTGTACCTGGGGTCCTCTGTACCTGGGGTCCACAGTGAATCCCAAAGTCCAACCTGGTAGTATCCTGTGTTCCAGCAGTAGAAAACACATTAGGGCTGTCCTGGCTAATTTCTCTGCTCTTCTCCCTGTCACTCCTCTTCAAAAGATAGGGCAGTGTCTTTGTGTCTATGCTAGATCAGGGATCTAACATGTAAAGCACACCGAAACTGCTCCTTCTCCTTTGAAATCCCAATTACCCTACCACTATACATCCTGGATTAGCCCCTCATTCTGGATCATGGACTCCCAAATCCAGTCTATTTCAGGGGAGGTGTGGTATAGAATGGTATGCCCCTTTATAGTTCTATACCCAAGGGCTAGGAACTAGGATAGTCTAGGGGAGACCACTGTGTTGCAAGTGTGGATGGGCACTCAGGAGCATGAGCCCCAGTGACACAACATGACCTGAACAACCCTGGGGCTGGCCACAGTCCATGACACTGGCAGGCAAATGCATCCGGGCAGGGGCTGGCTGAAGCAGGAATACTCTTGGCCTGGAAATAGGAAGACTCCTGAACATCCAACACACACCAAGAACTGAGACCCAGCAATGCAATGATGGTCTCTGGGGTAGCTCTCCAGCCACTCAAAAGCCCTTTCAGACTGCCACTTAGAAGTGGCAAGAGACTGAAGAGGGATCCCGCGTGGACGCGTGGTTTGCGGCATGCTGGGCATGCTCGGAGTGTCTGTCAAGGTTTCTGGATGCTGGCTGGAATTTTTCATGCTGGGCTCCATCCTGCTTGCCCTTGGAGAATTTAGAATATTCTTATTCATTAACTGGTTTGAAATATTTATTCTTTTTACAAATTTGATTCTACTATTATGAATAATGTTTTATATTTCTTGATTTTATTATTTAATGTTTTATGAAGAATGGTAATGCTCCTGTTTTTCCATTATTGCTCTGTGGATGACAAAAAATTATGCAGAGTAGTTAAATCTCAAGCAGATTGTGATGAATTGCAGGAGGACCTTGCGAGACTGGAAGATTGAGCTTCCAAATGCAGGGGCGGATTGTGGGAAAATAGTGGCCCAGGGGATTTTTCTCCATACTGGCCCATGGGTACCCAATTACATATACAATATAATTTACATATACAATTTACATATAATTTACATATATATGTACACACCCCTATATTTCGGTATGGTCCTCCCATATCAACACAGTACTATTTGCCAACACTCAAAAATAACAACCCCATCTATGAAAAAGAATACCACAAATATTACACCAGAATCTAAAATATCAATACACCTCCTATCAGGAAAACAGAACAGGCCAAGCTACTACAGATCCCTATAGAGAAACCACATGCTAAAAGAATGCTTCATCTCAGTCTTTGCATGCAGAACACAAACTCTCACCAAATACAGAATACAAAATGAAGTAGCACAAATGACAAAAACTGAAATGGAAACTCCAAGAAGCCAGACTCCATGTATTAACAATAGAAAAACAGAACCACCATTCCTCATAAAACAAATAAAATCAAGAAACAAAGCATCAGTTATAATAGTAAAACCATAATAAAAGAATATTTTAAAACTACTGATAAATAGAATTTCTATTAATTAAAATCATATACATTTTTTACGATGTCCCAAACACTAAAAAAAATTTCAAAATAGCACATATATCAAATAACATTCAATAATTAAAACTAATAAGGATTTTAAAAAGCCCCTACTGTCCCCTTCTGTGGGAGCTCTTTATTTCTAGTCACCCTGATATTGTTGAGGATTAGGAGGTTATCCTCTCTCTCTCACAAATACTCACATGTCCATTCTCTCTCACACATACACTGTCACATACATACACATTCATGCTCTTATACCCACCATAACTTCTCGCTCTCACTGACACTGACACTCTCAGGCTCTAAGACACTCCCCCTCCACACACACACACCCCAACACACAAACTCTTACTCCCTTGGATTTTCTCATACACACTCATGCTCTCACACTCACACACACACACACTGACCCCAGGCAGGCTCCCATTCATTTTCACACCACTCCCTCCCCATCCCCCAGGCATGCACACATTCATTCTCATACACAGACCCCAGGCAGGCACCTATGCATTCACACACATACACCCCCAGGCACAGTCCCATTCATACACATGCACACACTAAATGCAGACCCCCCTCTCTTTCTTTTGCCAACAACCTCGGAACCTCTCTCATTCCTCTGCTGCCACTGTCACTGCTGCCGCATGGCTATTGGGGAGGTGCCGATTGCTGCTACTGACACTGAAGCCCATTCTGCTGCCTCCTCTGTGCAGGCCCCGTGGGCTTCCACTTTCTCCATGCTGATCTCAGTACATTGTGAGATCTGCATAGAGAAAGTGCTATTCTTGCACATTCCCATAGATTACATGTGCCAATCACTAAAAAGTAATTTATTTTTTTTTTACCTTTGCTGGCTGACCTTAGTTTTCTAATCGGTTGGTCACAGGCTTTTTTTTTTCCACCCTCCCTTTCTTATTTTTTTTGCCAATTCCTTTTATATTGTCTTTTTTTCTATTTCTTTTCTCTCCATCTTCTTCCCTCAAACACACACTCAGGTTCTCATTCTCACATGCTTTCTCTCTCTCTCACACACACACACACATAGCCTCTCACTGTCACATGCTGTGTCTCATACAATCATTCATACACACAGGCTCTCACTGTCACATGCTGTCTCTCATACAGTCTCTCACTGGCACATGCTGTCTGACTCTCACACACACAGGCTCTCTCTCTCACTCCCACATGCTGTCTTGCTCAAGCACAGGCTCTCACTGTCACATGCTCTCTCTCATACAATCATTCATACACACAGGCTCTCACTCTCACATGCTGTCTCTCTCATACACACACAGGCTCTCACATGCTGTCTCTGCAAACATTCAGATCCTCACTCCCACACACAATTTCTCAACTCATCTCATACACGCACACACACACTCTACAGACCCTCAGTCTCTCTCTCACCTCTGTGCCTCCTCTTCGCAGGTCGCCGCAGGATGGGCTCTGCAGCGGCCCTGATCTTCTCGGGCTGCAGCAGCCCTGCTACCGGGCCTCTTCCTCTTCTCCGGCCGCTGCTCCTCTTCTGCACGCACTGATGCTCCTCTTCCTTCCTGCCCGTGCGGCTCAGACAACGTTTACTTCCGGGGCCGCACAGGCAGGAAGGAGGAGGAGCATCGACGCGTTTAAACGCAATCTTTTTCTTCGGGCCATGGTGACGTGAGCCTCACCATGGCCCTGCCCATCTGTCTGTTGCTGCTCAGCAGCCGCATGAGCCTCCTTGGGCCCGGGGGCATTGGCTCCCCTCGGGATACCACTGCTCGCGGCACCCCCTAATACTTTGGTTGGAAACTTTATAATACAAAAAAAATAATAAATCACATGACAGGAGTGACCGGCCCACCAGGGGAAGCCCGATCCCCCGATAGGTCAATCCGCCCCTGTCCAAATGGCAGATGAAATTTAACATTTTCATTGATAACCATCTTACATTCAAACCTTTCATTAAATCTATCATTAAGGAATGCTTCTTTAAGCTCCAAACCATAAAAAAACTCAAACCACTGCTACACTTTTCTGATTTCCGCACTGTACTACAGTCTATCATTTTATCTAAGGTAGACTATTGTAATGCACTTTTTCTAGGCATCCCCGCTACCCATATCAAACCCCTACAACTACTACAAAACGCTGCCGCCAGGATACTATCAAACACGAAAAAAAGAGATCACATCACCCCTACACTCATCGAACTTCATTGGCTCCCTATACACTCTCGAATTCTCTATAAAGCCTGTTCCATCATCCACAAAAGTCTGTTGAACTCTAACCTGAATTGGATTAACCCCCCCACTCCTCCCCCGCACCTCGAATAGACCCACACGTACTGCCCTCCAAGGAACCCTACGTGCACAACCTATCAAATTTTTCAAATTATCGTCCACTATAAACAGAGCTTTCTCCCTAGCCGGCCCCTCTATATGGAACTCCCTGCCTCCTGATATACGCCTGGAATCATACACACCCACTTTCAAAAAAAAACTGAAAACATGGCTCTTCCAGCAAGCTTACCACACATCACCTCCCATTACATAAATCCTTACTGATTAAATAAGTGATTCTCCTAGAATCTGATACGCGACTTATGATTTATTTCTCGGATTACGTTGTATGCCTATCGATTTTGTACTTTGACTCGGCTATTTATGTACTTATCTTTTGTATATAGTTTTGGTGATATGTATATAGTGATTTTGCTGTTCTCAATTTTATGTAAGGGCCCTGCCCAAAAGTTAACCTGTTTGCAATGTTATATGTAAGGGTTCTGCCCAATGGTTCCTGTTTAACTGTAAACCGATACGATGTGTGAACGGTTATCGGTATAAAAAAGACATTAAATAAATAAATAAATAAATAACATGGACCAGTGCAAAGTGATGCATACATGGAAAAATAACCCTTGCTGTAGTTACACAATGTTAGGTTCTATCTTAGGAGTTACCACCCAGGAAAGAGATCTAGGCATCATAGTGGATAATGCATTGAAATAGTCAGCCCAGTGTGCTGTGGTGATCAAAAAAGCAAACAGAATGCTAGGAATTATTAGGAAGGGAATGGAAAAACAAAAAGAGGATGTCATAATGCCTCTGTATCGCTCCATAGTGAGACTGCACCTTGAATACTGTATGCAATTCTAGTCCCCACATCTCAAAAGGATATAGCTGCACTGGAGAAAGTGCAGAGAAGGGTGATCAAAATGATAAGGGGCATGGAATGGCTGCCCTATGAGGAAAGGCTAAAAAAGATAGGGCTGTTCAGTTTGGAGAAAAGACAACTGAGGGGGCATATGATAGACGTCTACAAAATCATGAAAGGACTTGAACAAGTTAATTTCAATTTGTTATTTACTCTCTCAAATAATATAGAAGGACCAGAGGGCACTCGATGAAGTTAGCAAGTAGCTCATTTAAAAGAAATTGAAAAAAAATATTTTTCACTCAGTGCATAGTTAAGCTCCGGAATTCATTGCCAGGGGATGTGGTTACAGCAGTTAGTGTGACTGGGTTTAAAAAAGGTTTAGATAAGTTCTGGGGAACCTTTTGGGGAAGGAGGAGTCTCTTCTGAAGGGATGGGCTCCACCTTAACCAGGGTGGAACCAGACTGCTGGTGCTAACCTTTAAAAAGGAGATAGAGCAGCTTTTAAACTAGAACAAAGGGGAAAGCCAACAGTTGCTCAGCAGCGCATGGTTCGGAGAGAGGTATCTTCAAAGGATACTAATGACGCATTAGAATTAGGGCATCCCAACAGTGAGGTTCCAATAACAAGAAAGGTAGTCCAAGTGCCTGTAACTAAAAACTCACCTGAGCTAAAACATTCTAACATATCCATATCAATTAAAAAGCAGAATGAAAATACAAACAAAAAACAAACTTTGAAATGTTTGTATGCTAATGCCAGAAGTCTAAGAAGTAAGATGAGAGAATTAGAATGTATAGCAGTAAATGATGACATAGACTTAATTGGCATCTCAGAGACATGGTGGAAAGAGGATAGCCAATGGGACAGTGCTATACTGAGGTACAAACTATATCGCAATGACAGAGAGGAGCACCCAGGAGGCGGTATGGCGCTTTATGTCCGGGGTGGTATAGAGTCCAACAGGATAAATATCCTGCATGAGACTAAATGCACAATTGAATCTTTATGGGTAGAAATCCTTTGTGTGCTGGGGAAGACTATAATGATAGGAGTATACTACTGCCCACATGGCCAAGATGGTGAGATGGACAGTGAAATGCTAAGAGAAATTAGGGAAGCTAACCAAATCAGTAGTACGGTAGTAATGGGAGATTTCAATTACCCCAATATTGACTGGGTAAATGTATTATCGGGACATGCTAGAGAGATAAAGTTCCTGGATGGAATAAATGACAGTTTTATGGAGCAATTGGCTCAGGAACCGATGAGAGAGGGAGCAATTTTAGATCTAATTCTCAGTGGAGCACAGAAATTGGTAAGAGAGGTAATGGTGGTAGTGCCACTTGGCATTAGTGATCATAATATGATCAAATTTGAATTAATCACTGGAAGTGGGACAGTAAGCAAATCCATGGCTCTCGTGCTAAACTTTCAAAAGGGAAAATTTGATAAAATGAGAAAAATAGTTAGAAAAAAACTGAAAGGAGCAGCTACAAAGGTAAAAAGTATGCAAGAGACGTGGTAATTGTTAAAAAAAATACCATCCTAGAAGCACAGTCCAGATACATTCCACACATTAAGAAAGGTGGAAGGGAGGGAGAACCAAAATGGCATCTTGAAGAGAAGACACGATAGCACTAGCTCCAGTCATACCTCATCATATATTTCTATTTATTTATTTATTTATTTATTTATTTATTTAAAAGTATTTATATACCGTTTTTCAAAACAAGGTATCTTGTCAAAACGGTTTACAATAGAAAATAAAATAGATCAAATGAACTTAAAAATAGTAATAACATACAAAAAACTGGTATATACCTTTAAAAAGGTAAATAAAATATTAACAAAAGTAACTAATATGCCTCACACTAAGAGAAAAGGCCGACTGAGGGACGCTCCTCGACTCCCCCTCAATCGGTAATGATCCAGACGAAGATTGAGGGCTTCTGCGCCGATGTGGGACAAGCTCCGGTAATTGGCGCCGTTGGTGCAGGAGGTGAGTAAACTCCTGCACCCTGGGAGGAAACATCCTTGAGCCCTGGAGCCCTGATGACTCCCTCGCCACCATCGCATGACGAGGCTGAGAGACCAGGTGGACCGGCAGGGCAGAGGACGCCTGAGGCCAATAGGACCATCTTCGAGGGAGGCCCCCCCAGCCGAATTTGCTTCTCGTGACAGCAGTGGTGTAACCTGGACATCCACACCGCAGCCAGTTTTAACACCCAGAAGATTTGAGGCAGGTCAGTTGGGAACTCCAATGAAGAAACCTACCCTAGCAGGGAGAGAACTCTTGGAAGAGTCCCAGAGTAAAGATGGAAATCCTCAAACCCCAATGGTAACTTTTTCATTTAAACCTTCGTTGGTAAAACCTGTGGAAGGCTATATCCACTTTAGAAAGTTCAATTGTTTCATTGACGTCGACTTTAAAAGATTCTCAAAGTCAATTTGCTTCCTTAAAACCGGAGGTTTTGGCACATACATCTAAAATTGAAGAATTTAAACTTAAAATATCTCAAATTCAGAATACTCATACTGCATTAATTCAAGGAGAAACTTTAATTTCAAAAAGAGTAGAAAATGTGGAAAATTCATCTAAGTATTTAAATTTTAGAATATAAAATTTTCCAAAATGTCAATTAATTTCTCCTCGAAAACAATTTAAAAAATATTTGCAAGAGATGTTGCTTTTTTCATTAGATATGATTCCACCTATATCTAAGGTTTATTTTCTTCTAAATAACGTTAAGAAAGGAGAAATCCCTGGACAAGTATCAACTATACCTGTTATTCCAGTAAATGCAGATCCTGTACCATCTTTAAATGTATTTGAATTAATAGAAATGTCTTCTGAAACTCATGTTGAATACAGAGGAACTTTATTGGTTAATTTTGTTTTTTCTATGGATCAGGACAATGTTCTTAAGATATATCTTCGTAACCGAGATTCACTGTACATGGCCCAGAAGGTCTGAATTTATCAAGACATTTCAAGAACAACTCAGTTAAGATGGAAACATTTTTTTAATTTATGCCCTAGGGCTCGAGAGATGGGTGCCCAAATAACCATAAGGTATTCATGCAAGTGCATAATGAAAATTGAGAATAATAGATATGTTATTTTTTAAGCCTCTCAATTAGGCTATTTTCTAGATTCCCATCAACAGTCTGGTGAAGTCAACCAAGTAGTCTTGGGTGAATGAATAAACCCACACTTCCCTCTTTAATTATTTAAAAATTGTGCATGGTTAATATTGCTCTATTTTGATAGTTGGTTCTCCCAAATTACATTGTAATTCAAGAAGTGGTACTAAACATGTATAATGCTTTAAAAATGTTTATTTTTCTTAAGATAGTTTAAACCATTCTTGTGTTTTCTTGACATGATTGATTTCTGAAAAAATTGAAAATCTAATAAAGAAAAAAATGAAAATAAAAAAAAAGAAAGAAAGGTGGAAGGAAGGCAAAATGATTACCGGCATGGTTAAAAGGGGAGGTCAAAGAAGCTATTTTAGCGAAAAGATTTTCATTCAAAAATTGGAAGAAGAATCCAACAGAAGACAATAGGATAATGCATAAGCATTGGCAAGTTAAATGTAAGACATTGATAAGACAGGCTAAGAGAGAATTTGAAGAAGTTGGTCGTAGAGGCAAAAACTCACAGTAAAAACTTTTAAAAATATATCCGAAGCAGAAAGCCTGTGAGGGAGTCAGTTAGACCGTTAAATGATCGAGGGGTTAAAGGGACATTTAGAGAAGATAAGGCCATCACAGAAAGATTAAACGATTTCTTTGCTTCAGTGTTTACTGAAGAGGATATTGGGGAGATACCCATACTAGAGAAGGTTTTCATGGGTAATGATTCAGATGGAATGAACGAAATCACGGTGAACCTAGAAGATGTGGTAGGCCTGATTGACAAACTGAAGAGTAGTAAATCACCTGGACCAGATGGAAGGAACTAAAAAATGGAATTTCAGACCTACTAGTAAAAATTTGTAACCTATCATTAAAATCATCCATTGTACCTGAAGACTGGAGGGTGGCTAATATATCCCCGATATTTAAAAAGGGCTCCAGGGGCGAGCCGGGAAATTACAGACCAGTTAGCCTGACTTCAGTGCCAGGAAAAATAGTGGAAAGTGTTCTAAATATCAAAATCACAGAACATATAGAAAGACATGGTTTAATGGAACAAAGTCAGCATGGCTTTACCCAAGGCAAGTCTTGCCTCACGAATCTGCTTCACTTTTTTGAAGGAGTTAACAAACATGTAGATAAAGGTGAACCGGTAGATGTAGTGTATTTGGATTTTCAGAAGACATTTGACAAAGTTCCTCATGAGAGGCTTCTAGGAAAAGTAAATTTCATGGGATAGGTGGCGATGTCCTTTCGTGGATTAAAAACTGGCTAAAAGACAGGAAACAGAGAGTAGGATTAAATGGACAATTTTCTCAGTGGAAGAGTGTGGGCAGTGGAGTGCCTCAGGGATCTGTATTGGGACCCGTACTTTTCAATATATTTATAAATGATATGGAAAGAAATACGACTAGTGAGGTAATCAAATTTACAGATGATACAAAATTATTCAGAGTAGTTAAATCACAAGCAGATTGTGATAAATTGCAGGAAGACCTTGTGAGACTGGAAAATTGGGCATCCAAATGGCAGATAAAATTTAATGTGGATAAGTGCAAGGTGATACATATAGGGAAAAATAACCCATGCTATAGTTACACAATGTTAGGTTCCATATTAGGAGCTACCACCCAAGAAAGAGATCTAGGCGTCATAGTGGATAACACATTGAAATCATCGGTTCAGTGTGCTGCGGCAGTCAATAAAGCAAACAGAATGTTGGGAATTATTAGAAAGGGAATGGTGAATAAAATGGAAAATGTCATAATGCCTCTATATTGCTCCATGGTGAGACTGCACCTTGAATACTGTGTACAATTCTGGTCGCCGCATCTCAAAAAAGATATAGTTATGATGGAGAAGGTACAGAGAAGGGCGACCAAAATGATAAAGGGGATGGGACAGCTCCCCTATGAGGAAAGACTAAAGAGGTTAGGACTTTTCATCTTGGAGAAGAGATGGCTGAGGGGGGATATGACAGAAGTATTTAAAATCATGAGAGGTCTAGAACAGGTAAATGTGAATCAGTTATTTACTCTTTCAGATAATAGAAGGACTAGGTGGCACTCCATGAAGTTATCATGTGGCACATTTAAAACTAATCAGAGAAAATTCTTTTTCACTCAATGCAGAATTAATCTCTGGAATTTGTTGCCAGGGAATGTGGTTAGTGCAGTCAGTGTAGCTGGGTTTAAAAAAGGATTGGATAAGTTCTTGGAGGAGAAGTCCATTACCTGCTAGTAATTAAATTGACTTAGAAAATAACCACTGCTATTACTAGCAGCAGTAACATGGGATAGTCTTAATTTTGGGGGAAAATGCCAGTTTCTTATGGCCTGGATTGGCCACTGTTGGAAACTGGATTCTGGGCTTGATGGGCCCTTGGTCTGACCCAGTGTGGCACTAATTCTTGGGAAGAATTAGTGTCACCCCTACCACCTAGGACCCTGGAAGAGCCTTCCTCCCCTCCATCAATAAAGGAGCCAGGCCCTAGGGAAAGAGACTGTGTGAAAGAGCTTTTAATAGTCATTGACCCCAAAAGAATACAAATTACTTTATGGCCCCATTGGTATTAAGTGGATACCCAAAGATATATTTACAAATATGTTTCAGAAATCATGTCACAGTGTCTGATGAATGTGTCATCTGTGATTTTGGAGATACACTGACAAAAATAAATCCCAAGTAATATCTAAATTTATCAATTAAAATAAATTAATTCCAAGTAATAGCTAAATTTATCAATTAAAATAAATTCATACTACATCTCTGAAAAAGCTGACTGGGCTAAACTGGAATTTTTTTCCTCTCAATACTTATCATAGAAAATTATTCAAATTATGTTGTCACGTCATTGACACAAAGTCCCTCCATACCAGACATTTTGTGAGACAAGAGAAAACCCTACAAAAAAATCACTCATAACCTATATAGCAAACCTACATATCAAATCAGCACAAACTTCCAGAACTCAAATAGCAACAACACTGTATAAAAAGGCAGAGTTGCAAATATACCATCTGGCCCTAAAACACTAGTACACTTTCAAGTGGGAAAACAGAACAAGCTGGACTGCACAGATTCCTACACAGATTCTACAAGCTAGAGGAATACTTTGCCTCCATCACACATACAGAACACAGACTCTCTCCAAGTACAGAATAAGGAATTACAAATTAGAAACAAAATAATGCACACAAAAATGGAATTCTTCTTTGTTCTGTTACTTTCTCTAGCATCATCCCCCTCCCTGTTCCTGTTCCCTGAAGACAGGAGGAGAAGGGGGAGCAAGAGGAGGGGCTTGATTAGGGAGCAGAGTGCTCTTCTTTGCTTTGTACTGTGCTCTTCTTCTCTGGGCTCATGCCCCCATCCTGTTCCTTACTTGCTGCCTGGAAGGGGAGGGGCTAGAACAGGAAGCAGACAGCTGTTCTTTTGCCTGAAATTCAGGGCACTGGCCAATGGAATAATTGCAGCAGAGCCTTGTCTGCTGATGACACCCCTTTGGGCTTGATACCGGGGGCAGCTGCCCCCCAACCCCTCCCTAGTCCTGGCCTTGTCTGATTGTATCATTTGATACTTGAGGATCTTCATGCTCTCCATACAATCCACAGAATAGTCGCTTGATACTGACACATCTATCAGCAATGATATTCCTGTGCTTTTCTTCTGTCCCACAATGCAATGGAACCAAAGGTTTCTCCTCTCTCTTCCTGATATGGATTCCAGTTGCTATCCACTTGTTTCTTCACATTTCTCTTAGATGGTACAGGGATCTTTCTGTCTGAAGGATCCAAAAAAAAACCTCAAACAGGGAAGAATCCTTCTTCTTCCTTATTCCTTTCTCTTGAGCAGGAAGGGTGGACAAAAAGCTTCACCACAATCACAAACCACCAAACACCAACTCATTCAAAAACACTGTGATTCACTTTCTAACCACTAGGCGTGGGTCAGAAAATATGGCTTTCTTACTTCCTAAACTTCACAAGCACAAATTTCAACCAATATGGGGTAGAAACAGAGGAACTAGAGAATAATCAGACCATCCCATCTAGACTTTAAACTAAAATGCCACAGTGAACCTAGGGGACACCTGTTAATATGCGGGCAGGAACTTACTATTGCAGTAATCTCCAGTGGGTGTGCTGTGGCAAGATGGTACATTCCTTCTCACCTACACTTTCTTGTCTTAACAGTAGGCCACAAACACAAGTGGAGATCCCTATGGGGTCTCTACATAAGTTTTTATTAAAGATTACAAATTTAGACAAGTTTGGTTAATAAGACTATTAGTTAAGCTTTAGATAACTTGTTACTGAAACAGTCAAAGGTTTTCTTACAGGTTTAAAGCAATACATTTAACATTTGTAAATCTTGTCTCCATATGTGCTGCTACAATTGATGAGATAGCTCTAATAAAGGAATACATGATTATGAATTAAAACAAGTTCTGCTTAACTGCATTAATCCAGAATTTATTAGTGATTTCAATTTTGTAAATAATTTGGGGCTTAATGCCTCTGGAGATGGGCAGACTGCTCCATTGACACAGCATCTGGTCTAATTTAAACTACACTGTGAATCAGAGATTAAGCTTCTACTAAAAAAAAATAAGGAAGAAAAATAAGAAAAACTAACACTTTATATGATATAACCAGAAATACGATATCACTACAAAGACAAAAATGCAGCAAAACATGAATTTAAAAACCCTTCACCAATTAAGAAGCAGTCCACTGCTCTGTAAATTGAATTCCACTTTTCAGTGAATTGTGTATGATTAACTTACTCTTAATGATGAGATGAGTACTCCATATACTCAACCATCACTGTACTCTTAGTCATGGAACAGTGAACAGCTGCAGTTTGTTGTAAAATGAATTCGCTTAACCAGTGGTTTCAGATATTTATTAAACCAGACTCATATGAGGAAAAAAGCCATGCAGACTAAACCCAATTACCTATTCACCTAATGTGTGATATACAGAAATCTGTAATAGAAAGATATTCACCTTCAACAAATTAAAATATATTTGCATCCCATATTCAAAAAAATGTTTCAGAGGCTTCGCATATCTTGGAAAAGTCATATGAATAATCGTACTGCAGTTTTACCAATCAGCCCCATTATGAATCTCTCGCCATATTATCAGTCTCATTTCAATATATCTGAACCTCATTAGGCCTTATACAATATAGGAGTCTGTGAAGAGCTATACACAAGAAAACTCCAGAATTCCTTAAAAGATCGGACCCAGAGATCTGGTTCGGTCCACTTTAAGCCTCAAGACAACAGGGAATCAAGGTCTGGATAGAGCCTGCTGGGGAGATGTACATCTAGCTGAGCCCAGGAAGGAATAGGGGCACCCGAGGAATGAAGGAACCTACAGAAAGCCTAGACTGAGAGAAGTAAGTGTTCTAATACTTCTTTGTTTATAAACTGCAAAGGTGTGCAGAGCTGTTTCAGTTTTGCTGTATATTAAATAAAAGTTTGTGAAAATCCAGCCAGAGCCTAGCCTGCATCTATTCTCTGGCCATTCTGACCACAGTATGACGTACTGTAGGTCTGGTTTCTCCTGGTAACTTCCCTTTAAAAGTTCTGGTAGAGAATGTCACTTGTCTCTAGATTGGACACTCCCCTTCTCCGGGTGAGATATCCTTGTAAACTGCGGTCGGAACTCACAACAAGTAATTTATTTGTAATCCACTGGAGGGAGCCCTGGCTAGCAAAAAACTCTTCTGTTCCTTCAGGGTATACTTGGCTCTAAAACAGCTCAAGGAGAAAAATAGAACATGTGACCAGCAGAGCAAAGTAGGCTGGGGCAGACTGTAACCCTGACCCTGGGCTTCTAAGTCCTTTTACCTGATAGAATCTGGAATATAGTCAGGGCAGTTAAGGAGTCCTTGATAGCCCACCAAGGAGAGAGCAAAAAAAAAAACAAAACTATAAATCTACAGGCCTTTCTGGTCTGAGCCTACCCAGCCAGGCGGGGTCTTGAACAAGAAAACACAAAAGAACAGCTCCCTTTTCCTTTTACTAACAGTGCAGCCTTCCTCAGTACAAGAGCTTGCAAAACAGTCTATGGCCTCTTCCACAAGAAATGAAACAGGCTTTTTTTTTTTTTTCCTTTTACTAAAGCTGTAGTCTTCCTCAGTGCAAGAGCTTGCAAAAGTGTCAATGGCTTTTTTCACAAGAAATGAAGCCGGTTTTTTTCCCTCCATTTTTTTTTTTTTTTACTAAAGCTGTAGTCCTTTTCAGCACAACAAACAATCACAGTCCTGGGTTTTTCTCTACAGCCCCCCCCCCCCCCTCCCCCAGCCAGAGTTTTATCACCTCCCACCTGTGGTAGAGCTTGACCTGATGGAATGTTTCCTGTTCCTTACTCACTTAGGGTCGGCTCTGCCACAACCTCCCACAAACAACTTCCCCTGTTTGTAAAACGTGCTGTACCTAAGTGCAGAGTCCTTCTTTCTCCTCTTTGCTGTCCCTTGGGTCACTCAGTTTCCATAGCCTCCTCGAGAACCCCTCCTTCTAGCGGGAGGTTTATGCCTCCCTCCTCCTGGCTCACCCCTGACAGAATGAAGTTCACCTCCTCCTCTTCTTCTTCAGGTTCCCTTTGGACCACCTCCCCTCCCAGGTCAGGTGATTCATGCACTGCCCTGGTCTCCTCCAGGTGGGACTTGCCCCTTCCCTGTCCTAGAACCTTCCAACCTATCTTTCCTGTCTGGGGTGGAGCTATCCACTTAGCTGGTCCCTCCCTCCCGGGGATAATTACTTTGCTTTTAACAAGGGGGTCCAATGAGTTTCTTCTTAAGCTAGTGTTTTCCTGCCTTGTCCAGGGTTGACAAGCCTTTCCTTTCTCCTTCAGTGGTTTCCTGGAAAGAGGGTAATCCCTTGCCCTTCACCAAACACAGTGTCATAGTCACCCTCACAATTTGCACAATCCCTGAGTACACCCTTTTCAAATGCTTTCCCCCCATGTTCTCTTATTTTATAGTAACATAGTAAATGACAGTAGAGCAAGAGCAGCTGATCCACCCTTATCTGCCCAATTATTCCTGGCTACCTTGTTAAGGATATATCCCAACTGCTATGTGACCCTTTTAAGATAACCACAATTGTGGATAAAGTATATCATCCTCCTTTGTTCTTTACCAGCTTGGGTAGATGAGTATATAAGATCCCCTATTTATTTCACAACAATACCTCTTCCTTCCCATATCTAACCACAAAGCTTTGTAATAATCTAAATAGATTGTAATCTGCCCAGAACAAATTCGTATTAAAATGGGGCATAATAGAAATTATTTAAATAAATAGTTACCAATACGGAGTGGGGGTGGGATTGGGGGTGGGGGTGGAAGATCCCAGATGAAACTGGACACGACCACAAGCCAGTCTAAATTTCCTACTAATATTTTTCCCCTCAAAGCTCTTGTCTTTCCAGCAGAGCGGTTTATTTGGGTTTTGTCAGGCTCTACAGACTCTGTCATGTGGTCAGTTGATTCACCTGCTGAATTTGGTGGTGGAGTCGGCAAGGACAGGATAGTCGCTGCAGTCTTCAGAGCTGGAGACCACATTGTCCCCCGAGCTGAGGACTGTTATTGCAGATCTGGCAACCAAACTAATGATCGAGTGCCCTCTCGTATCTTCTGATGACATCGCTGTATCAGCAAGAGGGAGACCAGTGCTTGGTTTGACTCAAATGCCAGCAGGCATAGAGGTGACAGGTACAGGAAGATCTCTCCCTGGAAATGGAACCGTAGCACCACAGGAGGAACAGAGTACAATGGCTGTGGAGGTGACAGGAACAGAGTTTAAAGATCCCTGATCAGTGCTGGTTTGGAGGCTGGAGCTCCGGATCAGGCTGTTGGAGAAAAGGCAAGTTTTTCTTCTTCTTCAATTGTTGCGGCCACCCTGGTTAAGCCAACTCTAGTAAATTTAGACAATTTTTAGGAGGCCATTGCTGCAATGGAAAAATCTTTGGTGGTTCATATTGGTAATATTTCAACTCACATTCAAATTTCTATGGGTAAAGTAAGTATAAGGTAGCGGGGCAAGGTCCGCCCTGCCGCCATTAACATAGTGGGGGTGGGCATGTTCCCCTCTATCTTATCTGCAGTTGCCCTCATGGGGGGGGGGGGGGAGGCAAGTCGGAGGAAGCCAATATTCCTTGGTTCCTTTCAGGCCAGATTTTTTTGCGCTAGGCTGGAGTATTGGGGTTGGAGGGTGGGAGTGGGGGGAGTGGGGGGGATAAAAAGAGGGGAATATAGAGATTTGGTGCCTTTTTTCTTGTACCTGACAGGAGAGGGAAGCAGCTCACTGAAGCTGTCCTTCATTTGTCTGTTGCGAGCCACGGGGTTTGTTCTCTCTTTCTTCCTTTTTTCAGTTGGTGAGGTGCTGCATCGGGAGATGGCGGTAAGATGGTGCAGATACACACGAGCCGGGTGGGAAGAAGCGGTGGACTAAATAGTGGCAACGTGCAAGGTGCCAGGAGCACACGATGAATCGACTTTACAGGCAGGAAGAAAGTGAAGAGTAGTGGGAAGCTGAGGTGGAAGGGCTGGTGATATGTGAGTAGTTGGAGGCCTGTGAGGGAGGGTCAGACAGGAGAAAGGAAAGCGTCTCAGCAGCTTCGCCAGGCTTCTAAGCCAGAAGCAGATGTGGTACAGGAGGAGGTTTGTGGCTTAGCGGCAGATCAGGCAATGACAGGGGAGACCGATGCGGGTGGGTCATGCCCTGCCGTGGTGTTACCAGTTGAAGCGAATGGATATGCAGCGAGAGTTAGGCAGTCAGGTATTGCTGGGCTGGTTGCGTTCTGTTCGGGTGAGAAAAGGGGGGCTAGTCTAAAAGCAGGAGTGAGTGCAATGACTGGGCAGGAGGTGGAGACTGCCAGCAAGGATGCACAGGGGGTTTGGAGAGCCAGAGAATGGCAGGGTGAGTCAGAGGGAGTGGCATAAAGGAGAGGGAAGGGAAAGAGCAAAGCAGTGAACATGAGGACCTTTCACAGGTCTGAGGTTGGTGTAGTTCAGGGAGCTGGAATGGGGGCTCCTATGCAGGAATCTGGCATCCCTCAGGTAGATAGTGCTTCTGCTTGAGTGGAAAGAAGTGGACTGAGGCCTATTTCAGCATGCATGGAGATTTGGGGGTCAGAGGCTGCTAGAGGGGGAGAGCACAAAATTGCTTCAGATTGGAGTAGAGGTTTGGGGCATTTTTGTAGATGGCAAGAGCTTCCTTTTGGTAGTTATGCTATGGGTATGCAGACAATGTCAGGATGGCCAGGAAGGGGTGGAATGGGTTGGGAAAGGGTGGGTAAGGATGCTGGAGGTGGGAAGATGCTGGGGGATGGCAGCCAGCTGCTGAAGGGGTTTCTCTGGGTGGAGATGGGGGAGGTGGGCCCATAGGAAGCGCATGGGCATTGAGGTGTTGCACAGAGAGTTACGAGAGCGGTCCAGGGGCAGGTGGATCATAGAAAGCAGGGAACAAGGTCCTGAGAAGGGAGAGGAGCACGTGAGGTCAGTGCTCTGGCTGATGTGTGTCCTGTGCCTGTTGTTTCAGATACAGCGGATGGTGACAAGCGTTTAGGGACATCTCAACAAAAGGTGTGGAGGCAACAAGAGTGTGAAGCTAGCAGCGCCGTGAGGCCAAGCAAATGGGAGCGGCTGCAAGAGATGATAAGTGGCAGTCACCAGGAGCCGCTGGCTTGATGTTTGTGTGAAGATGACGGCAGATCTCAAGAGGGTGGGCAAGTGAAAGGGGATTTGGGTGGCACAAGAAGAAGGGAAAGAGAAAGAGGTCAAGGGAGCATATTTCATCGTTGTCTTCTTAAAATTCATCCTCGTCATCTGAGGCAGTTTGGCCAGGGGTACGAGCAGAGGTAGGGGAGAGTCCTAGGCAGGACATGGGTCATCCAGCATTAGTAGCTCTGCATTCCCAAAAGGTGGAGAAGGAAAATTAGGAAGCAATTTTATATTGATATTTTTTAATCATTGGAGGGCAGAAGGGATTTGAAAAGGGGAAGAAGGAGGATAAAGGGAGGGATACACCCAGGAAGGTCCCAAGAAACATTGTTAATTGGGTCAAATGTTTCCTGCAGTTGGCTATGTAGCGGGGAATTTTGACCCCATGCAGTATGAAACCCTTTTAGCATATGCGGACAGCATCTTAGGAGCGTTTAAAGATTATGAAAGGTGGGCATGGCAAAATTTTGATGAACGGTTTCGGAATAAAGTTAAGGGAAACAGTTTCATGACTTGGGGCACACAGTACTAGGGATGTGAATTGTTTTTGAACGATTAAAATTATTGTCAGATAATTTTAAAATCGTCCTAAATCATTAGAGTGCACGATACAATACAAATGCCCCCGATTTATCGTCAGGGGCATTTGTATTGTATCGTTAAATAGGGCACAGGAATTATTTGGGGGAGGGCGGGAAAACCAGCACACCAAAACAACCCCTAAACCCACCCCGACCCTTTAAAACCAATTCCTTACCCTCCCCCACCCTCCCGAACCCCCCCAAAATGTTAAATTACCTGGTGGTCCAGTGGGGGGGTCCCGGCGCAATCTCCCGCTCTCGGGAGATTGCGCCGGGACCCATTTTGGCTGCCACTAATTAAAATGGCGCCGATGGCCCAATAAAAAAAAAAACCCACCCGACCGTTTAAATCGACCTCCCGACCCTTTTTTTTTAGGGATGCCCGCGCTGCTAAAAAAAACAAACCCACCCGACCCTTTAAATCGACCCCCCCCAAAACCTTTTAAAATTACCTGGTGGTCCAGGGGGCCTCAGGGGGCCTCAGGGAGAGATCCAGGGGGGCCTCGGGGAGAGGAGAGATCCAGGGGGGCCTCGGGGAGAGATTTCCCATTCCCAGGCATCAGCTGTTCTAAAAAAAAAAATGGCGCCGATGCCCCTTTGCCCTTACCATGTGACAGGGTATCTGTGCCATTGGCCGGCCCCTGTCACATGGTAGGAGCACTGGATGGCCGACACCATCTTTAAAGATGGCGCCGGCCATCTTTACTCATCAGCCCCTATTATACTATACTCTATAATAGGGGCTTCCTGCGGCCCCCGCCGGCGAAGATTGACGAACGCACGCCCGTAGTGCATGGGCGCCGTGACGTCATGCACGCCCGTTCATACGCTTTCGCTGACTTGGGGGCCCACCAATTTGGGCACTCAAGCCAGCGAAGCGTATGAACGTACACCGTGACGTCACGCACGCCCGTTCATACGCTTTCGCTGACTTGGGGGGCCCGTCAATTTGGGTGCTCAAGCCAGCGAAGCGCATGAACGGGCATGCGTCCGTAGAGGCGTTCTTGTCTCCGCCTTTACGGACGCCTATCTTCACGGGCACCCATCTCTCTAGGCGCCCATCTTCCGGCGTCCATAGAGGCTTTCTCATCTCCGCCTGTACGGACGCCTATGTTTACGGGCGCCCATCTTCCGGCGTCCGTTGAGGCATTCTCGTCTCCGTCTTTACGGACACCTATGTCTACCGGCGCCCATCTTCAGGCGTCAATAGAGGCGCCAGAAGACATGGATGCCGTTCTTTACAGCTAAACAAAAACAGATCACGTACCTCCTCCGGTCTTGCAGCTGGGTTCTCGGGTCGGATGGGTTTTCCTTGCTGCGGCCCACCCCTGTTCACCTCTCCAATCTGCAGAGCATTTCCTGCGTTTCTCAGTCGAGCATATCTCATTCTCCTTCTCAACCGAATGAAAATTAGCACCAGAGCAATAACATACAGGTTGTCCATGGCGCTGTCCAGTACGAAGCTGATCGAACACCACACTAATGCCAGGTAAAGGGTAGGCGGTAAATTAACAGGTTAAAGACGCGGCAAAATAGCAGGTTAGAAAGGAGATAATCGGAGCGCACATTACAGTATCGGAGGAAATAGCTAATCCGTTCATTAACATATCATATACATGCCGCGTGCAGAAAGGGATACGCGTTGGTTTCAAGAAGCGCTAAGGACGCGTGAAACCGGATACTGAATCGCGGGATCGCCTTATGCGTCCCAATTGTGCGCCCACAGCGAGTTAGAAACGGGGAAACTGCGGCCGTACTTTACTGTATCGGCCTGAATGGTAGAGAGGCGCAACTTGATGGGAGTGAGGGGTTGGCACTCTATGTATGGGACGGCCTAGAGTCCAACAGAATAAATATCCTGCACGAGATTAAATGTTAGGGATGTGAATCGTGTCCTCGATCGTCTTAACGATCGATTTCGGCTGGGAGGGGGAGGGAATCGTATTGTTGCCGTTTGGGGGGGTAAAATATCGTGAAAAATCGTGAAAATCGTTAAAAAATCGAAAAATCGAAAAATCGAAAAACCGGCACATTAAAACCCCCTAAAACCCACCCCCGACCCTTTAAATTAAATCCCCCACCCCCAAATAACTTAAATAACCTGCGGGTCCAGCGGCGGTCCGGAACGGCAGCGGTCCGGAACGGGCTCCTGCTCCTGCATCTTGTCGTCTTCGGCCGGCGCCATTTCCAAAATGGCGCCGAAAAATGGCGGCGGCCATAGACGAAAAAGATTGGACGGCAGGAGGTCCTTCCGGACCCCCGCTGGACTTTTGGCAAGTCTCGTGGGGGTCAGGAGGCCCCCCACAAGCTGGCCAAAAGTTCCTGGAGGTCCAGCGGGGGTCAGGGAGCGATTTCCCGCCGCGAATCGTTTTCGTACGGAAAATGGCGCCGGCAGGAGATCGACTGCAGGAGGTCGTTCAGCGAGGGTTCCGGCGCCTCGCTGAACGACCTCCTGCAGTCGATCTCCTGCCGGCGCCATTTTCCGTACGGAAAATGGCGCCGGCCATACGCGTATGGCCGGCGCCATTTTCCGTACGAAAACGATTCGCGGCGGGAAATCGCTCCCTGACCCCCGCTGGACCTCCAGGAACTTTTGGCCAGCTTGTGGGGGGCCTCCTGACCCCCACGAGACTTGCCAAAAGTCCAGCGGGGGTCCGGAAGGACCTCCTGCCGTCCAATCTTTTTCGTCTATGGCCGCCGCCATTTTTCGGCGCCATTTTGGAAAATGGCGCCGGCCGAAGACGACAAGATGCAGGAGCAGGAGCCCGTTCCGGACCGCTGCCGTTCCGGACCGCCGCTGGACCCGCAGGTTATTTAAGTTATTTGGGGGGGGTTCGGGAGGGTGGGGGATTTAATTTAAAGGGTCGGGGGTGGGTTTTAGGGGGTTTTAGTGTGCCGGCTCACGATTCTAACGATTTATAACGATAAATCGTTAGAATCTGTATTGTATTGTGTTCCATAACGGTTTAAGACGATATTAAAATTATCGGACGATAATTTTAATCGTCCTAAAACGATTCACATCCCTATTAAATGTACAATAGAATCTTTCTTGGTAGAAATCCCATGCGTGTTAGGGAAGAGTATAGCAAAATGAGTATACTACCGTTCACCTGGCCAAAGTGATATGACGGATGATGAAATGCTAAAAGAAATTAGGGAAGCTAACCAAATTAAAAGTGTAGTAATAATGGGAGATTTCAATTACCCCAATATTGACTGGGTAAATGTAACATCAGGACATGCTAGAGAGATAAAGTTCTTGGATGGAATAAATGGCAGCTTCATGGAGCAACTGGTTCAGGAACCAATGAGACAGGGAGCTATTTTAGATCTAATTCTTAGTGGAGTGCAGGATTTGGTGAGAGAGGTAACGGTGGTGGGGCTGC
The DNA here is from genome assembly GCF_901001135.1 of Rhinatrema bivittatum. Lineage (NCBI taxonomy): Eukaryota > Metazoa > Chordata > Amphibia > Gymnophiona > Rhinatrematidae > Rhinatrema > Rhinatrema bivittatum. The sequence goes on from NC_042617.1 coordinate 505,553,661, forward strand.
TTGGCAATAGTGATCACAACATGATCAAATTTGAATTAATGACTGGAAGTGGGACAATAAGTAAATCCATGACTCTAGCACTTTCAAAAGGGAAACTGAGAAAATGAGAAAAAAACGAAAAAAATGAATAAAACTGAAAGGTGCAGCTATAAAGGTGGATCACTACAGGCATGGACATTATTTAAAAATACCATCTTAGAAGCGCAAGCCAGATGCATTCCATGCATTAGGAAAGGTAGAAGGAAGGTGAAACAATTGCCAGTATGGTTAAAAAGTGAGGTGAAAGAGGCTATTTTAGTGAAAAGACCTTCCTTCAAAAACTGGAAGAAGCATCCATCTGAAGAAAATAGGAAAAAGCATAAGCATTGGCAAGTTAAATGAAAAACATTGATAAGACAGGCTAAGAGAGAATTTGAAAAGAAGTTGGCCATAGAGACAAACGCTCATAATAAAAACTTTTAAAAATATATTTGAAGCAGGAAGCCTGTGAGAGAATAGGTTGAACCGTTAGATGATCAAGGGGTTAAAGGGGAACTTAGGGAAAATAAGGCCATCACAGAAAGACCAAATTAATTCTTTGCTTCGGTGTTCTGGAGACAGTTCTGGAGACAGTTTTCAAAGGTTATGATTCAGATGAACTGAACCAAATCACGGTGCACCTAGAAGATGTAGTAGGCCATATTGACAAACTGAACAGTAGCAAATTACCTGGACCAGATGGTATACACCCCAGGGTTCTGAAAGAACTAAAAAATGAAATTTCAGACCTATTCCAAGTAATTTGTAACCTATCATTAATATCATCCATTGTACCTGAAGACTGGAAGGTGGACAATGTAACCCTGCTATTTAAAAAGGGCTCCAGAGGTGATCCGGGAAACTATAGACCAGTGAGCCTGACTTCAGTGCTGGGAAAAATCATAACTCTTATAAAGAATAAAGTCACAGAACATTTATATAGACATGATTTAATGGGACACTGCCAGCATGGATTTACCCCAGGGGAGTCTTGCTGCATAAATCTGCTACATTTTTTTTGAAAGGGTGAATAAACATGTAGATAAAGGTCAACCAGTAAATATAATGTTTGGATTTTCAGAAGTTGTTTGACAAAACCCCTCATGGAAGGCTTCTAAGAAAACTAAAATTTATGGGATAGGAGACAATGTCCTTTTGTGGATTGCAAACTGATTAAAAGACAGGCAACAGAGAGTAGGATTACATGGTCTGTTTTCACATTAGAAAAAGGTAAACAATGGAGTGCCTCAGAGATTCGTATTTGGACTGGTGCTTTTTAATAAAGAAACATAAAATTAATGACAGAAAAGGACCAAATGGTCCATCCAGTCTGCCCTACAAGCTTATGATAGCATCAAAGGTATCAGGCCATTTCAGCAAGTTAGCCCCAATCTTATTTGTTTTCCCAGACCTTTAAATTTAGTGTCTGTGTTGGTTGCTGTCTGAATCTGATTTCCCTTTTTTTCTTTTCCTCCTACCGTTAAAGAAGAGAGCAATATTGGAGTGGTATCAAGAGTATGAAGGATTAATGGTTAAAGATAGTAACACCACACCAGCAAGTTACCCTCATGCACTTTTTTTTCATCTCCATCCTTTAGTCTTTAGGGATCCACAGTGTTTATCCCTTGCCCCTTTGAAATTTTTCACCATTTTTGTCTTCACCATGTTGCATGCCCCATCCGCGCACGGGCCTGCTCACTCACTAGCTCCTCTACAGGTCACGGGTCGGCCTCCCCAGCGGCAGCCGCGAGTTCCTCCAGGCCTCGGCTTCCTGCGCCGGCAGTTGCCGGGCCTTCCACTGAGCACCAGGCCTCACGCCGAAGTTCAGCGTCCTCAGTGGCGTTGGCCACGCCCCTACGCATACGCGCAGACCACCCAGTCTCATGTAGGCCAGGGGCGGGTCCTAGCTCCACGGCGCATCCTGATTGAACGTACTACAAAAGGAAGTTCCTGCCTGCACTTCCTTGCCTTGGCAATCGGGTCGGCACTGTAAGTGTACTAGTTTGCCTCCACGTTCACAGTCTTGTTCCAGTCTTGTTCCAATCTCGTTGCAGCCTTGCTCCAGCATCCTACTATTCCAGCATCCTACTGTTCCAGCGTCCTACTGTTCCAGCCTTGTCCAGCGTCCTTCTGTTCCAGCGTCTGACTGTCTTGTCTCTCCAGTCCCCTGGGGGAGACAGGACTCTCTGGTATTGACCTCTGCCTGCTCCTTGACCTTTCTGCTCGCTGCCTGGATCTTGATCTCTACCCGCCTTGTGACCTTGTCTGACCTCTGGAACCTGACCCCTGCTTCGTTGACTACTCTTGGACTGATTCCTGGTATCTGATCCCTGCTTCATTGACTACTCCTCGGACTGATCCTCGGAACCTGACCCCGGCTGCCATTGACCACGTCTCCTGATTCTGGCATTGTCCCTTGCCTTGTCATCGCCTACACTGTACTGGCCTTCCCTGTTTCTCCAGGCCTACAGCCTAGTGACCGACCGCGCTCCCTTGCTGCTCGTGGGCACACCTCTCTACTACTTCTCCGGGAGATCCTGCGAAGCCCACCTAAGTCCAAGCGGCCCGGGTCCCTATGGGCTCCATCTGGGGGGACTGCGGGCTTCCAGTGGTGAAGCTCATCCTAGCCTCTGTCTACTCCTGTACTCCACCCCCTGAGGTTTGGTGCTTCCTGGTCCCTACCAGGGAGCCATTCTACACTGCTCCAGGACAAGGGTCCACCTCCAAGTGCAACAGTTTGCCAAGGCCATGGACTCGGCTCCTTGACTGTTCTGCTCGCTGCCTGGATCTTGACCTCTGCCTGTCTTGTGACCTCGTCTGACCTCTGGTACCTGACCCCTGCTTCCTTGACTACTCTCGGACTGATTCCTGGTATCTGATCCCTGCTTCATTGACTGATCCTCGGAACCTGACCTGCTTCATAGGACTGATCCTCGGAACCTGACTCCAGCTGCCACTGACCACATCTCCTGATTCTGGCTTTCACCCTTGCCTTGTCATTGCCTACGCTGTACTGGCCTTCCCTGTTTCTCCAGGCCTACAGCCTAGTGACCGATCGCGTTCCCTTGCTGCTCATGGGCACACCTCTCTACTATTTCTCCGGGAGATCCTGTGAGGCCCACCTAAGTCCATGTGGCCCGGGCCCCTACGGCTCCACCCGGGAGGACCGTGGGCTTCCAGTGGTGAAGCTCATCCTAGCCTCTGTCTCCTCCTGTGCTCCGCCCCCTGGGGCAGGTGCTTCCTGGTCCCTACCAGGGAGCCATTCTACACTGCTCCAGGACAAGAGTCCACCTGCAAGCGCAACACACCACCTCCTCCGGAAGGGCATTCCAGGCATCCACCACCCTCTCTGTGAAGAAATATTTCCTGATGTTGGTTCTGAGTCTTCATCCCTGGAGTTTCATTTCGTGACCCCTAGTTCTACTCATTTCTTTCAAACAGAGAAGGTTTGTTGTTGATTTTGCATCATTAAAACCTTTCAGATATCTGAAGGTCTTTATCATATCTCCTCTGCCCCTCTTTTCCTCCAGGATATACATATTTAGGTCCTTTAACCTCTCCTCATAAGTCATTTCATATAGATCCCCCACCATTTTTTTGCCCTTCTCTGGACCACCTCCATCTTGCCTCTGTCCCTCTTGAAACACGTTCTCCAGAACTGAACACAATACTCCAGGTGAGGCCTCACCAAGGACTTATACAAGGGGACTATCACTTCCTTTTTCTTACTGGTTATTTCTCTCTCTATCCAGCCCAGCATTCTTCTGGTTTTAGCTATTGCCTTGTCACATTGCTTCGCTGTCTTCAGATCACTAGACAACTGTGCACAGCAGCCCTTCATCTTTTGGATTTTACCACACCCCAGATGCATGACTCTGCATTTCTTGTCATTGAATCCCAGCTGCCATATCTTCGACCATTATTCAAGCTTCCTTAAATCACGTCTCATTCTCTCTACTCCTTCCAGCAGGTCTACTTTGTTCCAGATCTTAGTATCATCCAAAAATAGACAAACATTACCTTCTATCCCTTCTGCAATGTCGATCACAAAGATATTGAACAGAACCGGTCCCAACATCGATCCTTGTGGCACTCCGCTTAACACCGTTCTCTCTTCAGAGTAGGTTCCATTTACCATCACATATTGCCTTCTATCCATCAACCAGTTTGCAATCCACTCCAACACCTTGGTGCACACTCCCAAGCTTCTCATTTTATTCATAAGCCTTCTGTGCAGAACCATATCAAAAGCTTTGCTGAAATCCAAGTAGATCACATCGAGCGTTCTTCCTCGATCCAATTCTTTAGTCATCCAATCAAAACAATCAATCAGATCTGTCTGACAGGATCTTCCCCTGTTGAATCCATGCTGCCTTGGGTTGAGCAACCCATTGGATGGTAGCTAGTTCATTATCTTTTCCTTCAGCAGAGTCTCCATTAATTTTCCCCACCACTGAGGTGAGGCTAACCGGCCTATAGTTTCCAGCCTCCTCTCTGCTCCCACTCTTGTGAAGCGGGACCACCATTCTTCTCCAATCTCCTGTTTCCAGGTATCTATTGCACAGGCCCTTCAGCGGACCCGCCAGCACATCTCTGAGCTCCTTCAATATCCTGGGAGGTACCTCATCCAACCCCATGGTTGGATGGTGTTGGAGTCATTTTTTGTTACTTTTGCTGAGGATGTATATAGAGGATAGGCCATATGGATTCAGAGTTTTCACCCAGACACAAACTAGTTTGAAGGCCACAGGCCAACCTCTGAGTGAACTCCTGTTTACTGTTTGTTCTGTCAAATGTTTACGAACAGGCAAGAATGTGTTTATTTAATTATTCCACTAAGTCTGTGATGAGAAAGCAAGCAATTAACTTATACTAAAGCCTGAAAGAGAGAATCAAGGCCGCATAGCTGTGTCTGAAATCTGATAAGAACTCAAAGGGAGGAAATGCCGCTGCTTTCACAAGCGTTTGTAGTGTATAAGGGGAGACAACGAGAAAGAGAGGGGAAAGAAAGCCCTGGACATGATGGTACGGCTATTCCTTTGGAAATGTAACCTTTTTATATCTATGTAGCAATTGTTATAATCAACCATTACTTCTTCTATACGATCTGATTTATTTATTCTATCTTCCTATTCCTCAAACAAACTTACTTTCTTACCTGGAACCGTGATGTACTGAATTAAAGTATGTGTGTGGCTCTTTGTGTTGGGAATAAGCTCTTGGGTTCAAGCCCCCAGGTATAAACCCCAGTAATTGTGTGTGGCCATTTGTGTAGGAGATAAGCCCCTGGATTCAAGCCCCCAGGTATAATCCCAGTAACTGTGTGGGTTTATATGAGATTAGCCCCCAGGTCAGAGCCCCTGGGCAGGATACCAGTATGCATGGTCTGAACCCATAACACATAGCCTTGTCCACTTTCAGTTTTCCCAACTCTTTCTATACATTCTCTTCTGTAAATGGAGTTTTGTCTACTCCTCCCCCAACTACAGTCTTGTCAATTAACATCAGTTCTTCTCCAGGGTCTTCTTTAGTGAATACAGAACTGAAGTAAGGGGCGGATTTTAAAAGGAGCGCGAATAGGCCTACTTTTGTTTGCGCTCAGGCGCAAACAAAAGTACGCTGGATTTTAGTAGATACGCGCGGAGCCGCGCGTATCTACTAAAAAACCTGGATCGGCGCGCGCAAGGCTATGGATTTTGTATAGCCGGCGCGCGCTGAGCCGCGCAGCCTACCCCCGTTCCCTCCGAGGCCGCTCCGAAATCAGAGCAGCCTCGGAGGGAATCCTCTAACACCCTCCCCTCACCTTCCCCTCCCTTCCTCTACCTAACCCACCCGCCCGGCCCTATCTATACCCCCTCCTTACCTTTGTTGGGGGGGGTGTAAATCCCCGTGCGCCAGCGGGCCTCCTGCGCGCCGGGCCGTGACCTGGGGGCGGGTACGGAGGGCGCGGCCACGCCCCCGGACCGCCCCGGGCCATAGCCACGCCCCCGTACCCGCCCCCAAAACGCTGCCGACACGCCCCGAAAACACCGCGACGACCGGGACCGCCCCCCGACACGCCCCCTCCGAAAACCCCGGGACTTACGCGAGTCCCGGGGCTTTGCGCGCGCCGGTAGGCCTATGTAAAATAGGCTTACCGGCGCGCAGGGCCCTGCTCGCGTAAATCCGCCCGGTTTTGGGCGGATTTACGCGAGCAGGGCTCTGAAAATCCGCCCCTAATTGTTTAATATTTCAGCCATTTCTTTGTCACTCTCCCCCCATTGATCTTTGCTCCTTTTACTTTCATTATGCCATTTCGGAACTTTCTCCTTTCTCTGATATATCTGAAAAATGTTTTGTCACCTCGCTTTACCTCTTTGGCAATCCTTTCTTCCGCCTGACTTTTTGCTTTCTTGATTTCTTTCTTTGTCTCTCTCAGTTTCATCAGATATTCTTCCCTGTGTTCCTCTTTTTGGGATCCTTTATATTTCTTGAACGCTGTTCTTTTTGCTTTAATTTTATCAGCCACCTCCTTTGAGAACAGATCGGTTTCTTATTTCTCTTACTTTTCTTTATATTTCTAACATATAGATTTGGTGCTCTTGTAGTTGCTCCTTTTAGTTTGGACCTCTATTGTCCCACCTCTCTCATTTTATTCCCATCTTCTAGTTCTGCTTCCAGGTACTTCCCCATTTTGACATAGTCTGTATTTTTGAAATTCAAAACTCGGGTCTTCATGTGACTTCTCTGTATCTTATTTGTTATGTCAAACCATACCATTTGATTATCACTGGTGCTGAGGTGGGCACCCACCCGGTCATTACAGGCATTATCCTCATTAGTGAGCACTAGGTTGAGTATAACTTCCTCCCTCATGGATTTCATTACCATTTGTTTGAAGAGAGCCTCTTACAGGGCATTCACTATCTCTCTACTTCTGGTAGATTCTGCAGAAGGGATTCTCCAGTCTATATCTGGTAGGTTAAAATCTCCAATAATCAATACTTCTCCCTTCTTTCCCACCTTTTGGATGTCTTCGACCAGATCCCTGTCTAATTCTTCTGTTTGAGTCAGAGGCCTGTAAACCAATCCAGTAAAAATGAATGCACCATCATCTTTTTTTTAGGAAGGACCATAATACTTCTTCTATACACCACACTTCTTGCAGTTCAATTGCTTGGATATTGTTTTAGATTTAAAGAGCTACTCCTCCCCCTTTTCTGTCCTCCCTGTCCTTCCTTAGCAAGTTATAGCCTGGGATGGCTGCATCCCAATCGTAAGACTCCGTGAACCATGTCTCTGTAACAGTAACAATGTCCAAGTCTGCCTCCACCATTAGAGCCTGCAGGTCTGGGATTTTAATGACCAAACTATGGGCATTTGTAGTCATAGCTTTCCACTTACTTTCCCTTGATTTGTTTTGCTTCTTAGACACCTGTTTTGCTTTCTTGAGCTGATTGATTTTGTTGTTTTCTCCTCCCTCATCTTTTATAGCTTTTATTGCTTGGGGGTGACATATCCCTGTTATTGGCCACCCCCATTCTTTAGTTTAAATGCCTGGTAATATATGATCTGAATTTCTCAGATAACATCCTCTTTCCTGCTACTGACAAATGTAGGCCATCTTTTCCATATAGCCTTTTACTGCTCCATACTCGACCCCAGCTTCCAATTCTGTTGAGGTTGTTGATCCCCAGATGGATGATAACACTGATATCAAAGTTTCTTCTTTCATCTTCAATGACTTGGAGTAACTGGTTTGTATTTCTACTAGCTGAGGATCCTGGAAGGCATTTAACTGATATGTCACCATCAAAATGTGCTCCCAAATTGGTTTCTTTGATGACTGAATCTCCCAGCAGAAGCAGTTTCCTTTTCTGACATTTAATTCTGTTGAAAGGCTTCTGGGTGCAATGGGTGACCTCACTTTTAGAAAGCCCTTCAAAATCTATTGCTGAGGTTTCTTCATTCTCCAATGCAGAAAAGGCATTTTGTAGGCGTACCAGTGGGGAGAGTGGGTGTCTCTTCTTCTTCACAGGTCTTATTCTTCCAGAGCCCACTGTTCTCCAATTGTTCCTGGGTTTTTGAATGCTGGATGCCTGACTTCTCTGGGAGTGGGGGTTGATGCTCAGGCTGCTGTAATGTTGGGGAAGGTGGGTATCTGTTTGTCACATTTCTTGTTCTACCAGAGCCCAGTGTAAACCATTTTTTCCTGTGTTTCTGTACCCTCTGTGGGAGATGTGGGAGAGATTTTGGATGGTTCAAGGATTGGGAGGTTAATTGAAATGTGGACAGTTTCTCCCTTAGATGAATCAGCTCCATTTTAATTGCATTCAGCTGATGACCAAAGGGGCACCCTTTTGTTCTCCAAATGATAGGCCTTGAGTCATAAGCACTACAATTGTTGCATTGAATGAAGGACATTCTGTTAAATACTCACTAATCCCTTAAAGTTATATAGCTAAGGTAAGGGAAAATGTAGGCTCTAGCAAGGAGTTTTAATAGCTATTTGAAAGAGAACTAAAGTTTTAGTGTTAGCCAGTAGAGATTAATAGGTAGAATATGCAATCCAATTTTTACAAGCAATATGACAGGTTAACTTACAATTATGTGAGGTGCATGGAAATATTATGTAATGGGAGATGAGTTGATTGAATCTAATTATCAAGAATATTTTTAAAGATCTGGAAAGCGGTACGATGAGTGAGGTGATCAAATTTGCAGATCACACATAATTATTCAGAATAGTTATATCAAAAGCAGATTGAGATAAACTGCAGGATGACCGGGCATATGTCCATATGGCAGATTAAATATAATGTGGACAAATGCAAGATGATGTAAATAGGGAAAAACAACCCATGCTGTTGTTACACTATGTTAGTTTCCATATTAGGAGTTACCACCCAAAAAAAAGATCTGAGCGACATAATTGATAATACATTGAAATCGTTGGCTCAGTGTGCTGTGGTGGTCAAAAAAGCAAACAGAATGTTAGGAATTATTAGGACACTGCTAATAATCAATAGGAAATAGCCACTGCTTGTTTCCTGCATTAGTAGCATGGGATCTATTTAATGTTTGGGTACTTGCCAGGCACTTGTGACTTGGATTGGCATTTGCTAGAAACAGGGAACTGGGCTTTATAGACCTTCTTCTGAGCCAGTGTTATAATTAGTGAGGTTTGGGTGGACCCTTGGACACTGTGGCAGCTGACCACACCCACGGGGGGCAGTCCCGTGAGGGGTCACAGGTCAGGCTCAGCTGAGGACACACAAACACAGAGATTGATCTTTATTTAAACAATGTTGTGTAGCCACCAGAGGTGGCAGTGATGAGTAGTTGAAGTAGCCCGGCTGGGCTAGTATCCCTCAGGCGCTGGAACATCGGCTCCTCCGGTAGCAGTGCTGTAGTGGAAAGAACTGAGAATAATGAGTACAGTGGAATATGAACAAGCCTCAGTATGGAGAACCCCAGGATAGGAAGAGCAGGCCCTTGAGGAGTGAATACCTGATCCTTGAGAGCTGAGAGGCTTGTAGGAGATGTACTCACACAGTGGTTCCATGTAGGAGATGGCACCAGGACTGGAACGGAGGAAGGCCCTCGAGGAGCGAGTACCTGGTTCCAGGGAAAGCTCTGAGGTGGAGATGGTAGTACTCACTGGTGTTGAAGATAGCGAATCCTTCCAGGCAGAAGAGAAGGTAGGAGCAGGCAGCGAGTCAGGGAACATGGGCCCTCGAGGAATGAGTACCGGTTTCCTGATACTGACCGAAAAGCAAGTGAGGCCCCCGAGGAGCGGGTACCCCATTAGCGTTAAGAGTCCAATGAAGATTGGAGGCAGAGTAGCTGGGTACGGAGAGCGAATCCCATCCATAGAATTCCCCTTGCTAACGCAAAGGCTAGCAAACAGTGTAGGCTTTAAATATCCGGGGAGCGTGACATCATCACAGGGGGACGCCCCTGAGGTTCGCGCCAAGTAGGAAATAAGAACGAGGGCCATGCGGCGCACATGCCGTAAGGTACAGATGGAGCATGGCAGGAGGTAGCGCCCAAGCCGGTCCGGGGATGCCGGAAAGGACGGCAGACAGATGCCGCGGCAGCCAGGCGTCCATTAACAGCAAGAGGAGGAGCAAAAGGAGAGAGGTAGGAGGAGTGCAGCCGTTGGGAAGGGACAGTTGCAACACCCAGTATGGCATATCTTATGTTCTTATGTAACTTGGGACTGGCATCAGTGAGGAAGCCGATATGCTGGTTCGGACTGCGAGGTATGCGCTGGAACCAGAAGGTATCCATCCTGCATGACCCTTTGTGGATTCATCAAGCTCCAGAAGTATTAGTTCTTCATTTGAGGGGTAATGACATGGGGGCTTGGCCGTGTAGAGATTTTGTAGCAGCAGTAAGAAAGGATTTGGGTAGTTTAATGAATATCATGGATGGCCTGATATTATTATTTGGTTCAAATTTCAGAATCAGCTGCTTTGGAAGTGAGGGGTTAAGAAGGTGAACTGGCAAACTGGGTGTTGGGTAGAGTCTCAGAGATGTTTTCGGTTTAGGCATGAGTGGATTTGTGATGCCTGCTTGGGGCTTTATATGCTGATGGATTTGACTTGTCTGATATCGGGATAGACCTATTTAACAACCCCCTCCAAGAGATATTTGAAATGTTTATTACCCAGGGATAGTTGGGCCGCAGTTGAGGGAAAAAGATCAATATGAGTTGGCCTTATTTGTGGTGGTAAACCCAAGCCTACAGGTTCATTTATCAAATCGCGTTATAGCATTTTTTGCATGTGTTAAGGCATTTTTGCATGCAAAAAACACCTTAATGCATGTGATAAGCACCGTAACTCATGGTACAATGTAAATTTTTAAAACGGGAGGGATTGGAGAGGAGTCAGGGTGGGAATTCTGCAAAGCCATAATGCACGATATCGCCAAAAATAACTACACCTTTTTCAATTGCGTTAAGCTGTGCAATGTCATGCAATATGCCCATATTACAGTTTGTTTGCAAATTCTGTTTTGGGCATTTTTAGGCTGGGGAAGGGCCTGAGATATGTAAGAGAGAGAGAGAAAGAGTGAGAGAGCCCCTGGAGGTACCATAGTAAGCAGCTATTTATGCTACTATAGGAAACCACCTAGTAACTCGAGGTGAGGTTTAGGTAGTAGTGTAGGGGTTAGGGCCACTTTTACATGCAGAATGAGACATACGAATAGAATAGTGCACCCTTGTGAAGATTTTATGTCTTTCAAAGTGAGGAAACTCACACAAAGATGAGATGTGTACAATGTTCTCTCAACCTCGGAGTCCATTATTCCAGCATACCCGGCCTCTTAGCACTCATCCCCACTAAAAAGCTTCAAATCTGGAAGTAGACTACTCTTATTTCTATGTGTTGTGAGAATTTTAGCTGAAAGTCAAGGCCTCCAGTCCACCTAGATACAGTTAGATATATTAGCATTACATTTTTTAAAGAACAAGTTAGGAATCCTCAATAACAAGGTGAGTATAGCAACTGGTCCAGGTTAACCTGTTATCTGAGATCGTGTGAAATTTGTGTAAACATTTTTGGAAATTGGCTTCAAATAAATAACTTATATTTTTTGAGATTAAGACTCCCAGCCATGTAATATTTTTGATAGTGATAAAACAGGAAATGTAATTTGCAAATTTCTGCATACTGCCCATTCTCATATCATACAACTTACCCAGAAAGTATTTTAAAATCAGAATAATCACTGAATTCATGGTTTACTCCCATCAATGCTAGAATACAAGTCTGTGAGGAGCTATGAAATAGGATGAAGGGGTAGCCTGGTGGCTCAGGTGGCAAGTGCTGTGCACTGCCAAGGGGAACATCCCTGATTTGGTCCCCAATTTGGGTCTTCTACAGCCCGGGTTAGCTGGGGCTGGAGATGCTATGGAGGTAGAATTCACAGGTCATAAGAACATAAGAACATGCCATACTGGGTCAGACCAAGGGTCCATCAAGCCCAGCATCCTGTTTCCAACAGTGGCCAGTCCAGGCCATAAGAACCTGGCAAGTACCCAGGGGAAGGAATCATTGACATTGCTTAAGAATGACACTTGGTGGCCAGATTCAGGGCCCATGATTACAGGGTTCCAGAAGTAGCCTTGGTGAATGGCCCCTGGCCCAGGACGATCACTAAAATGACCGGAGTAGGTATGGTGGGGATGAGGGCTTTTAAAATAGGAAGAAAATCCCTAGGTGGTTGTAATACAGGCTCATGGAGCCAGATCAAGCCCAGATTCCTCCTGAGCTGGAAGAACAAAGAAGCTAGGGAAAGAAAAGGAAAGAAATAGGATATCATTGGTGTACAGCAGCAGTTACTTCGTTATTTATACCACTGTTTATGTCTGATGAATACTTATAGTTCAATTGAAGCTACAAGAGCTAGAACAAAAAGTAAAACACTTCTAGTTCAGTGGGCATAAGCCAATATGGGATATCATGCATGGCAAGGACTGCACCACCAGTAAAATAAATTTCTCTCTCTGTGTTAGCAGGACTTCATACGAATGTAGTAAATAAAATCTTGGAAACAGAAAATATTTTAGTTGATTGTATAGTTCTTTTGCTATTGCTTTCCATAATTCACATGATTAGTCAGTTTTAACAGTTATCCTTTAAAATAAAGAAGATGCAGGATTCCTGCGGGCCCATTTTATATTTCTGGCTGTAAGATGGAGATGCTGGAGGCTGGAAGATGGAGGTCCCTTGGAGCTACAGTAAAGGGGAGATTCTTTTTTGAGAGTGTGGAATGGATGGTGTCTGCATGGGAATGGGTGTGGGGTGGAGGGTGGGAGAAAGATCAGGTGAGCTTAGAGGGGGGAGATAGGAGAGGGGTAGAAGGTAAGGTTGTCAATGAGGGGAGGGATATGGGGATACTTTGGAGCTATAGGGGTGAAGGATTCTGGTGGGGGATGTTAAAAGTGTGGAAGATACTGGAGAATAGAAAATACACTGGAATAAACAGAAGAGCACCGGCACACAGCACTATTCTCATAAATGTGCAATTCAATATTTTAACAAATTGAGTACATAATGAATGTAATAATATAACACAGTAAATGCGATTTTTTTGACCTGTAAAAGTACCTTCTAGGTACACCTGGCCAGAACATACATCACTAAACATTTGCATGTATTTTTATGATTTAATGTAACCGAAACTTAATGGCACCTGTTAGAATGTACTATAGTACGCTTACTCCAAACTTACTTATGTGCCTACATGTAAACCGTTGCGATGGTATATAACTTAGCGATGGTATAGAAAAGACTTTAAATAAATAAATATATATATAAATAAATAAATAGATAGATAGATAGATATGGGTCGAAAGGATATCCTATAGGGCTCAAATCCTGCATCTAGCTGGGGTTGCAGGGTATTTTTGCGATTGTAATGCTACCAGTTCATCTTACAGTTGACAGGGATGGTTTTATCCTCTTCTGTAATAGGTGAGCTAAAGTTTGTATCATGGAATGTGGATGGCATTCACTCCCCTATAAAAAGGACAAAAATACTTTCTATATTGAAAAACAAAAGATTCATATAGCTTGTTTGCAGGAGACATGACTGATGAGGAAACTGAAAAAGAACTGGGTCGGTAGTTATAGTTTTGCATCTTATTCTCGTAGACAGAGGGGGGTGGTAACTCACATTCATATATAGAAAAAACTCTTAAGGATCCAGAAGAGCATTTTTTTTAATTGGGATGCTTTATGGGCTGAAATATATTATATCAATCTGGATACCCCCAATATATATACACCAGATTGTTCTTGACTATTATCACCTCACTTTTGGACTTTCCTGAGTATTCTTTGCTGTTTGGGGGGGACTTGAATGTTGTAGCAGATAGTAATGAAGATTGCAGGCCTGCACAAACCTCTAATTTGCATGAAAGCTGTAGGTGGGTACATTTGCTGCAAAGGGAATTGGATGTTTTAGATATATGGCGATTATTACACTTTTTATACTTTTTTTTTTCTAATCCTTACCAGAGCTATTCCAGAATAGACTATATTCTCATCCTGGAGCATTTGTTTCCTATAGTCCTAAAGATCTCTATTGGTAACACTATTTTCTCTGATCATGCTCTTGTTTTCATGGCTCTAATGATAGCTAAAGTAAATAGGGACAATTTCTTATGCCAGATGAGCCTGGGTCTGTTTAAAGATTTGGAGTTGTTATATTTTATATCATAAGTGGATGGAGAACAAGCAATTTAACGAAGAACCTAATGTATCCCCGATGATTTTAGGGGAGGTGGGGAAAGCAGTAATGAGGGGGGGAGGGGGAGATAATGGCTTACATGGTAAGGAAAAGGAAGTAGAGAGATATAGAGATCTTGAAACTATCTAGAACATTGCATGATTTAAAAAAATAACATATTTCTTCTCTTTCTGGAGAGGTTAAAAAAGCTATGGATGAGACAAAAGCATTGTTGAATCATTTACATCATTTAAAGGCAGTCTGCTCTATCAATTACTTTCGCTGCCAATTTCATAAATTTGGAAACAAGACTGGGAAGTTGATGACTCACTTAGTTAAGAGTATGAGCAAAAAAAAACTATATTACAAACCCCATTAACTGATACAAACAAAATTTTGGAGATATTTAGGTCTTATTATCAGGAATTGTATTCTGTGGGTTAAATTGATGCTTAAATGAGGGAGAGCTTTTTCGAAGGTTTTTCTCTTCCTGAATTACAGGGGAAACTATTGGACAAACTTAATATGCCCATTTCAGATGCAGAGATTTTTACAGATATTGGGAGGTTAAAACTTGGTAAAGCCCTTGGAGCAGATGGATTAGGTTCTGAGTTTTACAAAATTCTCAAATTCCAGCTGCTGAAGCCACCCAAGGAAATGTTTAACTATGCCTTACTACATGGGTTTTACACTTCTCATATGAATCAGGCATTCGTGATAGTGTTGCCAAAAAAGGATAGAGATGTGGGGTCCCCTTCTTATCACCCGATCTCACTTCTCAATGTTTATTTGAAATTATTGGCTTCCATATTAACAAACTGAATAATGTATTGCCATCTTTAGTAGAGCCTGAACAGACTGGCGTTGTGTCTGGAAGATATGGAATTAACATTTTTCAAAAATTATTAGTGATATTGTCTGACAATAAGCTGCGGAGGAACAAAACTATGGGGCAGATTTTCAAAGCCATATGCGTGTAAATTTCAAAAGGTCCGGCGGCACGCATAAAGCCCCAGGATGCGTGTAAGTCCCGGGGCTTGAAAAAAGGGGTGGGGCATGGGCGGGGTGGTCTGGGGCAGGGTGGTCTGAGGCGGGGCGGTCCAGGGCAGGGCCGGGGCCAGAGACTCCAGGTATAGCGGCCATTTGCCGCTGTCCCCAGGATTGCGGGCTGGCCATCAGCCGGCGCACGCAACCTACACCTGCCCGGAGGCAGGTGCAACTTATAAAATAAAGGTTGGGGGGGGTTTAGGTAGGGCTGGGTGACAGATTAGGTAGGGGAAGGGAGGGGAAGGTGGGGGGGGGGGGCAGAAGGAAAGTTCCCTACAAGGCCATTCCGATTTTGGAGCAGCCATGGAGGGAACGGGGAAAGCCAGCAGGGCTCCCCAAGGGCTTGGCGCACGCAAGGTACTCCCCCTTGCGCGCACCGACCCCGGATTTCATAACATGCGCATGGCTGTGCGCGCATGTTATAAAATCGGGCACACATTTGTGCGCGCCAGGTTGCGCGCACAAATGTACGCCCACGCATAGGTATTAAAATCCAGCCCTATGGTTTTGAATTTAGATGCAGAAAAAGCATTCAACAAGGTAAATTGGTCTTTTATGTTTTGGGTATCAGCCAAGTTTGGGATCAAAGGACATTTTGTAGATTGGATTTGGCTATTATGAACTGACCGAAAAGCACGCATTATGGTGAACGGCTCACTTTCTAAGGAATTTACTCTACAAGGGGGTACACATCAGGGATGCCCATTGTTACCACATTTATTTGTGTTGACTTTGGAACCATTGGTGGCTAAAGGGAAAAGAAATTCAGAGATTGGGGGAATTGTGATTGGGAAGCGGGAAATTAAGATATGTCTTTTTGCAGATGACTTTCTGTTGTTTTTAACAGATGCTTGTAAAGCTATTGAGCTCATAGGGGAAGATTTTAATACCTATGCGCAGGCGTCCATGTGCGCACGCTACCCGACGCACACACATGGACGCTCAATTTTTTAACATGCGCGTGCAGGTGCGTGCATGTTATAAAATCGGGGGTGGCGCACACAAGGGAGTGCACACTAGTGCATCTTGCGCGTGCCAACGCCCATGGTCTTCCCCTGTTCCCTCCCAGGCTGCTCCAATTTCGGATCGGCCTCGGAGGGAATTTCCTAACCCCCAAACCTAACCTCCTTTCCCCTTTTCCTAACCCTCCCACTCCCTAGCCCTATTCTAAACCCCCCTGACCTTTGTTTTACCTTTTGGGCCTGGTCCGAGCAGGCGCAAGTTGCGCATGTCGGCAGCCTGCCAGCACACGATCCTCCAACACAGCGGCAAATGGAGCATTACCGGGCCTTTGTAAAATAGGCCTGGCACACGTAACCCCCCCTACGTGTGTAAATTCTATTAATTTACACGTGTAGGGCTTTGAAAATCCGCCCCTTAATGTCTATTTTTACAATTTTTCAATCCTTTGTAGGTCTTACGATAAATTATGATAAATCTAAGGTTTTGCCTCTCTGTAATGATATGCTGATTTGTGTGATGGTCCATTTCTTTTTAGATGGGCTCCCCTAAAGATGAATTATTTAGGAGTCTGGATACTGAATACATTGTCCTCACTTTATGAGCTGAATATAAAGGCTGTGATAGAGGGAACGCTGCATCAGCTGAACATCTGGAGAGAATTGCTGATTACAAATGCTTCCCTGTTGGCTGAAGAATGAGGATTTAGTTACGCTTAAATCTATGTTTGTGAAATTTGTATGGAGAGGGCGTCAACCCAAGTTAGTGTAACAGACACTCAGTTCTGTTACCATTAAGTCCTCGGTTTTCAGTGTCAGATAGTTAGTGCAGGATGGTTAGTGGGACGGATCCATTCAAATACAGACCCTCCTTCTGTGGGATCTGGAATGGCAGTCCCCCTAGTAATACTATATGGCAGCTCTCCAGCTACAGCTCAGGAGGCAGTCCTTTGAGTTTGAGAAAGAATTCAGAGGTAGAGAGGAGCTTAGCTTTTGTTGTTTTGCTGGCCCAGACAGAAGAGCCAAGCAAGTCATGTTTGGTGGTCCTGACCAGGTTCAGGAGGGGTCTTTCCTTTCCAGTCCACTCACTGTATTTTCCCCTCTGGGTACATTTTTTGGAAATTTAACCTTTTAAGTGGTAGGAGCCTTACTGGAGCCTGTTCAGCTCCTGGGCCCAGAGAACGGGGAACCCTGGGTCTGGGCAGGTTATGAAAGACCTGCCATCTTTATCCTCAATGAGGAAGGAAGTGTCAGTGACCTGCTCTAAGGTATACTTCGGTGGTATCTTCAGTTTTTGAAAAGATTGAGTTTAAGATACAGGAAGAGGTTTTGACTGCCCTGTCTTCCTGACTGAAGCACAAAGAGTCCTGCTTCAGGGATCCTTCACATTAGTGATCACAACTGACAAAAGGAAATAGTTGCATCAGAAACAAAAGAATCTAGAAATCAACTAACTGTGAGTAAAGGCAAAGCCTAACATCCTTGGAGATACCCATCAGGTGCTTCCAAACCCCTGGGGAGAGAGCTTATCTCTCTGTGCAGAGACAGAGATATTGTATATTTGCCAGTTGGAAGGGGTATTCTGCCCATCTAAAGGACATCCCACCCACCTGGGGACTATTTTTTCCAAGCCCTGGAGGGCAGATGTTCCCCTGGCTCTGGCAGCCTATATTCCTTCACAGATAGAGGTGAAGACTGTAAACAAACTAATTCTGTGGTGCTGTGGATCGGTTTTATGCCATTTCACTCATTTGCAACAGTAATGATTTATTTGGAAACTAGCCCAGTGGCTCCATTGACTTAGTTGGCACTGCCAGATACACAAGGATCATTATCATCCAGGAAGTCAGGAGAGGAGAGTTAGTTTCCCCGCACTGGGACGTGAGAGGACTTCTTTCTTCCACCAGTCGAAAGAACCTACACCTTGGGAAGAACAGAAGGTTGGAGAGCTAGCCAGGATCCCTGCCCCAAAGAATTACAAATTAGTTTAGGGACTCACCCATGCTAAGTTTGCACACCGGGATGGGGTTACAATAGCATACAACAAGTTAATCAGAAGCAATGCTTGGGGAGGAATTAACACTCCTCGCTTTAAATTATATAATTCTGCTTGCCAGTTGAAGTATCTTGGGGAATGCATTAGTGGGAAACTTAAATGACTCTTTACTATTATTAAGAACATAAGAAGAACATAAGAACATGCCATGCTGGGTCAGACCAAGGGTCCATCAAGCCCTGTATCCTGTTTCTAACAGTGGCCAATCCAGGTCATAGAGCCTAGCAAGTACCCAAAAATTAAGTCTATTCCATGTTACTGTTGCTAGTAATAGCAGTGGCTATTTTCTAAGTCAACTTAATTAATAGCAGGTAATGGACTTCTCCTCCAAGAACTTATCCAATCCTTTTTTAAACACAGCTACACTACCTGCATTAACCACTTCCTCTGGCAACAAATTCCAGAGTTTAATTGTGTGTTGAGTGAAAAAGAACTTTCTCCGATTAGTTTTAAATGTGCCCCATGCTAACTTCATGGAGTGCCCCCTAGTCTTTCTATTATCTGAAAGAGTAAATAACCGATTCACATCCACCCATTCTAGACTTCTCATTATTTTAAACACCTCTATCATATCCCCCCTCAGCCCTCTCTTCTCCAAGCTGAAAAGTCCTAACCTCTTTAGTCTTTCCTCATAGGGGAGCTGTTCCATTCCCCTTATCATTTTGGTAGCCCTTCTCCATCGCAATTATATCTTTTTTGAGATGGGGTGACCAGAATTGTACACAGTATTCAAGGTGCAGTCTCACCATGGAGCAATACAGAGGCATTCTGACATTTTCCGTTTTATTCACCATTCCCTTTCTAATAATTCCCAACATTCTGTTTGCTTTTTTGACTGCCGCAGCACACTGAACTGACGATTTCAATGTGTTATCCATTATGACGCCTAGATCAAAATCATTCTTGAGATGGAATGCATAGCAAGGGGAAAGAATTCTATTTCTCAGTGGTATGGTTTCTGTAAGACAAATATAGGACATGGTTGGTGAAATATTGGTCTAGAGAAATTGGAGTGTCTTTTAAATTTGATCATCCCAGGGTTTTATTTCAAGTCATACATAGGTTACAAGTAGCAGTACATTATAAGGAAATAGAGTATAAAATAGTATATCATTGTCAAGTGGATAGGATATGTTTATTTAAAATTAAACTGTTGGACACAGATGACTGTCATAAATGTAAAATTGAAAAATTCACATTTTGGCAGGAGGTAATGAAGTAGCTGAACAAATGTATCAATATAGTGCTGCCATTCAAAAGGGATATTCTGTTATTGGGAGATACGACAGCAATACACTCTATAGTTCCTGATATCCCGAAAGGACACTCTTTATTCCTTATTCTAGTACTGATGGTGGCATGTAAATACATTCTCAGGGAATGGATAACGGATAATGCTCCTTTATTTTCTATGTGGTGAGAAAGTATGATTTATCTATTGCAAATGGAAAGATGTGATGTAACACTGCTGGCTAGAAAATTATCAGGAGACTATGTTCAGTCCTGGAAATTTTTTTTTGATCTTCTAAATGTAAATGATCGCAATGCTTTGCAACAGATGGATATTCTTCAGATTGGAAGATGGAAAAAAAGGTGATGGAGAAAAACCTTCACTTCTAAAAGATAAAAATGTAGAATAAGAGAGATGTATGAGTGATTGTGTATGTGGAATCACTGGTGGGGATGTGAGGGTGTTCTATAGAGGGGAGTAAAGATTAATAGCAGGGTTCTTCTGAAAATGGCATGTTGAAGCTTATTGTTATTAGTTTTCATTCACATGGAGAATGATTTTTTATCCTTGTTGGTGATATGTCCGTCGGTCACAGACGGCTGTGACCGCGCTTACCTACATCCTGCACCGTTCTCCAGTCCTCCCCGGGTCTGCTCTCTGCACAGGCCAATCTCCACCACCACGTTCTCCATGGCTCCTCGTGGCGGCGGAGACGCCGCCGCCACCCATGTTGTCTCCAGGCCTTCCTAGGAGCGTGCGTGCGTGCGTGCCACTGGGCCCTCCTTTGAAGCCTCTTCAGCGGGAACCTTGGGGGCATCCCTGTTTGATGATGTCATCAGATCAAGGTACATAAGCTCCACCTTCGCCCTCAGCTAGTGGACTTGGTAACAAGTTCTGTCATTTCTACTAGCTCCTGCTCCATGCTCCTGTGGCTACGCTATTGGGCTACGTTGGACTTTGGACTCTGTATGGTACCCACTCCTCGGGGGCCAGTGGGCGTTCTTTCGGGGACCTTGTCTCCTGGCCTTCCCCGCTCCTTGGGCTGGCCCTGCGCTTCCTAAAGTCCTATTCTGCAAGGCTCCCCACTCCTTGGGGCTGCCCCCTGGAACACCTTTACCACTCAGGAGTTTACCCTAGTGTTTCCCCACTCCTCGGGGTTGTGCTTACGTGCTGTGTTGGACTGTCAGTGCTTCCCGCTCCTCGGGTCTGCATCCTCATACTATACATGACACTCTCAGCACCGTCCCACTCCTTGGAGCAGTGCTCTCCTGCTACACTGTGACTGTCCTCGCCTCCCTGCTCCTCGAGGTCGTGCTTACATGCTACTAAGACTGCCTGCACTTCCCCGCTCCTCTGGGCTGTGCTTCTCTATCATACAGAAACTGTGCTCCCCGCTCCTCGGGTTTCAACATACATCATCTTCGGAGACCTGACTCAGGCTTCCCTGTTCCGCAGGTTGGCCTATGTCTCTACAGCTGCACCTCCCTCGCTCCGCAGCTTCGCCCCTTGGGGGTGTCTCTCCACTACACCTCCTGCATGTCAATCTCAAGCCTTCCCACTCTGCGGCCTGCCTGGAGCCTTCCCCCTCGAGGGTCTCAGTCCAGGTATTATCTTCAGCATGCTTGTCTCCTGGGGAATTCCTCCTGACTCCTCGGGACCTCTCCACAGCCTCACTCAGAGCTCCCTGCCGTGCCTGACCTCGCTTCCCAACGGTGTGGATCTATGGGGCTCCTCCCCACAGATGGTGACAACTCACACCTCGGGCCAAGGGTCCACATACCCACAAACCATAACAGTTGGTTTTGTATTGTAGACAAGAGCAATTTTTTTGTATGCTGTATTTTGTTATATCCAAATAAAACAAATTTAGAAAAAAATATATAAAGAAGCCGCACCACAGAATTCTCTTTAAAAAGACAATTCAGAGGAAAAAAGATGGAAGTTCAGGATTCATATAGGGGCTGCCTAATGACTTGAAATCTACACAAAGTTCTATTATGAAACTGCTCCCCAAAGACTTCCTTTATTCCCTGCTCAAATTCTCTTTATCTCTGGCTCCCAGGTTTTCTTCATTTTGGATCTCTAATTAGAGTGCACTAAATAAGAGAGATACAAGTATTTCTTCCTTTTTTTCCTTGGATTTAATATATTTACAGTCCTATTTTATTTTTTTATGCTTCATTGCTTGTATCAAGAGTATCTTGATGTAATTATTTATGAGATTTGACAAATAATTAAAAAAAAAAAAAGAAACTGCTCCCCAGAAATATTATGAATTATCAGGTCCAACTGAGAATGCCTAACATCTTTTCATTTAATATTGATTAGGAGAGAATACGTTTCTAATCAGCTACTGAAACAGATTTTATCAACACATTAAAGACACATAAATCTTGTCTGGCTTGAGTTTCAGCCAAATATTT
Organism: Rhinatrema bivittatum; assembly: GCF_901001135.1. Classification (NCBI taxonomy): domain Eukaryota; kingdom Metazoa; phylum Chordata; class Amphibia; order Gymnophiona; family Rhinatrematidae; genus Rhinatrema; species Rhinatrema bivittatum. Next base: position 505,575,618 of record NC_042617.1, read on the forward strand.
ATCATCGGTTTGTCACCATATCAAGGCTATTGCAGCAGTCTGAAGAACAAGAGCTGAGTCTGATCTACACAATGGTGATAATCCATTTTATATCCACACAACCTTATCAAATCTGGGATTGAATGACTGAATATAGTATACATGAAAGCATGTCAAGACAAAGGGAGCAAAAGGAACCCAGAAAGAAGACAGCTTTCAAAGTCATTTCTATGGGGAAAACAGCACTTATCTATGTAATTGGAGTTTTTAAAAATTATGCATCTTCCCCCCCCAAATGTAAATAAAAGTACTCATGCTAGTCACAGCATGGGCACTTTTACCTATGGCAAAAAACAGAGGCATGATAAAAATACATAGGGACATCAGCTGCACACACTTTCCATGTGTTTATTTGTACCTGCTTCAATGTACCAACTCTACACCAACAGCATGATTTTCAAAGGGAAACTTTAATGGGAATTGAATGAATGAACCACATAAATCAATGCAATATGGAGAATATGTCACAAGACATTATATAGAATATGCATTTTTTAAATATGAGTGTAACCAGACATTTAATGATTTAGGTATTTGCCACCTAAAGTCTGCCAAATCTTATATGCTTGATATTCTATTTTAAAAGGGCTATGAGCTTACAGCCCTGGAACTGAAATACTGGATTTACATAGTACATGAACTTTTTCTTTTTACAATGAATTTCTTTTAAACACAGATACTTTTTGGTATCTAATTATGCTCTGTTTTGCGCTTTGATTGACTGACCTCTTCAGCCTTTTTTTCCAAGTTAGTGAGGATTAACACAAAAAAGAGGTGGCAAGATTAGCCAATTTAGTTTTAAAAAAAATACTGAAAAGAGGCAGTGTGACACAATACTGTGTCTTCAAAGAATATCAGTCATTACATTTCTTACACCACATTTTTACAATGGCAACTATAACGAGAGCAGACAAAGGCACAACATGAGTTCATTCCATTGACAATGACTGCAACAATAGGACATGTTCTAAACTGTCCTCATTACTTTGCGAACACCTTCTCCTTACAGTGAGTCCTTTTCAATACGTTATCAACATAGAGAATGAAAGTAACTTTGGTCATTTAATTATACATTCAGATGTTATAAAGGTTTAGACACAAATCTGTCCAGATGTCTCCAATTCTTTTCTAGGACCGTGGTAGGTTTCTAAAAGACTGTCACAGCATTTTTAAAACTTTTATTGCAAAACTAAAATCTCTGAGCATCTCTGCCTTTCCATGTTGGCTCTGGCCAACATGGAAAGGCAGAGATGTATTGGAACAGACAAAAAAAGAAGAGAAGGTAAATAGCATTATTAGATTAAGTAAATGGTTCGTGAATAGAGAAGGTATTTTCATATAGACAGGGAGGATAACTTTCAAACAAATGCCGGTGGCAAGGGGATGCCGGAGAAAACCTATCTGGTGGAGGCTGAGTGGGAGGTCACAGACCAAGGAGATTTAAATAGTGTTAGCTATGGATACTGTGCTGTCCCTTTTGGATGTGAGTTTTGATATGATACGCCTGTAGTTAATCATCAAAGGAGTGAGCCCCATTTCTTCATACAAGTGTTGGGAATGAGGTATCTGGGAGTGGTAGTAGCAAATGTAAATTGGAGGAAAGTCATCATTATGTTCCAGAGAATGCTTTATGTATGGAGACATGATGTGATTCTGACTGATGCCCATGAATTCTGAGATGTGCCTTTTTACCCTTTACCAGTCTTTGTAAATAGTTGCTGGCTGGTTCATCTGGAAATTGAAAGGTGAATTTTAAAAGCCCGACGCACACATCAATTGGTGGATGCACTAATATGTCGGGCTGATGCACGCTGAACAGATTTTATTAGCTGCCTGTGAACATGATTATCTCCCACTGCACACACAAATAAAAAGTTTGGAAAAAAGGGCGGGAAGTGGGAGTGGTCTGTGTGTAGGCCATGAGCATTCCAGGATCCACACTTGAAATTTGCGTGTACACATGTACGTGTACTGGTGCACACCGAGGTCCCTTGCCACGTAACTTTACTTCTGCTATGAATGACGTGTAAGTGTTAACACAAAAAAATTTAGGGAAGTCAGCGGGGTTTTAAGGGTTGGGACTAACAGGGAGGAAGGGAGGCTATTAAACTAGGGGGATTTGCAAGTTCTATCCCTAAACTGGGAAAACGACGAATGACGACAGCGTTGTCCCTTGAAAAATTTCCCCACTTACATGGTAGATGTGGCATTTGCGCACACATTTAAAATTGCGCACACATGTAGCATGTCCAGGCTATTTTATAACATGCGCACATATATTATAGAATGACTACATCCTTGGGCACAGGCCGATGAAAGCGTGCACATGTGGCAGTTTAAAAGTTACCGTCAAAGGTAATAGTTTGAAGTTTAAAAGTGGTATCTGCTATACTTTATTTTAGCCAGCACTATTGAGAAGCATGGGGCCAGAGTTCATGGAGGGAAGTTGAAATGAGTCCTCCCTTTCCAGTCAGAAAAAAAATAATTTAACAACTTATCCACTCCAGCTTTACCATCTGTATGATCTATTCTAAGAACCCACTAAATAAATTTGGAAAGGTTGGCTCTTAACAAACAGGGAAAACCCTTCCATTATTTTATGTACCCCAAGTAGGGGTTACATATAATTTAGCTTAGACTTGGAGAGCTCCATATTCAGTAGGACATCTAGTAGACAAGTTATCCAGCTAAGTTTAGCCGGATAACTTGTCCAGGATATTCAGTAGGATGAATGTCCCACTAAATATCGCCCATTAAAGTTATATGGCTAATAGTAGCCGGATAACTTTAAACATAACCGGATACTCTTTTGAATATAGCTGGTTATGTATAAAGTTATTCAGCCTTGTGAGCTGGATAACCTGCCAATTAACCGAATATCTTCAAAAGATAGTCGTTTAAGTCACAATCCTAGTGAAAAAACCCCAAAACCGCAGGTCTACAGGCTCCAGCCCCTGACGAGACTTCTCCCCCTTCCTCTCTCAACCCAAACTCCAGGGCTCGACCCTGCTGCCTCCTCCACAAAGTGCCCAAATCAGAAATTTAAAAAATAGACAGGTCAGGGATCAGCACCAGCTTCTCCCCACTCCCAAGTTTCATCTTTATTTTTTAAAATCTTTTAATCTATGGGTCCCTCCTTCTCCCCACCCCACCATTTGCCCTCCCTGTGCATTAAATATTAGTTTCTCTTCAGCCCAGATCGAGGTAGCCTCCTACAGTGACCCTGGCCCAGCGTGTCTGATGTCGCTAAAGAGCTACGCTGGAAAGACAGGCTTGCGCCATTGCACTTATCGGAGCAACGCTGTAACTGTACGCTTCCAAAGTAGTTCCTTAGCGATACCAGCTGTACAAGGGACTGAATATACTAAACCTTGCCATTTAGATGGGTAACTTTTAAGTTACCCATCTAAATGGCTTTTGAATATCTACCGCAAAGAAACCAACTCCAAGGAGAGGTGGGTGGATTTTTTGAAGACTGACATCCTGCTGTTCTTGGAGAAAACCTGTTACAGATAAGCAACTCTGTTTTCTCCAAGGACAAGTTTTAAAATGAAATAAATAAATAAGCACATTACACATTGGGAACCCCTAGGTACAGAGAGAGCATAGGTTAGAGTGAAGGGAGGATCCATTGAAATACAGCCCCTCCTTCTGCGGGATCTGGAATGACCAGCCCACTTGAAACAATATATATCTGAGCCCTTGCTACAGCTTGGGAGGCAGTCCATTTAGGTTAGCATAGAATGCAGAGATGTCAGGAGTTAACTTTTGTTGTTTTACAGGCCCAGTCAGTAAAGGCAGGCTAACCCAGGCTGTTGGTCCTGATCAGGGTCGGGAGGGATTTCCTCTTCCAGTCTCGTTCAGTTCCCTCTAGGTCTAAGTTTAGGGATTTTGAGATTTTATTAGGAACCTCACTGGACACCTGGGCCTGTCTTACACATAGAGATCGGGGAACCCTGCGTGTGTGCCGCCCAGGGGTAGGGAAGATACACCCCTGAAGTGGCGGTGACCTGCTGTGAGGAGTGGACTCCGCTGTTAATTTCTGTTTCTTTTTGGGGAAAGAACACTTTTGTTAGAAGATCTAGGAGGAAGGGTTTTGGCTGCCCCTTTCTTCCTGCTACAAGCAAGAGTACTGCTTGTTTCAAAGAGGGTCCTTTCCATCGAGGATCCAGAGTGAGTACTAAAATGACTGTGTAAGATCAAGGAGATCCCGAAGATCTGCTAACCGTGAGTAAAGGAAAAAACATCATTGGGGACACCCACCACCCTGGGGGGGAGAAAGAGAGAATGTACTCTTTGTGCCATAGATTTGCTATTCTTATCAGCTTGAAAGGGGTTTTAACCATCCTAAAGCCCCTGCCCATCTGGGAGCTACACTTCACTTTAAACCAAGAGAGTGGATATTTTCCCTGTCCTGATATAAGTGAATCCTGCACAGATAGAGGGAAGAAACTGTAAAGGAACTGAAGAGAGATTTCTGTGGTGCTGCAGTTAGAGTTTTGTGACAGTCACTATCAGTGCTTAACAGTAAAGCCTTTTATTTTGGACACTAACCAAGTGGCTCCAGAGTATTTATTCCTGCACTCACAACAGAGACCAGCATCCTCCTGAGGGGAAACACAAGGGAATGTGTTAGAAAATCATCCTTGTCACATCAGGACCTGAGAGGACTCCTTTCTTCCCCCAGTCCAGAGAATCCACACCTTGGGAAGTAGAGGAGGCACAAGAGCTAGTTAGGGTTCCTGCCCCAAAGAGTATACATAACTTTATGGCCTCACCTGTGCTATATTGGCACACTGGGGTGAAGTTACACAAACAGTAAAAGTGGCATGAAGATCCCAAGGGAACATGAGAGGTACGGTAAGTATGGTATGTAAAGCATCAGATTAGCATGGCAAGATTAATAGTGAAAACAATAAGGGAATTGAGAAAGAAATTTGAAGACATCCGAAGAAGAGGCAGAAATACCCACAACACCAAGAGATGCTCAGAACAGCAGGAGTACTAGTGTTTAAAACCACAAAGGATATGTACAGAGTAATGTAGCAAAGTGAGTGGCAGCAACACCCAAAGGCTCTGTGGGGAGACAGGGTGCATGAACATCCCAAGGCAAAATAAGAGGGGTGAAGCAGCAGCAGTGGCATCTAAAGAAGAGCAAACAGCACCAACAACAGTGGCATGAAAACAAGGCACCTAAAGAAGGGCAAAGGGTACCAAGAAGAGTGGTATGAAAACCTCAAGACACCAAAAGAGGGGAAAAGGACATCAACAAAGGTGGAAAGAACATCTCAAGGCACAAAAAGGACAACAAAAATGGCATGAAAAGTAGGCAAAGTAAGAGGGACATGAGAGCATTTTGGCAGTGGTATCTGTCACTCCATTGATCACTAAGGGGGGTCATTTCTCAAAATGTGCTAAGGCGTTTAAGCATGCGTTAAGGGCTTATCGCATGCAAAAAGCCCCGTTAACACATGCGATAGGCCCTTAACACATGCGAAAACACCTTTAACGCACGCAATAGCACCATATCGTTTGGTGCAATGCAAATCCGAAAAAGAGGAGGAGTTAGGGGTGGGCTGGGTTTGCCAGTCTGCGAAGTGCTATCGCACAGACTTAACGCCGATTTTAACTACACCTTTTTCAGTGGCGTTAAGCTGTGCGATGTACATCCCTAGTAACTAGGATCTTGCTCCCACACCAAGTGATAACACTCCTCTTTTTAAAACCTTAAGACCTTCTACTGAACTCCTTCTTAGAAGGATCTGAGGCATCTTATCAAAGAAACTAAAGGACCATATTACATCCCCTTCCATATACAGGCAGTGACGGCCAAAGACTGGGTGTTGGGTGATAAACGATCTCTGGTACTGTATGACCAAAGTTGGTGACATTCTTAACTTGATTAGTTTCTTTAGGGATAATTCCCAAAGAAGGGGAAAACAAATCTGTTTCAGACAAAAAGGAGCTACGAAAATCACAGTTTCCCTGTCCATTCTTAGTTTTATTAAGATTTTGGCCCTCAGAGATATTGGAGGATAGGCACACAGAACACCTGTCTCCTAATGAAGGGAAAAGGAGTCTGCCATTAGTCTGCCTTCTGATCTGCTCCGGGAGCAGAAAACAGGAACCTTCTTGTTTAGAGATGCTGCAAACAGATCTCAGGTAGACCTCACTCAAGGCGAATCCTGTTCGCTAAATTTTGGTTCAGAGACCACTTCTGTTAAGTCCAGATGGTGATTGAGTGTGTCACCCAGAATATTGTCTTTTTTCCTGTCAGGTATTCCTGGAAAAGATTATCCAGATCGCACGCCAAACTACCATCCCCTACTTTAAATTTATCCTGCTCTACCTCCTCTCATTTTAATATCTGTTTTGACATTTGCATACGCAATTTGCGATAGGCTGTTTCAGCATGCGGTGTGATAAATGACCCTGTAAGTTACTCAACTTCCTTTCAGAATTGTCCTTCCTATTGCCCAGGCTTAGTAGCATAAATCCATTAACAGACAAATGAAAACAAATGCCTGCAACTATAAATATCAATTTGGATGCAATGAAGTCTCCAAAGCAAGACTTGATGGGTGAATAAAATGTACCAAGAGAAAAATGAAATACTGGGAAAATGCAGATAATGTCACTTTTCCTTCTTGATTTTCTTTTGTCAAAAAAAGAAAGGCTCAATTTCTGATCAATTCATGATGCATAAAAGGAAAGCAGTCATACCTGAGCAGACATCCTGATAAGAAGGGTTAGCGGTATGGCCTCCTGCATAGCCAACTTGAGTGGAGTACACTCCCTTCTGCAGCCAGAATTTCTTTTCTGCTCCCCAGAAACAGCCCATGCCTGGAAAGGAAACAGTGCATAACAGAATTTAGTTAGCATATATTAGCTAACACAATGGGGTAGATTTTATAAATTTGCACGAGTGCGTACTTTTGTTCACGCACCAGGCGCGAACAAAAGTACGCTGGATTTTATAAGATACGCGCATAGCCGCGCGTATCTTATAAAATCCGGGGTCGGCGCACGCAAGGGGGTGCACATTTGTGCAACTTGCGCGCGCCGAGCCCGGCACGCGATGCCTGTTCCCTCCGAGGCCGCTCCAAAATCAGAGCGGCCTCGGAGGGAACTTTCTTTCATTCCCTCCCCCGCACCTTCCCCTCCCTTCCCCTACCTAACCGACCCCCCTGGCCCTATCTAAACCCCTCCCCACCTTTGTTGCTAGATTTACGCAGGTGTAAATCTGCGCGTGTCAGCGGGCTCCTGGCGCGCCATCACCTGACCCAGGGGCTGGTCTGGAGGCCTCGACCACACCCCCGGGCCGGTGCCATGCCCCAGCCCCGCCCCGAACCGCCCACTGACCCCGGACACGCCCCGGACACGCCCCGGACATGCCCCTTTTACGAAGCCCCGGGACTTACACGCGTCCCAGGGCTCTGCGCACGCCGGAGGCCTATGCAAAATAGGCGCGCCGGCGCGCGAGTGCCCTGCGCGCGTAAATCCAGCCGGATTTACGCACGCAGGGCTTATAAAATCTGGCCCAATATGTATTTGAATAAATTATGATTAAGCAGCTACGTACAATGTATAAAGTGTTTAAGTACTGTATTATTTTATCTTGGTTGAACCATGCTGTGAATGCTGTGTACCAAAAGGAATGCAACAAGAATAAATTAATATTATTATTAAATATCAGCAGAGAAAGAACCACATTTATTTATTTAATATTTTCATGAGACTCCTGTTCACCAACAAAAGATGAAGGCAATGTATAAAATCAATAAACTTAACTGAAATGAGATACAATCACACTATAGTAAAAAACAGACCCACATCATATGGAAAATAGGGATGTGCAGAGGCAAAACATTTTTCAGTTCATTTATTCATTTTATAGGTCACAATAATTTATTTGGGGCCTTATTTTCCAATATCGCATTAGGGGGCGTTACCAATGCAAATGAGGCTGAGAGAGAGAGAGAGAGAGCGAGCGAGAGCGAGCGCCTTACTATAGTGCCTATGCCCTACATAGGTATTTGAATCCCTATGGGAGGGCTACCTACTAACTCGGGGTGGGGATTAGGTATGAGCGTCGGGGGTTGGGGGCCACTTTTGCATTCCACATGAGACCTACGGACAGAACAGTGGTCTCTAGTGCAGATTTGCTGGCCGTCGGAGTGAGGACGCTCACACCAAGAAGTGGTTTGGGCAACGTTCTCTCTACCTAGCTTGATGGACACTCTACCTGGGCAACAACATGCTAGGTGGAGAGAATGTTGGCCAAATCTCCGCTTGGAGTGAGCGTCCTCACTCCGACGGCCAGCAAATCTGCACTAGAGACCACTGTTCTGTCCGTAGGTCTCATGTGGAATGCAAAAGTGGCCCCCAACCCCCGACGCTCATACCTAATCCCCACCCCGAGTTAGTAGGTAGCCCTCCCATAGGGATTCAAATACCTATGTAGGGCATAGGCACTATAGTAAGTCAGTCTCTCTCTCTCTCTCTCTCTCTCTCTCTCTCTCTCTCTCTCTCTCTCTCTCTCTCTCTCTCTCTCTCTCTCTCTCTCTCTCTCTCTGGGAGCCTGCAACAGGCTGTCCGGAACTACCGTGGATGGCGATAATCCTTTTCTGGCCCGTAGCGCAGTCCATAACGCGAAGTTGGAGTTGTAGTTAACGCGATTCGCGAATTTATCGCACGCGGTAAAGTGCTTTGAAAATGAGGCCCTTGGTTTGTTTCAGATGAAAACAATTTTTTCATTTGTTTTATTTGTTTATTAGTTTCCAATTACAGTCAGTAGAGAACATAAGAACATGCCAGCATCCTGTTTCCAACAGTGGCCAAACACTCTAACTTCTGTCTATTCGCTGCCTTACTGACTATTAAAAGCACAAACACACAAACACACTAAATAATATACCCCAATAGTTAATTTCGCCCCAATACCTTTAAATAAAAAAATTTCCCAAGCAAAACTTACATTCCTTTCAGCCACCATAAGAACATAAGAATATAAGAAATTGCCATGCTGGCTCAGACCAAGGGTCCATCAAGCCCAGCATCCTGTTTCCAACAGAGGCCAAACCAGGCCACAAGAACCTGGCAATTACCCAAAACTAAGAAGATCACATGCTACTGATGCAATTAATAGCAGTGGCTATTCCCTAAGTAAACTTGATTAATAGTCATTAAAGGACTTCTCCTCCAAGAACTTATCCAAACCTTTTTTGAACCCAGATACACTAATTGCACTAACCACATCCTCTGGCAACAAATTTCAGAGCTTTATTGTGCATTGAGTGAAAAAGAATTTTCTCTGATTAGTCTTAAATGTGCTACTTGCTAACTTCATGGAATGCCCCCTAGTCCTTCTATTATTTGAAAGTGTAAATAACCGATTCACATCTACTCGTTCAAGACCTCTCATGATCTTAAAGACCTCTATCATATCCCCCCTCAGCCGTCTCTTCTCCAAGCTGAACAGCCGTAACCTCTTCAGCCTTTCCTCATAGGGGAGCTGTTCCATCCCCTTTATCATTTTGTTTGCCCTTCTCTGAAACTGCTCCATCGCAACTGTATCTTTTTTGAGATGCGGCGACAAGAACTGTACACAGTATTCAAGGTGCGGTCTCACCATGGAGCGATATAGAAGCATTATGACATTTTCCATTTTATTAACCATTCCCTTCCTAATAATTCCTAACATTCTGTTTTCTTTTTTGACTTCTGCAGCACACTGACCCAAAGATTTCAAAATATTATCCACTATGATGCCTAGATCTTTTTCCTGGGTGGTAGCTCCTAATATGGAACCTAACATCGTGTAACTACAGCAAGGGTTATTTTTCCCTATATGCAACACCTTGCACTTGTCCACATTAAATTTCATCTGCAATTTGGATGCCCAATCTTCCAGTCTTGCAAGGTCCTCCTGTAATGTATCACAATCCGTATGTGATTTAACTACTCTGAATAATTTTGTATCATCCGCAAATTTGATAACCTCACTCATCGTATTCCTTTCCAGATCATTTATGTATATATTGAAAAGCACTGGTCCAAGTACAGATCCCTGAGGCACTCCACTGTTTACCCTTTTCCACTGAGAAAATTGACCATTTAATCCTACTCTCTGTTTCCTGTCTTTTAACCAGTTTGTAATCCACGAAAGGACATCGCCTCTTATCCCATGACTTTTTAGTTTTCTTAGAAGCCTTTCATGAGGGACTTTGTCAAACGCCTTCTGAAAATCCAAATACACTACATCTACCGGTTCACCTTTATCTACATGTTTATTAACCCCTTCAAAAAAATGATGCAGATTTGGTAGGCAAGACTTCCCTTGGGTAAATCCATGTTGACTGTGTTCCATTAAACCATGTCTTTCTATATGCTCTACGATTTTGATCTTGAGAATAGTTTCCACTATTTTTCCCGGCACTGAAGTCAGGCTCACTGGCCTATAGTTACCAGGATCGCCCCTGGAGCCTTTTTTAAATATTGGGGTTACATTAGCCACCCTCCAGTCTTCAGGTACAATGGATGATTTTAATGATAGGTTACAAATTTTAACTAATAGATCAGAAATTTCATTTTTTAGTTCCTTCAGTACCCTAGGATGCATACCATCTGGTCTAGGTGATTTGCTACTCTTTAGTTTGTCAATCTGGCCTACTACATCTTCCAGGTTCACAGTGAGTTTGTTCAGTTCGTCTGACTCATCACCCCTAAAAACCATGTCCAGAACTGGTATCTCCCCAACATCCTCATTAGTAAACACGGAAGCAAAGAATTAATTTAGTCTGTCTGCAATGGCCTTATCTTCCCTAAGAGCCCCTTTAGCCCCTCGGTCATCTAATGGCCCAACCGACTCCCTCACAGGTTTCTTGCTTCGGATATATTTAAAAAAGTTTTTATTATGAGTTTTTGCCTCTATGGCCAACTTAATTTAAAATTCTCTCTTCGCCTGTCTTATCAATGTTTTACACTTAACTTGACAATGCTTATGTTTTATCCTATTTTCTTCAGATGGATCCACCTTCCAATTTTTGAAGGATTTTTTTTTTGGCTAAAATAGCCTCTTTCACCTCACCAGCAAGGTGATCCTCTCTTCCCAGTGCTCTCACTGGATTGTGGGTTACTGAGCTCTTCCCTTGCAATATGTATTGTGCTTCTAAGGTAAATTAGAACAAAACAATCCCTTTGGAAATTTGCAATAGTTAGTTGTCCTGAGTGACTTACTGCTGTTCTGATTAACAAATGATGGTACTTAATTAAATCAATCACACAACCTTAACACTTCAGTTAGTCAGCCTGAGTTATTCTCTGCTCTCTTGATTAACAAATGTTGGTACCTAAGCAAACCAAATCACACTACCTTAACACCTTTCCAAGGTGAGTAACTGAACTTTTCAACCTTTTTACTTAGGTATACAGTGCTCCTAGCTTATTTCTAGCTTCTGGCAACCTTCATTTCTTTTTTATTTTTATTTTAATATACAAACACACTAACTTCTGCTTATTAGCTGCCTTACTGACTATTTAAAAATAAAACACTCTAACTTCTGTTTATTCTCTGCCTTACTGACTATTAAAAGCACAAACACACTAAATAATATACCCCAATAGTTAGCTTTGCCCCAATTCTTTTAAATAAAAAAATTGCCAAGCAAAACTTACTGATTCCTTTCAGCCACCAGCAAGGTGATCCTCTCCTCTCAGTGCTCCTACTGGAGGAAGCAATGCAGCCTATTTTGGGCTTCAAAATTGGGGTTTTCTAATCATTTCTAATGAAACTTGTGGGTATACATTATCAGAAGGGTAAAGGGCACTCCAACACACCAAGATTGTGTCAATGTGGCACCACATGTGTCATGAATAGCTCAAGAAACCATTTTGAAGCAAAATGCTACCAGTGACAGGAGTTCTTCAGGGCACTGTGAGAGGAGGAAAGCAGCAGCATGAGTAGGAAGAACATATTAAGGTTCCAAAATATGGGCAAAGGGCATCAACAACAATGGCATGAACCCCCAAATGCAGCATGAGAGGGGCAAAGCAGCACTAAATGTGGCATGAACACCTCAAGTTGCCATGAAGAGGGAACAAATCATCCAAAGTATCAGAAAGAACCCCAAGGCAGTGGTAGAGGGTTAAAACATCAGAAAGAATAACATGAAGACTCCAAAGCACCATGAGATACACATAGCAGTTACCTACAGTGACAAGAACACCCCCAAGGCTCCCAATAAGGGACCAACTGGAACAAAGCCCTAGGCAGGGAGAAGCCAGAGGAAAGCCCTGGCTGAGGCCTGATGTCATTCCTGCACGGCATCATTAGGGGAAGGAGTTGTCTGTTCAGGCTTGGAGTTGATCTTCCCCCTTTACTGTGTATAATTCCAGCCATGTCAGTATCGTCTGCCTTTTCCACCTCCTCAATGAAGGCTAAGATGTTACTGACTAGAGGCACCACATTTCCTTCAGGCACTAGCTGTTCAATATGCTTTGAGGCAGAGAATCCCTGAAACTATTTTTCTTCTGAATCAGTTTTTATAATACTGCCTCCATTACTGAGAAGCAGTAATAATGGAATTGTGTGGTCCTGGTTATTGGTGATGCACTTCTGCTGCTCCTGCCTTTAACTGTGGTATAATCAATTGAAGGCTAAATACTGGATGAGACCGATAGTCAGTATGAACCATCAAGGAACGGAGTTTGAAGGAAAAGTCCATGAGGGCATGAAACCATTAAAGGTAACTGGGTAAGTTCTTTGTAAAGCATTGGATTGCTATGGCAAGACAAAGAGTGGGCAAGTATTGTAAGGGACAGGAATTCTGAAAGAACTTCGAAGATCTCAGAGCAGAGGAGGAACCATCCAAAGATAGGAAGACTGTCTGTGGTGCTGGTGATTAAAATCACAAATGATAGGTGCACAGCAATGCAGTAAGAAGAGTAGAAGCAAGGCCCAGAGTTATACAGAGAGGGTTCAGACAGGAAGAATAATGGCAATGTGCGATACTGAGCAATCTTTCCAGGCTAGAGACACAAACGCTCACTGGCTCCAGACTTTTCTTCATATACTTTGAATTTTATTTAACACTTTTAACTTACAAACCTACAAACAATAGTAGCTTGCCTTACCTGAGGACAGTGCACTCACAAACCTTTCACTAGAGAGGGACAGAGCTCCTATTCCTGAAGATGTGGGCTCTCCTGATCCCAGTTGGGCTCAGAGATTTGTTTCGCTCCTAGCAGAGTCCTGACAACATGGCTCTCTCCCAATGTGGGAATTAAGGTGGATCAGGCTAGATGTCTGTCCTGTACAGGTTAAAGAGGGGAAATAGGGCCACTTCTTCACAGGCAACCATAGCCCAAGAGGGGCAAAGCTGTACCAGGAGTGGCATGAAGGGCCCATGGGTCCATGAGTGGTACAGTGAGTTTGTAGTGGGGATGGGCAGCCCCAAAATTTTTGGTTTGGTTCATTTTTTCATTTCAGGTTTTTTTTTTCTCATTCATATTTGGTGCATTTAATTTTTTTTTGTTTCAGTTCATTTGCCAAACTGAAAACTGAAAACAAATTAAACTAGAAAAAACCCTCAAAACACACAAAAAAAAGAACAGTTAAAAAAATGTGGCCTCCAGTATCACTGGCTGGGCCATCCTGAGCCACAAAATGGCCCAGGCCTGATGATGAGGCTTGGCCCTGGCAGGTCCAGACTTGAAGTCTGAATCCAGTACCCAACCCTAACGAATAGGCTCAGCATGGAAACCTAAGCATGGCTTGGTGCTGAAGCCTTGATCCTAGTGCTATGGCCTGGTCCTGAGGCCTGGTCATGATGCTGAAGCCTAGGAATAGCAAACAGCATGGAAGCATCAAAGCCTCCAATGCATAAAATATAGGCAATTGCAAATTACATTTAGGATTCAGACTCCCAAGGCACCATAAGAGGGGAAAAAGGAACCAACAATAGTTGTATGAACAGCCTAAGTTAGTAAAGGCACAAAAATACAAGCAAAGGAACATCAACAGTGGCATGAATACCCCGAATTACTGCAAAGTGGCAAAATGTTATCCATAAAGGCACCAAAGAGCCAGGAATAGGCCATGCAGTAATAACATTTTATTTTGGGGATAAAACACCAAGGAGCAGATATTGGATCAAAATTTGAGAAAAGAGCCATTTTTAAAGATGGCGCCGGCTATCCAGTGCTCCTTCCATGTGACAGGGGCCGGCCAATGGCACGGATACCCTGTCACATGGTAAGGGCAAAGGCCATCAGCGCCATTTTGATTAGTGGCAGCCGACGGCCCGAGAGCAGGAGATCGCTCCCGGGAACCCCACTGGACCACCAGGTACCTGTAAAATGTTTTTGGGGGGGTCGGGAGGGTGGGGGAAGCAAAGGGATTAGTTTTAAAGGGTCGGGGTGGGTTTTTTTGTTTATCGGCTCGGGCGCAGCCGATAAACAAAACCGCGATCGGACCCGATGAAAAAAAACCCACATGTGAATCGGAACCGGAATCCGAACTGATTCTGGTTCCGATTCACATCTCTAGTAAATCCTCTTATCTTCATTCCCCCTGCCGTTGAAGCAGTGAGCTGCGCTGTATATGTATTCAAAGTGAAGTATCAGGTTTAATTGGTTCGGGGTAGTAACCACCGCAACAAGCAAGCTACTCCCACACTTATTTGTGAAAGCAAATCCTTTGCCCACATTTCCTCTTGCTGGTAAAGCATAGAGCAATGTTGGAGTCGCATTAACCGTGTGTAAGTTTATTGAATAAGGGTATTAATCACCATGAAGTAGCTGTCATTCCTGCAAGCCACCCCCATGCCTCTTCTCTTCATTCACATCCTCGAGACTTTATGGATCCACATTGTTTATCCCACGCCCTTTTGAAATCCTTCACAGTTTTAGTCTTCACCACTTCCTCCGGAAGGGCATTCCAGGCATCCACCACCCTCTCCGTGAAGAAATACTTCCTGACATTGGTTCTGAGTCTTCCTCCCTGGAGCTTTAAATTGTGAACTCTGGTTCTGCTGATTTTTTTTGTAATGGAAAAGGTTTGTCGTTGACTTTGGATCTTTAAAACCTTTCAAGTAACTGAAGGTCTGTATCATATCACCCCTGCTCCTCCTTTCCTCCAAGGTATACATATTTAGATTCTTCAATCTCTCCTCATAAGGCATTCGATGAAGACCATACACCTTTTTGGTCACCCTTCTCTGGACCGCCTGCATCCTGTCTCTATGCCTTCGGAGATACGGTCTCCAGAACTGAGCACAGTAATCCAGGTGAGGCTTCACCAAGGACCTGTACAAGGGGATAATCACTTCCCTTCTCTTACTCAATATTCCTCTCTCTATGCAGCCCAGCATTCTTCTGGCTTTAGCTATCGCCTTGTCACATTGTTTCGTCGACTTCAGATCGTTAGACACTATCACCCCAAGGTCTCTCTCCTGCTCCATGCACATCAGCCCTTCACCCCCCATTGACTACATTTCTTTCGGATTTCCACACCCCATATTCATTACTCTGCACTTCTTGGCATTGAATCTCAGCTGCCATATCTTCGACCAGACTTCCAGCTTCCTTAAATCCCATCTCATTTTCTCCACTCCTTCCGGCATGTCCACTCTGTTGCAGATCTTAGTATCATCCGCAAATAGACAAACCTTACTTTCTATCCTGTCTGCGATGTCACTCACGAAGATATTGAACAGGATCGGCTCCAATACTGCCCCTTGCGGCACTCCACTCATCACCGATCTCTCTTCAGAGTAAGTTCCATTTACCATCACACATTGTCTTCTGTCCTTCAACCAGTTTGCTATCCAGGCCACCATCTTGGCACTCTCTCCCAAGCTTCTCGTTTTATTCACTAGCCTCCTGTGCAGGACCATATCAAAAGCTTTGCTAAAATCCAAGTAGATGACATCCAGTGGAACACTTATCTGGGAAAGTTACCAGGGTAACTTTCATGCTCACCTGCCCATTAAATATCAGCCTCCATGTCTTTTTATTACATTAGTTTACTGTATTCCACCTTGGGGAATTTCTTTGTAAAGGTAACCTATAAATTGAATAAATTAAGTTCAAGCAAATTAATATCACTTATGAAAATAGTGAACAGAAGCAGTGCCAAGACAGATCCTTGAGGCATTCCACTGATAACCCTTCTTATACAATAGGGAACATAAACATAAATAATATATTTGTGACCCCCCAAGGTATTGTATGTTATCCTGGGCCAAGAGAGGAGAGCCAACTATAGAAGAAACAATCTGGTTATATTTGCGGGATCAAACATTTGGAGGGGAAGAGGAGGGGATTGAGACAGCACTCCCAAACCCCAATATGACACCCTGGGCTCTACTCAGGGCTTTCTTGGACAGCAATGGACCCCTCCTCCCCTCCTGAGACCAATTCACAATAATTACACAGAGCAATGGTTTACGATTTTTACTGGGAAATAATGAGAAAAATGCAGGCAGTTATTGAGAAAGGAAAAGGTAGCATGAATTTGATAGTTTAACACAACAATTAATTACAATATTCAAATGATTTCCCTGCACAAATAATCAACAACCCTTAGGAATTAAGCTGAGTAAATATTTTAACAATTACAACAGCAAACTGTTATATATCAGACATTGAGTACCCAGAATTCAATCTAAAGTCACTGAATGTGCATAAGACAAAAAATAAATCTATTGGGGACTGTGCTGGTTATTATGTAGGCAACAACAACAAACTGAAGACCGTCCTCCAATACCTTCCTTTACTTTGGATTTGAGTGCTTCCTAACCGATGGACCTGCCTTTAGAATTTAAGACAGTTAGCAGTACCAGTAGACAGCCATAAACTACAGAGAGTGTTTTTTATTTTCTTGAGAGGTGCCTCTAACTACAGCAGGAATGGAAGGGAAAACAACCAAAAGTTCTCATCTCCCAGCACACACTTAAGAGGTCTCAGGTCACTTATCTCAGTTCCAGCCCTGGCAGATCTAAGAACTCAGCTACCCTTTCCACTCAGAGGCTGCTGTGGCTTCAGGCCGCTCAAACTCTCATACTCCAGATCCCTGGAAACAGTAGGGCACTGCTTCCCTCAGCCATAAGTTTTTCTGACTTTTACTTGTTTTTGCAAAATTAGTATAGTTATGTTAAAGAATTAGGGATTATAAATATATATTGTATTTATTTTCCATCTATTACTTTACTCTGTTTATTTTTATATTTTTATTGGTTTTGTTTTATTTGCGTAGTTGTTTATTAATTAGATTTTTATTTTTATTTTTTGTTTTTTTTTATATTTGAATTTGTGAACCGTTTTGGTCAGACTTTGTCTGTGAAAGTCGGTATATAAATGTTTTTAAATAAATAAATAAATAAATTAATTAATAAATACGTGGTGAGCTGCTTCCCTCCTTCTGCTCTGCACAGTTCTGTCTAGTGGATGCCAAAAAATCCTGGGCAATTCAAAAGCCAAAAGTTCACATTTTTTCTACTGTCTACCTTCTAGTTGGTCAGGCAGTGTCCCCTTCATCCCAGATACTTCCTCAGTCCTCATTAGCTCTCAAGGTTAGTTAAGTCCTGTGTACTTGTTAACTTTTAAAAATGATCCAAAATGTACCTTGCAGCTGCTAGCTCTGCAGGGGCTACATCTCATAGCTGTAAAAGCAAACAGTTTTACATCATAGCAGTTCCTCACTTCTCCTTGCATCCAAGGGCAGATAGCAGGCTGACTGCCTCAAGGCTCTGTGTGTTATGTTCGGTGTGTCTTGAACTAGTTGTGGGCCCTTGGGTAGTGGCGAGTGAAGACTCTGCCCACAGGGAGGAGCCCTTGTGGGTCCTTACCACAACAGGCAAGGTCTCAGCAGTGATGGACAACAGAGGAAATAACTTTATTATACAGCAATGTAGATCCGAAGAGCAAAGCAAAAGAGTCAGTACTGTAGCTGGTCAGTCCAGTAGTAATCTGCAGCGTGGAGTGGTCCAGTGAATACCTTCTCTAGGCTTAGCTTGTGCTGGCAATCCCGGTAGTGGTCCGTAGCGCGGGGTAGGCTGAAAGCCGCTGGTATAGTTGCACAAGACAAGAGGGATCCGGTAGTGGCCCGCAAACAGGGTAACTGGAGAATCCGTGCCACGAAGGTAGTGTACTCACACCGGTACTGTACAAGTAGATGGAGAACAGGCACCAAGGATGATTGGAACAGGCACCGAGGATAACTGGAACAGGCAGTTCCAGGAACTCACTGAAATAGAGAGAGACAGAGAATGGCTCTCTGAGGAGCAGATAGTCCTGAATGCAGCAAGGCCTCCGAGGAGCGGGTACCTAGGTCACCCAGAAGTCAGTGAGGCAAAGTCCCAGAGAGGTGGAACTAGCAGGACGAGATTCCTTGCTAACTCATCTTCCAAGAAGTCAGCTGAGTTTAAGTATGGTTGGCGGATGTAACGAAATAGCAAACTATTTCTCAGACAAAATCATAAACCTTAGAAATAAGATCCCTAACTCAACAAAACAGGAAATCAAAATGATCAAAAGAGATGTGACACTATGGTCCACCTTTGACGAAGTATCCGACATCGAAGTTGAATCCATGATAAAAAACTTAAATCCTGCCCCACATAAAATAGATACCATACCTACTCTGGATATAAAAAAACTTGCAGACATAGCCTTCCATACACTAGCCAAAATCATCAACCTTTCACTTAACAATGGAATAATGCCAGATATTCTAAAAGGTGCAATAATCAAACCACTATTGAAGAAAAAGAACTGCAACCCAAATATCTTAAATAACTACAGACCAGTTTCAAATCTACCCCTCCTTGCTAAATTAATAGAAAAAACGGTACCAAAACAACTAACTGAACACCTGGAAAACAATAACATACTTTATCCCTCACAACACAGCTTTAGAAAACACTACAGCACTGAGACACTGCTGATCTCTCTCATAGATAATGTACTATGAGGATTGGGATTGTGTATGAGAGAGGAGAACATTTATGCATCCCTCCCTCAATGATCCACAACAATCTGAGTGACTGGAAATCAGAAGTTTCCAGGTATGGAGAGTATGAATTATTTTATCCTTATTAGTTTTAATTTTTGGATGCTATTTGTGTCTGCTGTTTTGAAATATTTTATTGGCATTTGAGAAATTTAAAACAAATTGGGCCAGATTTTAAAAAGGTTACGCATTTAAATCCGGAGGTCTTACGCATGCCAGTTCTATTTTAAAAAGGCCCGGCGACGCGTGTAAGTCCCGGGGCTTGCAAAATGGAGTGGGGGTGGGGGAGGGGTGGGGCAGGGGCAGGGCCCAAGGCTCCAGGCACAGCGGCCATTTGCTGCTGTGCTTGGAATCGCGCGCCGGCAGTTGGCCGGTGCACGCAACTTACTTCAGCCCCAGGGCTGAAGTAAGTTTGGAAACAACAAAAAGAAAACAAAAAAGGAAGGGGGAAAGGGCGGGGGAGATAGGGGAAGGGAAGAGAAGGTGGGGTGGGGGGTAAGGGAACGGGGGAATGCAGTGCGGCTCGGTGTGCACAAGGTGCACAATCGTGCAGCCCCTTGCACGCGCCGACCCCGGATTTTATAACATGCGTGCGCCTGAGCGCACATGTTATAAAATCGGGTGTACATGTGTGCGCGCCGGGTAGTGGGAGCACATGTACGCCCACGCGCAACCTTTTAAAATCTACCCCATTGTTTATGAGTTTTTAATTAATGGATCTTCTGTTCACCAACTGTTTTGAAATATTATTTTTATTAGTATATTTATACTATTAGGATTAATGTATTTATTATATTTCTTCATTTTATTGTTTAATGTCTGAGGATTGGTAATGGTTTCTGCTTTTCAACTGACTTGTGGTTTTCCTATTCAGTTTTAACTGCATGTTTCTATTTATACTTTATATTTTCTTTTTCCTGTATTTGGTGAGGGTCTGTCTGTTTCTCTATGTGTGATTGAGATGAGAGATTCTGCTAGCATGTAGGAATTTATAACAGCTTGGTTTGTTCTGTTTCCTAATAGGAGATGTATTGGTATTTTAGGGCCTGGTGTAATATTTGCAGTGTTGCCTTTTCATAGGGAAGGTTGTTATATTTGTAAGTGCTGGCAGTTAGAGCTGTTTTGGTATGGGAGGTTTATTATATTTTAATTGTAATTTATTCATGGCTTTCCGAAGGTCAAGCCCACACCTAACACGCATTACATTAGCTCTAATGCCATATGGGTTCTAAGTGTCTTTTTTTGTAGGGTTTTCTGGTTGACACCAAAGAAGTTCATGCAAATACTTGTTGTGATATTTTTTAACCTCAGAAGACTATACTTTGAATATTCTTTTTCATATAAAATCTATTATAAATAGATCATTTTAAATTATGTACATGGTGAGAGCAGGAGGTGGGAGTGCAAGGGTATAAGATTTGCCAAAAGCACCTAATATTCTTGCACCAGCAATTAGTTCCAGGGTAGGGGGTGAAGACCTGGCGGGTAGAGGGGTGATAGAGTTTAAAGTTTAGGTTGCTGGAAGGAACTGGACTTTTTTTGATAGGCCTGATACAGAGAGTAAATGAAGTGTGTGTATAGGAGGAGGGTGGGGTGGCACAATAATTGTTCGCACAGGGCAACAAAAAAGCTAGCACCTGCTCTGGATTTAGAGAATCACTCTAGAAGAGGAAATTTAAAATTTGTGGGCATACCAGAATCAATGTCTGAATATGAGCTGGTGGAATCTTTGGAAAGCTAGCTGGTGCAGGAATTGAGCCTGCCTGAATTACAGGAACGTTTTCCATTGAGAGGGCTCACAGATTGGGAGTGAAGCGAACAGGTCAGGAATGACCACGTGTGGTGATCGCCAAAATTTTAAATTATGCCCACAAGGTGAAAATTATATGGGCTTATTATAAGAAGTGAGACATTCAATATCAAAATGAAAAAAATCCCAATTTTCCAAGATTATTCACAACGTGTTGGGCTCTAAAGGAAGGAGTGTGAAGTCACATGCTCAGAATTGGTGCAGCTAAATGTGCGATTTACTCTGATGTTCCCCACATGGTTAAAAATATAGCATGATAACACTACTCATTTATATGATACACCTGATGCAGCGAAGCGATTTTTGCAACGCACATTACAATGAGTTAAATGAAATATGTGACAGATATATTCTTTTTCACTAGCTTTGAACCTAGGTTATCTAATGCATATCAGGTTACTTATGGGGTGAGAGGCCAGATGTTGCTTAATATTTTATAAGGTCGCAGAGAGTTGGATGGGTGGGGGATGGCACACAGCGCATCTTTTGTAACCTCTGCTCCATATGGTTGGGGAATTTTTGTGGGTTTGGGTGTTCCATATGTCTTTGGTTGGGTCTGCAAGTTTGTTAAACTTCGGTTGTATAGGGGAGCGGAGGAAAGGAGAAGAAAGGGATGAGTAGTCTGACAAAATGTAAACAGGAATATAAGATAGGGTTTGTCTGGTATAATTGGAATGCAGGTTTATCCAGAATATACAGGGTCCTGTTGCTCAGAGAGGGACAAAATGGGCACCTGTTAAATTGATATTCAGTGTTTCAGTACGATAACTACCAATGTTGGGATGGGGTTACATAGAATGTAGCTGGATTAAAAGGGAAAATGTTTTAGCCCATATGAACAAGTTGAAATAAATTATTTTATTTCAGCAGGAAACACATGTCAGAGAAAGAGTACCTCGAACGACAGAAAAAATGGGCCATCCAGGTTTATGCTGCACATGGCACCTCAAAGAGCTGAGGGGTAGTGATTTTAATTTGTTTGGTATCATTTAATATGCATAAGTCAATAACTGATCCTAAAGGCAGAAATGTGATACTATCTGGTAAACTATTTGGAGTAGATACCTTTTTGGCATCAGTTTATGCTCAGAATACATACATTCTTTACTGAAATAATATCACACATAGGTTCCCTGGGTGTGGCTCAGATATTGGTAGGTGGAGACTTCAACTGTGTCCGGGATCCAAAATTGGATTGTCAGTCTAATATCATAATCAAGCCACTGGGTAAAACAAATGGCATATAGTTCATCTGTTAGTCACTGCAGTTAGTGGATACTTGGATAACACTAAATCCTTTGGAGTGATTTTACACAATATGCTAGATTACATAGCACTAAATCTAGGATAGATTATTTGTAATCTCAGGACATATGCTCTCCAACCTGATTGATGTTACCATTGAATCCAGTCATATGTTTCTTACAGGTAACATTACCGGGACAAGAGTTCAATGAGTGAAGGATGGTTATCTTCTGATAAGGAGTTCCCTAATTTTTAGTTAAAGAAATGGGCGATATTGAAACCAATAAACAACATAAGAATGACTCTGTTTTGTTTTGGGAAACAGCCAAAGTTGTGATAAGGGGGGAATCATTAGTTATCTAGTAAAGAAAAAGAGAGAGATGGATTCTGAAATTCTGGATCCCCACAAACAATTAAAGAAGGCAAAACAAGATATGCTATCAGAGAAAACTAGGGATTCCTAAGAGAAATTGTTTTCAATTTTAAAAAATACTTAATGACAAGCTAAATCATAGAACCTTGGTTTCACTATTCTCCTTAAAATATAAACGTTTTATTTTTGGTAACAAAACTGGCTGGTTGTTGGCAAATTTAATAAAACCTAAGGGGAGCTTGGTATTTATTTCTGCCTTAAAGCATCTCTCTTATAAACTGGTTAACTCTTCTAAGCAAATTTGTGAAAATGTTTCAACAATTTTATCAGAAATTATATACTGCTGAGAATGATGTGGAAAAAGGTAGACATGGTTCACTGAGTCTCATGATTGGGATAAGTCTCTTGATTGTGATACGGCCATCCCTGGCTATAACTTGTTTAGGAAGGAGAGAGAGTAGAGAAAAGGTGGAGGAGTAGCTCTTTATGTCAGAAACAATAACCAACAACTGAAATGCAAGAGACATGGAGTAGGGAAGAAGCATTATGGGCTGTAATAAAAAAAAGAAGATGTTGCTTCCATTTACATCGGTGTGGTCTACAGGCCTCTGACTCAAACAGAAGAACTGAACAGAGTTCTGGTTAAAGATATCTAAAAGGCAGTAAAGAAGGGAGAAATGTTGCTAGTTAGAGATTTTAATCTGCCAGATGTGGATTGGAGCATCCCATCTGCAGAATCAACAAGAAGTAGAGAGAGAGTGGATGCTTTTCAAGGGGCTCTCTTCGAATCCATGAGGGAGGGTGTGATACTTGACCTGGTGCTTTCAAATGGGGATAATATCTTAAATGTTTGAGTAGGTGCCCATCTGAGCACCACTGGCCATCAGACATAATAGTTTGATATTGCAAACAGAATTCAGAGAAGACGTACAAAGACCTGAATTTTGAATTTCACAAATACAGACTTTGTCAAAAAGGGATTGTTCTTAGAGGAAGAACTGGAAGCCTGGAAGAAAATGGGTTAGGTGGAACAACAGTGAGCCAAACTCAAAGGAGCTAATTCAAAGGCAACAAATCTATATGTTAGAAAAGTAAACAAAAGTAAGAGGAAAAATAAACCAATCTGTTTCTCAAGGCAAGTGGCTGAAAAAAAAAGGCAAAAAGAACAGTGTTCAAGAAGTATAAAGGATCCCATAAAGAGGAACACAGGGAAGAATACCTGGTGAAACTGAGGGACATGAAGAAAGAAATCAGGAAAGCAAAAGTTCAAGTGGAAGAAAGGATTATCAAAGAGGTAAAGTGAGATGACAAACATTTTTCAGATATACAGAGAAAGAAGGAAGGTCCATAGAGGTATAGTGAAATTGAAAGGTGACAAGGAACAATGTGTGGAGAGAGATGAAGAAATGGCAGAAATATTAAACGAATACTTCAGTTTGGTGTTCACTAAAGAAGATCCTGGAGAAGGACAGTTGCTCATAGACAAGATCATAGATGGGAATGGGATAGACAAAACTCTGTTTATGGAACAGAATATATGGGAAGAGCTAGGCAAACTGAAAGTGAACAAGACCATGGGGCTGGATGAGATACATCTCAGGATATTGAGGGAGCTCAGAGATGTGCTGGCAGGTCTGCTGAAGGACCTTTTCAATAGATCCTTGGAAAAGGGAGTGATGCAGTGGGATTGGAGAAGAGCATGGTTGTCCTGCTTCACAAGAATAGTAGCAGAGAGGAGGCTGGAAACTACAGGCCTCATATCATTGATGGAAAAATTAATGGAGACACTGCTGAAGGAAAGGATAATGAACTATCTACAATCTAGTAGATTGCTGGACCTGAGGCAACATGGATTCACCAGGGGAAGGTCCTGTCAGACAAATCTGATTGATTTTTTTTATTCGAAGACTAGAGAACTGAATCAAGAAAGAGTGCTCAATGTGATCTACTTGGATTTCAGCAAAGCTTTTGATAAGATCCCGCATAGGAAAATTGTGAATAAAATGAGAAGCTTGGGAGTGAGCGCCAAGATGGTGGCATGGATTGCAAACTGGTTGAGTGATAGCAGACAGCGTGTAATAGTAAATGGAACCTACTCTGAAGAGAGAGACGTGTTTAATGAAGTGCCACAGGGATTGGTGATGAGACAATTTTTGTTCAATATCTTTGTGAGCAACATTGCGGAAGGGATAGAAGGTAAAGTATGTCTATTTGTGGATGATACTAAGATTTGCAACAGAGTGGACATACCTGAAGGAGTAGAGAGAATGAAAAGAGATTTAAGAAAGCTGGAAAAGTGGTCAAAGATTTGGCAGCTGGGATTAATTGCCAAGAAGTGCAAAGTCATGCATGTGGGATGCGGTAATCCAAAACAGCTGTATGTGATGGGGATGAAAGACTTGGTTCATGCACATTAGAGAGGGATCTTGGGTGATAGCGACTGGGGATTTGAAGAAGGTGAAGCAATATGACAAGGTGATAGCTAAAGCCAGAAAAATGCTAGGCTGCATAGAGAGAGGAATAACCAGTAAGAAAAAGGAGGTGAAGGATGGCCTTGTACAGATCCTCGGTGAGGCCTCACCAGGAGTATTGTGTTCACTTCTGGAGCCCATATCTCAAAAAGGATAGAGACAGGATGGAGGCGGTCCAGAGAAGGGTGATGAAAATGGTCTGGGGTCTGTATCGAAGATCTATGAGGAGAGGCTGAATGATCTGAATATGTATACCTTGGAAGAGAAGAGATGCAGGGGAGATATTATACAGACCTTTAGATACCTAAAAGGTTTCAATGATTTTTGGATTTCAAACTTTTTCCATTGGAAAGAAAACAATAGAACTAGGGGTCACGAAATGAAACTCCAGGAGGGATGACTCAGAACCAACGTCAGGAAATATTTCTTCATGGAGAGGGTGGTGGAGGCCTGGGATGCCCTTCTGGAGGAGGTGGTGAAGAAGAAAACAGTCCAAGAATTCAAAGGGGCATGGGATAAACACTGTGGATCTCTAAAGGCTAGAAGACAGAAATGAGATAAGATTGCGGGTGGTAACTTGCTGGTATGGCGATTACTACCTTTAGCAGAAGGCATGGAGGTTACTACCCTTAGCTAATATGCTTTGATGCTTTTAATGCAACTAGGGAGAACTTGACAGCTAAGCTTATTCAGGACATTTAAAGTTTATAATAATTTTAAGAAGCGTACAGCTGGTTAGTGATATAAGCAAAGGGAGAGTTAAGCATTCCCTAGGCGTTGCTTGCAAGTAGTGGCTCGCTCAGCAGATTCAAGGGAGACTTAAAGGAGAGACATTGACATTTAAGTGTTTTGGGGACATTTAAAGAGAATTAGAAATTTAAGCGGTGTATACAGTCGAATAGTGAAACATCTATTTTTTTTTTGTAAAAAGAAATTACAATTACATAGTTAATTTCATATCATTTAAATAATTGTTCTTTTTGTTAAAATTCCTATCGCCTATTTTCTTCTTCGGCTCCCACTTGTGTATATCCCTGTTTTATTGTAACTGCAACACTTCCAGCTTCGCACTTGTCAAAGTTTTATTGTATTTTCTAATTTTACTCACCCCTTGTTTAATGTAAACCGGCATGATGTGATGCCTATCGTGAATGCCGGTATAAAAAAAACACTAAATAAATAAATATAAAGTCTGTAAGAAGCAGAAGCAGCGCTGAGCATTAAGCCAGAGACATAAATGTTGCTTTAGAAACATTACTGATTTTATAAAAATGTACTAAGAAAATTTAATTAAAAAGTATTCAAGAAAATTTTCCATTGAGAGTGGGAGGGCGGTAGGTTCATGATTACAATTGAAAAATTGCTGTAGCAAGGCTGTGGAGTCATGTAACAGATTGTGTATGAACCTACCTCATCCCACATTAAAATTTATTAGATTGATAGTGAGTGGGGTATTGTGGAGTAATATATTAGATTTAATGCAACTGCAACATTTTTTGCAGCTTAAACGGCAGGGCGATAAGAGGAATATGATTCAGACAACAACCAGGGGCCCTGACTTCCATGGTCTGGGATACTGTTACATGCAATTAAGGGGAAAAGCATAGGACTCTTCTATGGCCAAGTCCTAAAGGAAACGAAGAAAGTATGCATGGGAGTAACTTGCTGGTTCAGTGGTTACTACCCTTAACCAAATACACCTTGATACTTTTGATGCAACTCTAGCATTGCTCTCTGCTTAAACAGCAGGGGAAAAGGGGAATTGGATTTAGACAGCAACCATCAAGGGCCCCGACTTTTATGGTCTGTGAAACTGATGAGCATGGGGGTAACCAGCACAGTGCAGTGGTTACTACCCTTAATAGAAGCATGGGATTACTACCCTTAACCAATAAGCCTTGATGCTTTTGATGCAACTGCAACATTGCTCTCTGCTTCAAAGGAGGGGGTGGGGGCTGAAAGGAAAGAGAAATTTGGATTCAGGGGCAACCAAAACGAGTCATGACTTTTTTACTATCTGGGGCACTGATGCTCAGACATTAAGTCCATAAACAAAACACGTCAGGAAAACTGACTGATACATGGGGGTAACCTACAAGGCATGGCAGACACTAACATGGGAAGCTTGCAGACTGGATGGATCATCGGTGCTTTTCTGCCATCATTTCTATGTTTAATTTTTGGCACAGACATCATTGCCACAAATTAACAATCAACAGCTAGAGTATCTTAATCATCCCTTACAATCTGCTCAAATTGTTGTCATTATTTCAGATCTTAAAAATTGTAATTCTCCCAGACCAGATGTTCTTACGGCTCATTTTTATAGGATGCTTAAACCAACTGTAATGGATACTCTTAGGGACTTATTTCAAGCTACGATTGCAGATGATAAGATGCCAAACTCTATGAAAACGGCAAATATATTAGTTTTGCCCAAGCATGGTAGGAATGAACAATTACTAGAGTCATATCATCCGATATCACTATTAAGTCAAGATATTAAGATATATGTGAAGCTCTTGGCCAATAGGCTGAAACATATTCTGCCAGACCTTATATCTAATGGACAAATGGGATTTGTTAAAGGGCAGAAACCTAGTATAAATGTACGTTTCATGCTGACCTGATTGGAATTCAATAAGATCCATGGGTATAATGACTTGTTATTGATTAGTTTTGATGCTGAAAAGGCTTTTGATTGGGTTTCGTGGATTTTTTTTTAGTAAATATGTTAACTACCTTTGGGTTTGATGAAAGTTTTTCCATGGCAATCAAAGTATTATACTCTCATCCAGAGGCCCGTATCAAAGCGAATAACACTTTTTCAGATGTTTTTACCCTAACAAGTAGTACCCACCAAAGATGTCCTCTGTCACCATTGTTGTTTATTTTGACATTAGAGCCTCCAATAGTCAAATAATCAAATTGAAAGATTCTTTGAAGCTGAGTGGCATCCAACCCTCCAAAGCAATGCTTTTTGCAGACGATATTCTGCTATTTCTACTAGATGCTAGAAATAGACTTGGAGAAGTCCTGTCACTATTTCATAAGTATGGCAGCTTTTCTGGCTTAAAACTCAATTTGGACAAATCAGAAGCTTTGGACATTATGGGGAAATTACAGGATTGTTGGCCTGATTTTCCTTTACATGAATCAGGAGAAATGATAAAATATTTAGGCATGCATATACATAGGTAACCAGACTGATAAATCAATCTAATATTCCTAAAATGGTTCAGGTTTTTCAGCAAAAACATAAAGTTGGATGAACTTCCCCATATCGTTGGTTGGGCAATTGGCGCTTATTAAAATGGTTCTTTTCAATAAAAACTGTTATAAATGAAGGTCTGGATTCACCATTCTATCACAGAATAGTGAATCCAGTGAAAATGGGGGGCAGGGGGGGCAAAGGGGGGGGCGGGCCTGCAAAAGCTGGCAGTCTTCGCACCACTGCGGTGTTTTTGCTGCCGGCTTTCACACTCAATAGCACCACCGTGAAAAGTGGTGCTATTGGGCGAGCTACTGGCGACGATAACGTTGCTTACCTTATCGCCGCCAGTGAACACACCACAGAGTCCGGCTCCTCACCGCCCCGCCTCCTCCCCTCGCTGCCCTGACTCCGCCCCCAGCATACTATCACGTGTGATAGTGGCTTATCACACGTGATAAGCGTTTGAAAATGACCCCCTAAAATGGTTCTTTCACCAAAATTATTGTATGCTACAAATGTTACCGATATGGCTAAGGAAAATAGATATTATAAAAATAAATAAAATTTGTTCTAGATTCTTATGGAAAGAGAAAAAACCCAGACGATCTTTATCAATAATGTCCCTACCAAGGATAGATGGAGGTTGTGGTTTCCCAAATTTCAAGTTTTATAATATAGCTTGTCTTATGCAGCCATTGGGAGATTGGTTTTGGCAGACAAATCATTATTAAGATATTCATATAGAAAAGCATTTGTTTTCTGATCTAGATTCTCATTATGTACTAATGTTAATGTGTTCATGATACTTTGTCTAAACTATTACAGGAAAACAAAAAAAAATTGTGAATAAAGATATTATTCAAAAAAAGGAATTGATATTGGTTAACTTGGTTAATGTCTGATGGACCATTACTTGAGTCCTGGAAAATAGCACTTAGATTTATTGAAACTTGATTATAGAACATGGATGCTTCGAACAGATGGAGCATGAAACAAGTTCCAGAAAATGTGGTTACCTTACTTGCAGCCACTTCCAAAGGATATCCAACTACAGCTCAAACGTGGGTGAAGTGGAGAGCCTGCATAGTACTTTGAAGATTCTTCCTGCCTGAATTGTTTCACTGATTTTAAGGAGGGAAGGGTGCGTGGGAGGGTACATTGGATGATGCTGAGGGGTTGTTAATGTGTTCATGATACTTTGTCTAAACTATTACAGGAAAACAAAAAAAAAATTGTGAATAAAGATATTATTCAAAAAAAGGAATTGATATTTATATACGGTACATATGCTTGTCTTTTCATATATTGTGAACTGCTTTGGGTTTAACACTGAGGAAGGCAATGTAGAAGTTTCATTTTATTTATTTCATTTTTAACTCACTTGATCATAAAAAAAACTACAAACGAGGCACAGCAAAATTTAAGACAATATTTTATACATGTAATAGATAGATAATTAAAACAAGAAGTTCCACCCAGATTTAAATAGCCTATTTCCCAGGACTCGTGTACATGGTCCACATATATGTATGGATCTGAAAAAAAACCCACACCCTTTCAGAGTTTTCATGTCCCCCCAATATGTCCTAAAAATTTGATGTATAAAGGACACCAAACATAAAAGTTATTAGGGTCACACAGACACACATACCACACAAAGACAGAGATCTCATAATCCTGGGTAGACTAATAGGTGTGCAGTCAATGTAGGTAAGGTGAGGGCTAATGTCAGCCTTTCTCTCCCTGGGCCACAGATCAATCCAGCAAGTTTGGGATGTCTTGAGCAGAAGTATGCCTGTCAAATGGTCATTTTTCAAATCAAATTAGGGTCTTATCGCATGCATTAGGGCCTTAATGCCCACAAAAACGCCATAACGCCCGCAATATATAACACATCGCAAGATGCATATGCAAATTTCAACATTTTTCTCAAATGGGAAGAGTTTGGACAGAGTTAGGGCAGAGTAAATTAAAATAAGGGTGTTTAGCATTGCGTGTGATAGCATAATGCACGTTATTGCGGGTTTTAATGCCGGAAATAAACACACCTTTTTTCTTAGTGTTATGCCCGAAACAGGATTTGCACTAAAAATCTCAAATCCTGTTTTGAAAAGGGGGGAAAGAGGGGAAGAGAGCGAGAGAGAGAAAACCTCTGGGGAGTCACACATATTAGTCAACTTTTTATACCACTGTAAGAGGGGCAACTAGTTACTCCCGATGAGGTTTTGGTGGTGGCCTAGGTTTTAGGGGGTACTTTTACATGCACAGTCAGAGGTACGAACAGCACAGTCACATCAGTGAAGGTTTAATGTGATTTGGAATGATGAAAGTTACATAAAGATGAGATTTGTACAATATATTCTCGACCTAGTTTGATGCATTCCCTACCTAGCTGCCATCAAGCTAGGTCGAGAGTACAATGTCGGGCGGATTTTAAATGCCCTGCTCGCATAAATCCGCCTGGATTTACGCGAGCAGGGCCCTCGCGCGCCGGCGCGCCTATTTTGCATAGGCCGCCGGCGCGCACAGAGCCCCGGGATGCGCGTAAGTCCCGGGGTTTTTTTAAGGGGGCGTGTCTGGTGCGGGGCCGAATGACGCGGCGTTTCGGGGGCGGGACCGGGGGCGTGCCGCTGGCCCGGGGGTGTGGTCGAGGCCACACCCCCGGGTGTGGCCTCGACCACAAAAGTACGCGATCGCGCTCTTTTTTAAAATCTACCCCTAAGTGTTAAAACCCTGTCTGGGCACTTCTCAGCTTGTGATGTGAAAATGTAATGGGTGCGATAAATTATACATGCGTTGCATTAAATTACCTATGCAGTAAAATAGTGCGCACTGCGGTATCTTGAAAATTTCTCTAACCACGCCCCTTTTTGTCATGGGCGCTATTTTTGCTATATTTATACCAAAATGATAAATCTAGGTCTTAAATAGAAAAGTTAGACAGTACTCATGACTACAAACAGAACTGGCTTGTAATATGAGGAAACTGCAAAGAAAAATGGGACGTTGTACAAACAGAACCTGCTACAATGTCATTAGATAAATATTTCAGTGTCTGCAGGTATAATGGCCTAACCACAAATCAACATGAACTTTCATGACCCAGTCATGGACATAACGTCTTATCAATTCAGAAGAGGGTAAACTCCCTCTACTGTGCTTTTTGAACATAAGAACATAGGGGCGGATTTTCAGAGCCCTGCTCGCCTAAATCCGCCCAAAACCGGGCGGATTTAGGCGAGCAGGGCCCTGCGCGCCGGGAAGCCTATTTTACATAGGCCTACCGGCGCGCGCAGAGCCCCGGGACTCGCGTAAGTCCCGGGGTTCTCCGAGAGGGGCGTGTCGGGGGCGGGCCCGAACCGCGCGGCGTTTAGGGGGTGTGCCGGGAGCGTTTCGGGGGCGGACCCGGAGGCGTGGTTACGGCCCGGGGTGGCCCGGGGGCGTGGCCGCGCCCTCCAGACCCGCCCCCAGGTCACGGCCCGGCGCGCAGGAGGACCGCTGACGCGCGGGGATTTACGCCTCCCTCCGGGAGGCGTAAATCCCCAACAAAGGTAAGGGGGGGTTTAGGCAGGGCCGGGCGGGTGGGTTAGGTAGGGGAGGGAGGGGAAGGTGAGGGGAGGGCAAAGGAAAGTTCCCTCCGAGGCCGCTCCGATTTCGGAGCGGCCTTGGAGGGAACGGGGGTAGGCTGCGCGGCTCGGCGCGCGCCGGCTATACAAAATCCATAGCCTTGCGCGCGCCGATCCAGGTTTTTAGCAGATACGTGCGGCTCCGCGCGTATCTACTAAAATCCAGCGTACTTTTGTTTGCACCTGGAGCGCAAACAAAAGTAGGCTATTCGCGCTCCTTTTAAAATCCGCCCCATAAGATATGCCTTACTGGGTCAGACCAAAGGTCCATCAAGCTCAATTTGTCTTCAACAGTGGCCAATCCAAGTTACAAGTACCCAAACATTAAACAGATCTCATGCTACTAACGCCAGCAACAAGCAGTGGCTTTTCCCTATTAATTAATAGCAGTTTATGGACTTCTCCTCCAGGAACTTAACCAAACCTTTTTTAAACCCAGCTATACTAACTGCCGTAACCATATCCTCTGGTAACAAATTCCAGAACTTGATTGTGCGTTGAGTGAAAAATAATTTTCTCCAATTTGTTTTAAATGTACTACTTGCTAATTCATGAAGTGCCCCTTAGTCCTTGTATTATCTGAAAGAGTAAATAACCATTTCACATTTATCTGTTTTTGGGCTATCATGATTTTGTAGACCTCTATCATTTCCCCCTCAGCCATCTCTTCTCCATGCTGTAAAGCCTTAACCTCATAGGGGAGATGTTCTATCCCCTTTACCATTTTGGTCGCTCTTCTCTGTACTTTCTCTAGTGCAAGTATATCTTTTTTGAGATGCAGAGACCAGAACTGCACACAATATTCAAAGTGTGGTATAACCATTGAGCGATCCAGAGGAATAATGACATCCTCCATTTTATTTGCCATTCCCTTCTTAATAATTCCTAACATTCTATTTGTTTTTTTGACCACCACAGCACACTGACGGCTGGATTTTAAAATCCCAAGGTTTACGCGCGTGGCCGGGCCTTACGAGTGCCGGGCCAATTTTCAAACGGGCCCGGAACGCATATAAGTGTCGGGGTCTCAAAAGGGGGCAGACCGGGGGGCGGAGTGGGGCGGCCCAGGACAGCGCCATTCCTCGCTGTCCTGCCACTTGCGAGTAACTTGCAAAACAAAAGGTAAAAAAATTTTTAAAAGGGTTTTAGAGGGTGGGGAGGAAAGGGGAAGGGAAAGGGAGGTTAGGGTAGGGGGTAGGAAAGTTCACTCCCAGTCCGCTCCTTAATTGGAGCAGACTGGGAGGGAACTGGGGAAGACCCCAATCTCATCGTCACACGATTTTGCGCGATTCCATCCCTCCCTTGTGCACACTGCCTGGGATTTTATAACATGCGCATGCCAGCATACACGTGTTATAAAATAAAATCGCGCGCACATGGACGCATGCGCGTATTTTTTTAAAATCTAGCCTTGAGTAATTATTATTATTTATTTATTTATTTATATACCGTCAATCTGTACAGTTAATCTTGGCGGTTTACAACACATTAAATAAACATAAAAATAACGGCATACATAATCCTAAAATTACAGTGTACATAACCTTAATTAAACAATTCTAATCAACTTAAAATGATCAATCACTATTGTTTCTCAGATATGAGATGTTAAATAGCCAAGTTTTCACTCTTTTTTTAAAGATCCTGCTGTTGGATTCTAATCTTAACTCACTCAGCAAGGTGTTCTAGAGCTTTGGGCCGGCTATAGAGATCGCGCTGTCCCTGACCTCGCTTAAGTGTGCGCCATGGACCGTAGGGACCTGTAAAAGACATTTGTTTGTGGATCTAAGAGTTCTATTGGGAATATAAAGATGCAATGAAGCATTTAGCCAAGTGGCATTATTATTGTATAATGAGTTATGAATGATTGTAAATATGTTATATTGGGCTCTATATTTGATGGGCAACCAATGTAATAATTGATGATTTCAATGTAATATCAGCTATGACGCCCATATCTTTTTCCTGAGTGCTAACTCCTACGATGGAACCTAGCATCATGTAGCTATGCATAGGTTATTTTTCCTTATTTGCTTCACTTTGCACTTGTCCACATTATATTTCATCTGCCATATGGATGTCCAATATTCCAGACTTGCAAGGTCCTCCTGCAATTTATCACAATCTGCTTGTGATTGAATTACTCTGAATAATTTTGTGTTATGTGCAAATTTGATCACCTCACTCATCGTGTCTCAATTATTATCAAGAACAAAGACACCAGCTATCATAATGGACACCTACCACCTCCATGCTTGATGATGAGCAAAGAACAAAGCACCATTCTAAATATGGTCATACTGCTTTGGATGTATACCTATCTGTCAGTGGCAGATAGAAAGCTTTTTCTTTTATAAAGAAAGAAGACACAGAAGAAAACAGCATCTTTAACTGGATGAGAGAACTCCTTGACTTATTGGGCAGCTAGTTACAGATAAAGACATTGGAGCAGGCTACTCCACTGTATCTAGTACAACAAGGCATATGCATAATAATGAATCATTGTATTGTTGACAGAATTTCCTGTCTAAAGTCTATAACTCCAAGGACGACTTTTTCCTTTTCCTTAAAAAATTAGGATCAAAATCTGACTTTTTACTCAAATGGGTAACACCACATCTGGTTGTATAACATGATTTAATATTCACAGCTAGATTAATAAGAAGGTAGTAGGATACATATATTTCTAAGAATTTTTTTGTGACTGACTTCTTTTTTTTTCTTTTTATAATAGTGACATCCTAATATTCATCAACAAAATTGATATAGTCTCCACATTAAAAAAGCAGTATTTGCAACTGTCAATAATACAGAATCACATATTTGATCCATTTGCTGACAAATGCTCTAATTTTTAATATAGAAACACTGTTATCCCAAATAATGCATGTCATCATTGCAGCACAATATGGTGATAGACATTGATTAACAGCAGCAAGAATGCCTCTTGTCACTTTTGTAAATTTACCTTTCCTTTCAAACAAATCCATATAACATTATCTTTCTCTTCAATTTTACCTCAATTTTCCATACCATTGCCCCAACAAATCAGGATGATTCAGGTTCCCTTGATGAACGAGTGATGGGAACCCAAATACCTCTGTGACACCGATGCGCCAGCAGTGGATTCTCCTGAAACTGCTATCATTCTCCGTCCCTATCAGAATCTAAATGAATTGCCTCCATGATGTACACTTGCATCCCAGCAGCCCCAGTGAGCAGGAAATTTAAACCAGTCTCTCATACTGAAGTGCACAATGTCACTCTGAAGCCATGAGATCAGCCAGAGGTCTTATTTCTAATGAACTTTTGAATATTAATTAGAGCATAACATGATTTTCAAAGCCCTTAATATCACAAACTTTGATGAAGTTTAATGAATGCCCACCTACCAACAAAATTGTTTGATTGAATAGCAATTGTACTTATTTTTAAAACACCATTATTCCTTTGATGCTTTGCAAGCTGTCATAACACAATAATTTGTATTAATGGTAAACATTTGTTTAATGCACTGTTTCCTGGCTTATGTAATCCTTAAAGGTGGCAGAATAATAATTAACTAAATTATACATCATTCAGGAGAAAGGACTCCCAAAGTCAACTCAAATTGATGTCTTGCACTTGCATCTAATTACCATAGCTACTGCTATAAATGAATCTTGATAAATTAAAATTTTCTTTGTTGCATAATCCATGGTGGGAGAGAAAGGTGGAAAGGTCTTCAGCATAGGAAGTTAGGAAAATGTCTACTACAGTGCAGTCAAGGAATACCAAAAACTGGCTGTTTTCTGACTAGTAAATTGTTGAGTTCTTATTTAAAAAGGGAAATATGTGATAAGTTTACTTTATACTTGTCAATTACAACAGGTTTATTATTTTTTTTTAAGATTTTTTTATATTCTGTCCATATCAAAGCCAATCATAGGTTCACAAAAGTAATATTTTTTATGAACACTCAATGGTTTCATGAACTGCATTCAAAACACAACGGACACATGCATAATCGACTGTAGTTACACACATCTGGATGCAATATTTTACATGACAATAGCTAGGTTGTAAGATATGTGGCGAGAATTATCTAATGGAAGAAATCTGCTGGAAACTGCAGTTCAAATGGTGGTTTAAACAAAATGAAATTATTCAAAATATGGCATTTTGAAAACATTTTTAAATTTTATTTTCTAGGGAGTGGAAAACTAGTAAGCATCGAATAAGATGGTCACCAGCTCCTGAGATCATACACTAAAGAACTGAATTCTCTCTCTTTTAAAATACTGTTTTTATCTACCTTTTTTCAGATTCTGATAGAGTTCATGGCTGCAAGTGACCTGTGAGTTTCTGACAAAGCTTCTAAATCTTCAATTTGATTGGCCCTTTGAAATTGATTGGGCCCACTGATCACCTTCTTAGCTGCAAAGGGCTAAATTTCCTAGACAGTTTAGTTTGCACCTTCTCAGAGACCCACGAGTTTTGGACATTCTACAAAAAGCGCATTTAAAAGCACCTTTAAGATATGAAATGAAAACAATATTTATTCTTTATGACTTAAACAAATGATGGTCCAGCACTGGAAGCAACCTTTGGCTGTGAGGAGACCACTTAAAATCATGAATGCTGCTATTACCCAGCTAAAATGAGAGTGACAGTGAACAACTCTATAAGAAATGTTGAAAATCCTGCTGCACTACAAGCATTTTTTGATGAGCAGTCAGCTTCAGTGATGGAAGTTAAATGAAGTGTTATGGGATTTTATATTTTCACTATGTACTCCAAGGGGCGGATATTAAAAGGGTTACGCGCTGAACCTATTTTGCATAGGCTCGGCGATGCGCGCAAGCCCCGGGATGCGCGCATGTCCCGGGGCTTGAAAAAATGGGTAGGGAGTGGGCGGGCCGGGGGCAGGGTGGGGCCAGGAGCCTCCAGGCACGGTGGCCATTTGCCACTGTGCTGGGGATCGCGGGCCGGCCGTCGCTAGCATGCGCAACCTACGCCTGCCTGGAGGCAAGGGCAACTTAAAAATTAAAGGTAAGGGGGGGGTTTAGGTAGGGCTGGGGGGCAGGTTAGGTAGGGGAATGTGGGGGGGTGGAACGGAGGAAGGCTGTGTGGCTCGGCGCTCGCAAGTTGCACAATTGTGCACCCCCTTGCGCACACTGACCCTGGATTTTATAACATGCGTGCGGCTGCATGCGCATGTTATAAAATTGGGCGTAGATTTGTGCGCGCCGGGTTGCACGCACAAATCTATGCCCGCACGTAGTTTTTAAAATCTGCCCCCAAGTGTGCTGCATTCCATCATGTGCTCTTTGCTTATATTTTGTGATGATCTTTGTTGATGTTGGCTGCCATCACTTGAATGGGCTCTACTCAGACATGCATAAATGTTTTTCAAAGTACTGATTTTTGTAATATTTTTTTTAGACTGCTGGTGTTTCTTCTATAGTTCCAACTGGAAGGAGGTGGTTGTGATTTCTATTGTAATGTGTTGCTTTTTTGGGAGGTGAATTTAGAAGTTATGTTGGTTGAATGATTGCTAATTGCATTGTATTGTGTTTTTGTGGTTGCTGGGACTGGTTGTTATGATTGTGGGGGCTCCTGGGTGTCTAGTCTTTATGAGGCCATTTACAGCTATCAGACTTTGTAAGTTAGCTGCATAAGACTTATCTGTCTAATTTACACGGGATATTAGGTGGCACAACAATGCTGCAGAATATACCTGGAAAAGTAGTAAAGTTAGTTGGATAAGCTTATCTGGCTAAATTGAGACATGCTATGGTGTTGTGGGCATAGACCCTTGGGCCGAGGTGGTGTTGGTGCCACGTGGAGGGAGGGGTCCTGCAGATCCTCATTGTTGGCAGGCAGAGCTAGTTGAAGCAGAGGCCCAACTGGAGCTTCACCAATACCAGCTCACGTTCCCCTTAGGTTGAGTCCTTGGATGCCAGGCTGGCTGGTCTTAGGAATAGGCCTCTGTGGAGCTGAAGATCTGAAGAATCGAGAAGTACAGGCCAGCACACAGACAAGAAGTGAGTTCAGAATCCAGTCATGTTCAGGGCAGGTAGCAGACAATCACAGACAAGTTCAAGCTGAGGTTAGAGGCAGGCAGAATTCACTCAGTGACAGGGTCCGGGCAGAAGTCAAAGGCAGGCAGAGTTCAGACAGAGTCAAGGTCCGATCAGAAATCAAAGCCAGAAGTCAATCCAAAGAAGATGAGAAATAAAAAGGAAGATGAAGGATGAGGAGAAGGATGATGAGGACCAGGAACTCAGGAAGACAGGGGCGGAAGACTGACCACAGAAGAGGCACGAACTGAAGATGAAGACCAGGATCTCAGGAACAAGGACTGGAGCAGAGGAACAGGAATTGGAACACCAGAATGAAGAGCTGAGAACAGAAATGCAGGCACACTGAGGCAAGCACACTTCGGAGAAGCTGACCTATTGCCAAAGTGAGGAAATCAGGGTTTGGACGCTGTTTATAGGCCTTAGCTGGATGATGTCATTAACAGGAACTGCATGGGGCTCATGATGCGGTCCCTTTAAATTCAGGCCTTAGGCGCATGAGCATGAGCATGCCATTGTGCGGGTGTCGTCAGCGCCATCGGCCACGAAGAAGGCAGAGACAGCACTAGTCAGGAGCCCAGCAGTCTGGGACCAGTGGCCTTCCACCATATGGGGATGCCAGCATCAGCAAGGATGGCTGAGCTCTGACGGAGGTGAGAGTGGTGGTTCACGGGATTAGCCCGCAGACCGCCAAATGCAACATATGGGCCATGTCTAACTTATCTGGTGTTATGAAATCGAGGTGTTTAGTGGATTCTTAGGGGCAACAGTGATAGTGTCTCCCACGGGGAGGAGCCCCGTAGGGAACTGTAGCACCAGGCTAGACTTAGATGCACAAACACAGAAAATATATCTTTATTATGCAGCTTGTATGGTTCACAAGAGGTGGCAGTAGAGAGTGGATTAGATAGCAACAGTCTGTGATCCTTGGCGGAGGAGACCCGTCCCACAATAGTGGTATAAGGCCCCGGTGCAGATATCCAGTGAGGCGCTGTAGGAGAGACAGACTGGCAGATGTTACTACACACTCCCTTGTAGCTGAGTAGATAGAGTTCCCAGTAAGCAGTAGAGAGAGGATAGGTAGCAACAGTCTGTGATCCTCGGCAGAGGAGTCCCGTTCCACAATGGTGGTGTAGGGCCCAATGCAGACAGACAATGAGGAGCTGTAGATGAACAGACTGGGAGAAGTAGTTCTCACTCTCTGTAGCTGATAGGTGGTGTTCCAGCAGGAGGAAGAATTGGTAGAAGGCACCAGGACAGACACACAGGCCCTCGAGGAGCGAGTACCTGGATTCAGGATAGGCACCTGGAAATAAGCAAAGGGCCCCCGAGGAGCGAGTACCCAAGTTAGTAGAACCCCGGAGGGTGAAGATAGCTTCTAACAGCAGCAGAAGCAGCAGAGCAGCTTCAGACCGGAATGAATCCAATCCGTTGCTAACTCGGTGAGAGTCAGCAAATGGGCAACCTTTTGTAGTTGGAAGCAGTGATGTCACTCGAGGGGGACGCCGCCGAGGTTCGCGCTAACACTGCTTCAAGACGTGAGGCGTGCACGCACGCGTGCCCTAGGAGGCCTAAGGTCAACAGGGTGGGACGCCACGCCAAAGCTGCTCCGGGGACGCCGGAGGGTGCGGCAAGGAGACGCTACGGACGCCATTCTCCCGAGGCTGGTAGAGAAGGCTGAAATAGAAATGAGGCATGTTGGGCAAAGCCATCTGAGACCGATGGATGCAACATCTGGATAGGTATTGTCACCAAGATACATCCACTACCTGTCTACCGATTATACAGCTAACTATTTAGCCAGATAAGTGACTTATCTGGTGAAGTGGTATAACCATATAGTCCACGGCAGCCACTTAGCTGGATAAGATTGACTTATATCCAGCTAACTAACGTTTGAATATTTACTCCTATGTGGATGTATGGAACCTGCAGGTTACTGACTGATTCTTTGGATGTAATGCAGTGAGTGTTACTTGGTTTATGATAATTGTTCTATTATTTTTACTTATTTTGTCATGGATAACATTGATTAGCGAAGTGGATGGGTAGTGGGTGGTTTGCTCGGGTTGAGGAATGTTAATTGGTAAACTTTAGCTATTCTTCTAATGTGATCTCGAACCCACTCTAGTTCAATGGTCTGGAAGACTTTTGTATAAATGGAATGATGGTTTCTTTGTGTGGTATAAGTTCGATGTGCGCTAGTACTCTGCTTTGTTTGCTTCTGCTTGTTGAGTAAGCAGATCGCATGTGTTTAATTATGATGATGGTTATTACTTTAGTTTTGGATAACAGAATATATCCTCCACTGAAATTTATTTTTATTTTTCAACTTTTGACAGAGTATATGTGGATTTTTTTTCCTTCTTTTCATGGATGGGGATTCTGTATATCTGGTTATATGTTCATTATGTTATAGGCTCTATTGTGAAAATTGTATCTCTTAATATGAAAGGTCTTAAAAATTCCATTGAGAGGAAAAAATATTGCTTTATATTGAGGAAAAAGAATGGAGTGATTCTTCTCAGGAACTCTTTGGATGTTAAAGTGATCACTCAAGAATCTGACTTAGAAAGGA
Source organism: Rhinatrema bivittatum (assembly GCF_901001135.1). Lineage (NCBI taxonomy): Eukaryota > Metazoa > Chordata > Amphibia > Gymnophiona > Rhinatrematidae > Rhinatrema > Rhinatrema bivittatum. The sequence continues at coordinate 505,616,048 of NC_042617.1, forward strand.
GATGGGTTAAGTTAACTGTTGAACTATGTGGGATCAATTTGTTTTATTTAATATATATGTTCACACAACAGACTCCCCAGATTTTTTTTTTAAGGAAAATCACTCAGGTCATGATTGATATGGGAAATTTTCCAATTATTTTGGGGGGAGATTTTAACTTGCCCCTGGATTTATTATTAGATTAGAAACTTACTTCAGAAATGAAGCCCCAAGATCCTTGTCTGTTTTGCATTTTATAATAAAATAAATAGGTTTCTCTGATTCCTGGAACTTGCAACACACAACTGATTAGGATTTTACATGTTATTCCTCAACACATCAATTCTATTTAGGTACTGATGTCTTCTTGTTATCAATGATTTGTTGTCTTCAGTTTTAGATATTTGTATTAAACATAGTGTAATTTCTGATTGTGCTGTCATAACATTAACTTTATCTTATATATGTGTGTCACAAATCTACCTAGAAGTTTAATTCTGGGTTATTTTGTGATGACAAACTTACAATACTTAAAGCTTGTGTTATGATTCCACCCACGGCCGCAGCCACGGGCAGTCTCTGACCATTTTTTTCAGCTTCTTCAGCGACCCGGAGGCCGCTGACAACCCCTCTACGCGGCTGGAGCTGCTCCGGTGCATCCCTTGCGGCCAGGAGGCCTCCAACGGTGTTTCCACGTGGCTCGGAAGCCGCCGACATTCCTGCTGCCGCGCCGTGGCAAGGTGCCACAGCTGCTCCTCCATGCGGCCTGGAGGCCGCCGACGTCATCTTTTTCCCTGCGGCATGGAGCCGTCCTCAACCTCATCTTTGCGGCCTGGACTCCGCTGCTCATGATGGGGGCCTGTTCTGCAACCTAGCACTGCTCCTGCCTCCCTCCTCCTTAGGTGCGTGGCCGCGCCTCCTTCAGCCTCTTAAAGGGCCAGTGTGGGAGTGGCCCCGTGGCCCCACCTGATGACATCATCGTGGATGGTTATCTTCAGCCCTATAAGAATGACCTGTCTTCATTGCTTTGTTGCCTTCGCAAGGAACCAGTCTTCCTTAGGACTTCTCTGCATTCCAGCTTCTCCAAGGCACTCTGTTCCATGTGGGAATTCCTTGTCTTCATCTTCGTCTTGGTCTCTCGTCGGATCCCGTGTCTTTGTCCTGTCAAGCTCCGATGTTCCAACCTCCTGATGTCTTCTCTTCCAGATTCCCTGAAGTTCCAGTTGTCCCAATGTTCTTCTGGTCCTTCTCTTCAAATCTTCGAAAACTCCTGATGTCCTAGATGACTTTGTTTATCCAGATGACTTCATTTATCCTTCTCCTCGGCAGCGCAAGACTCCAGAAGATCCCAGATTTTAATTCTCCATGCTTCAGGTTCCAAGCTCTGAGTTCCTTGCTCTGAGTCCTGTCTCTGAGTTCATTGCTCCGAGTCCCATCTCTGAGTTCCTTGCTCTAAGTCTTGGATCCTGAGGTCCTTCTCCGAATCCTTCTCTGAATCCTGTTTGGGTCTTTGGAGTTCCTTGCCCCTGCCTCTATCCATGCCTAAGAGCTCTGCCTAAACCTGTTCCATTACTGTGTGCCCCATACCTTGCCTTGATTGGCTGTGGAGGGCAAGTCTCGGTTCAGGCCTTGCAGGAGTCTTCGCCTTCTTCTGAGATTGGAACCTGCTTCATCGTAGCAGTACCTACTCAGTATTCTCCGTAATCCTGAATCTCCAAGCAACCTGTGACTCCGTCTGAGTCCTTCAAGTATCCTGAATCTTCGCTTTAATCTTCAAGCAACCTGAATCTCCAAGTAACCTGTGACTCCATCTGAGTCCTTCAAGTATCCTGAGTCTCGTCTCACCTCTTCAAGTATCCTGAGTCTCTTCTCACCTCTTCAAGTATCCTGAGTCTCGTCTCATTCCTTCAAGTATCCTGAGTCTTGTCTTACCTCTTCAAGTATCCTGAGTCTTCGTCTGAACCTGTTTGTTATAGCCCTCAGCCTCTGTCCATCCTGTCGCATCTGCCATTCCCGTTCGGCAGGTCTGAAAGGGCTATCGAGTGGCCGGAGGGCTACTCCAGAGACCAACATTGCATTGCTGGATCTCTTTGATGCATTCAGGTTTGGCAGAGGCCAGGGTCCAGTATCTTCAGCCTGTTCACCCGTGCTTGGGCACTCCTCGCCTGCCTCGGCAATTCCCCAGAGCAGCTCTGCGGTTGCGTTGTGGCCCAAGGGTACATAATCTCCAGAAATGGGACTGCCTCAGCTGTGCCAACAGCTTGTAAGAATATTAAGCATAATTCTCCTAATGCATGTGCAATGGATATTTGGTGGGAATGATTTAAGGCCATATTTAGAGGTGTGATTATCAATTATACTGCTGGCAAAAAATAAAGAGATGAGTAAAGAGCTGGAGTCATTAGATCTTGAAATTAAAATTTTGGAGCATCAGAATATTGTAACTGTAAGCTATGAATTATTGTTATAACTGTAATCCGAGTACCTTTCTGGGTTACCAGTAAGACCTGGGTGAGCCCTTGCTTTAGCTAGCAAGAGAATAGGTTAGAGTACAGGGAGATTCCATTCAAATGCAGCCCCTTCCTTTGAGGGGTCTGGAATGGACGTCCCCGTAAGAGTCTATTTAGGAGCTCTTCACAGTGAGCTTGGGAGGCAGTCCCTTTAGGGTTGCAAAGAGGTCAGAGGTAGAGAGAAGATTTTTGCCTTTTGTTGTTTTGCAGGCCCAGTCAGTACAAGCAGACTAGCCCGGTCTGTGGGTACTGACCAGGGCTGGGAGGGTTTCTTTTTCCAGACCACAACCTGGCTGGTTAAGATTTCCCTCTGGGGTTTTTTTCAGGGATCTTGAAATTTTATTGAAAGGAGCCTCACTGGACACCTGGGCCTTTCCTTGCACACTGGGATTGGGGAATCCTGTGTGTGAGACGCCCAGGGATAGGGAAGACCGGCCTCTGAAGTGGTGGTGACCTGCTATGAGGAGGACTCATAAGAACATAAGAACATGCCATGCTGGGTCAGACCAAGGGTCCATCAAGCCCAGCATCCTGTTTCCAACAGTGGCCAATCCAGGCCACAAGAACCTGGCAATTACCCAAACACCAAGAAGATCCCATGCTATTGATGCAATTAATAGCAGTGGCTATTCCCTAAGTAAACTTGATTAATAGCAGTTAATGGACTTCTCCCCCAAGAAAATATCCAAACCTTTTTTGAACCCAGCCTCACTAACTGCACTAACCACATCCCCTGGCAACAAATTCCAGAGTTTAAGTGTGCGTTGAGTGAAAAAGAACTTTCTGCCTGCCCCTTCCTTCCTGTCAGAAACAAGAGAACTGCTTGATTCAAAGAGTATCTCTCCCATCTGGGATCCAGAAAGAGTACCGTATTTTTCGGACTATAAGGCACACATAAAATCCTATGATTTTCTCAGAAATCGAAAGTGCACCTTATAATCCGGTGCACCTTATATATGAATTACCGTAATTCTTCGCTTGGGTTTTTACAGTATCGGTCACCCACAAATGGATTGAGCATTACGGGCACCGTAATCAGGAGCCTCACTGAGTGCGGTGATACGTACAGCTCTATGCGCAGGATCCCCGCGGAGTATCTGTGCTCCAGCATTAATGTGCGTGCATTCAATAATTTTTTATACCCACTACCCCAAAAATGCCTCCTGTTAAGAGACATGCTTATGATGCAGATTTTAAGCTTAAAGCTATAAGTCATGCAGTAGAGCATGGAAATAGAGCAGCTGCGAGAGAATTCAACATTAATGAATCTATGGTGCGTAAGTGGAGGAAACAAGAAGATGCCCTATGCCAGGTAAAGAAGACCAAACTGAGTTTCCGAGGAAACAAAGCAAGATGGCCACAGTTGGAGGACAAAATAGAACAGTGGGTTATCGAACAGAGAACCGCAGGTAGAAGCGTCTCCACTGTCTCTATTCGACTCAAAGCCACAGCGTTAGCACGCAACATGGAGATCAAGGACTTTCGAGGAGGTCCTTCATGGTGCTTTCGTTTTATGAAAAGGCATAATCTCTCCATCAGCACCAGAACTACTGTCTGCCAGCAACTGCCAAAGGATTATGAAGAGAAGCTGGCCATTTTCCGCACCTACTGCATAACCAAGATAAATGAAAAGAATATCCAGCCAGAACACATCACTAACATGGATGAGGTCCCCCTCACTTTCGATATCCCCGTAAAACGTACTGTTGAGAAAACAGGGACCAGTACGGTATCTATACGTACCACAGGAAATGAGAAGTCATCTTTCACTGTAGTTCTCGCCTGTCAGGCTAATAGCCAGAAACTACCACCCATGGTCATTTTCAAGAGGAAGACTTTGCCAAAAGAAAAGTTTCCTGCTGGTGTCATCGTCAAGGCTAACCCAAAGGGCTGGATGGATGAGGAGAAGATGATTGAGTGGCTGAGGGAGGTCTACGTCAAGAGACCGGACGGCTTTTTTCACAAATCCCCATCTCTATTGGTCTGTGACTCCATGCGCGCCCATGTGACCGATACTGTCAAAGCCCAAGTGAAGAAAACTAATTCAGAGCTTGCCGTAATTCCGGGTGGATTAACCAAAGAGCTCCAGCCGCTAGATATCGGCGTCAACAGGTCATTTAAAGTTAAATTGCGAGCTGCGTGGGAGCATTGGATGACAGAAGGTGACCACACATTCACCAACACAGGGCAGCAACGCCGGGCGAGTTATGCCACTATGTGCCAGTGGATCATGGATGCCTGGAAGAAGGTATCAGTCTCCAGTGTCATCCGAGCTTTCAGGAAGGCTGGAATCATCACTGAAGAGCTAAGCAGCAGCAACGAGACCGATTCGGATAATGATGAGGGGGACTCGAGCATGCTTGATACAGAAATCACCCAACTGTTAAACTCTGACACTGAAGATGAAGGATTTGATGGATTTGTGGTGGAGGAATGAACTGAAAATGTAAGTGTATTGATTTGCAGTTACAACTGAACAAGTTGAGAGTTATTGTGAAAAAGTTGAATAAAGTTTGCCCTAGGGTCTGAGCTTTGTTTCATTTAATGCGCTGCGCCTTATAATCCAGTGCACCTTATATATGAACCTAGACGCCTTAGCAGGCGCTCATTGATAATGCGCCTTATAATCCGGTACTAAAGAGACTGTGTGAGTTAATGAAGATCCAGAAGATCTCCTAAGCATGAGTAAAGAAAAGCAACATCACTGGGGTCACCCACTGGTGTTCACAACCCTGGGGAGAGAAAGAGAGGATTTATTCTCCGTGCCATACACTTTTGCCAGTTTTTGTCAGCTTAGAAGGGGTTTGCCCAGCTTAAAAGACTCTGCCTATCTGGGAGCTCCACTTCACTTAATCCAAGACAGTGGATGTTTTCCCTTGTCCCGACACAAGTGAGTCCTGCACAGATAGAGGAGAGAGACTGTAATAAACTGGGAAGAGAATTCTGTGGTGCTGTACTTTGAGAGTTTTGCTATTCATCACCATTGTTAACAATATAGACTTTTATTTTAGACACTACCAAATTGACTCCAGAGTATTTCTTTTTGCACTCACTGCACTCACATTAAGAATGACATCTCCCCAAGGAAAACAAAATTGAATGTGTAAAGAAGTCACCCCTGTTACATCAGACCCTGGAAGTTTGTCTTCTTCCTGCCACCTACAAAGGATCTGGCCTTGGGAGAAGGAGTATGTGAGAGACCTAGCCAGTGAGAGGTTCGAGCCCCGAAGAGCAATAAATAAGTTTGTGTACCCACCCGTGCAGGACAGGCACACCGGGGTGGGGTTACACAACTCCAGAAGTTAAACTATAAATATAATTTATTGTTAAGTCAATGTGCTGGATCCCTAATGTTTTTTGAGAAGGCAAGTTTTTAAGCAGAGGATAACAAATGTGATAGAACCTTGGCTAAATATCTTAAAATAGGAAAGATAAACAGAGGAAAGCTAGACAGATGGTAATAAGATTTATAATGATCAACAAATTCTTAAGCAAATTCATTGTTATTATACTGAGTATATTCTTCTGAATCACAGAATCTAACTTTCTAGAAAATTTAGATCATCTCATGTTTTCTAATTGTAATTGGGATCTCTTAGACAAGGATATTACTGCAAATGAAATCTGTGATGCTATTGGGGCCTTGCACTTCAGAAAACTCCTGAGCAGGATGGGTTTTCAGTAGAATTTTATAAGGCTTTTTCAGAGGAGTTAATTCCTAAATTGGAGGTAATTTATCAGATATTTCTTTTTTACTCTCTGGCAAAGATGATGGTTCATTTACTGAAGCACGAAAAACCTGATAGGGATCTGATGTATGTACATAATTATTACCCTATCTGTCTTATTAATACTGATTGCAAATTTTGTGTAAAAAATTTGGCACTGACATTTGTTACGGTTAATGAGTTTATTATACATAGAGAACAGAGGGTTTTGTTTTGCCAGGTAGAATGACTTTGGTTAATGCTAGACTGTTTTGCAACAATTTTATTTGGCAAACTGTTGAGAGACTGATTTTTAGCAAATTGCATGCTTCCCTTTGGTTTCTGGGGGCTATTGATTGTACTTATGAACCTATAAGGGCACCAGCAGGCAATGAGGCCAACTACTGCAACTGCAAAGGCTTCCACTCCCTTATTATGCAGGTGGGATCCTGTTATGATGGCTACATCCTCTTACTGTCAGGAATTCATAACCACTTCCAGGAAAGTCAAATCAATGGAGGGTGGCTTCTAGATAAGTATGCTGCTCTTGCTACAATCACACAGCTACTAATTTCTGCCTCTTTTCTCTCCCTGATATTTAGGTGGATTTATCGCTCAGGGCCATTAGGCTCATGATACCCACTCCATCCTCTACCTAGGCACAGTCACACTGCCTAGCTCTTCTCTATCTTCACCTTTACAGGTGATAAAAGATATCCACTGGCTCATGATCTCACTGGCATACCCACAGATGGAAGCATATGTGTGTTAAAGAGAATCCACCCAGCAGACCAGGCAGTCATCGAGAGAAACTTTGGCCTTCTAAAAACATGTTTCCGCTGCCTGGACAGAGCTCAGGGATGTCTTCTCTGCAATCCCACCAAGGTATATGAGATCTTTATAGTTTGCAGCATGCTTTACAACCTCACCAAAACTAGAGGCCTGCCTCCTCCAGAGAGACTAGATGATCATCTTGAGGAGGAGGCTTACAACCACAGTGCTTAGGATTTGCAGGAGATACATCGCCAGACTCACCAACAGGCTGTAGAGGAAAGGGACGCTAAGATTCAAAGAAATTTTCAACAGTCAAAGTGCATTTCTTTACAATACTAAGTGATATTTGCACATAGAAAACAATAAATTAATGCTTCCTAGGCCATCCTCTCTTTTGGGGGTGGCTCCAGAACCCTGGAATAGCGCAGTGTAATGCCCCTTTGCAGTGGTGTCCAGTCACTACTCAGATTGCCTTCAGATGGCACGGACATTGAGGGCAGTGGCAGGGGGTCAAAGCTGAAACATTAATGGGGAGTGGAGCATAGCTCCTGAGAGCTGATATGAGGGAGGCCTGAGGATGAAGGCCTGCCATCAGTGGTGTGCCTCTTCTCTTCAGCAGCAGCATAAGAAGAGTCCATCCTGGTGGCAGCAGAGGAGGAGATCCGTACCTGTACACTCATAGAGGAGGGAACATTCCTCTGTGGTAATAGAGGTGTTGCTGGAGGAGGCATAGCCATGTGACCATGGTCAAATGACCAGAGCTTGCCCCAGTCATGTGACAAGATAAGGTCTGGTCAGTGCCATTTTGTAAAATGGTGCCCCAGGCACATCCGCTTTCAGTATTTCATTTTTTTGAGGTAATGGGGTGGAGGAGGGGAATCTGCGGGGTTTCAGAGGATGGTCTGTTATTGACCTAATGAGGGTGTCTTGGAATTGAGAGTCTGGCGGGGCTACTGAAATCACCAATGGGGTATTTGAAAACTTGGTGGTTGGGGGGAGGGTGACCATCCTGGCTATTTTTTATATAGAAAGGGGGGGGGGGGAGATACCCTGTGACCTGTATTTTATCGATATGGACAGGGTTGTGTGGGTCATGAATATGGTCATCTACTTTTACAATTTTGTTGTTGGGGCTGCTTCAATTGGTGGCCATGGAGTGAATGGGGGGGGGGGGGGGGGGTTTGGTTCACAGTAGACCCTCTAGTACTTTTTTGCCACTTTTTATTTTAGATAGTTGGGCTCTTTAAGGCTATAGTGGCACCATGCGTTGGGGGCCACCATCACATAGTGATGGGCTATGCCAGATTGGTCTTTTATTGTGAGACAAAACAACATGGCAATACAGCCAATATGCGTGTGTCCACCCAATTTTAAAAGCTGCCTTCATGTGTACACATCTCCTGATATGCAAATATCTCACTTGAAATGAAAAAGGCGCATAGTGTGGGCGGGGCCTGGGCATTCCAGGGCGGGGCCAAGATAAGTGCTCGCAAGTACTTATGCGTCCAGGCACATACCCGAGTCCAGTACCATGTAACTTTACTTCTGCTGTGGAGGAGATGTAAGTTATTAAAAAAAACAAAAAAAAACAGGTGTCCCTGAGTGGTTTAAGGGATTTGGGATAACTGGGTGGAGTGCAGGCTAAAGAACCAGGGAGGTTTCAAGGACCTAGCTCTAGACTAGGTGAATTGGTGGATGAACTAGTGAAACTGGGCATGGCATGGACTCATGCCTGTTATAAAATTCTCCCACTTGCATGGTTCATACCTGGATATAGGCAACTATATGCGCCCAGTTGCCAGAGCGCACACATATGTGTGCCTCGGCTACTTTATAACATACATGCATATGTGCGCCTTATGTTACAAAATTCCCACATCCTTGTGTTCACGCCGATGCACATGTGTAAATGTGCACCGCGCGCCCCTTTGAAAGTTACCGTCATAAGGGAACTTCTAGGGCACCATATTCAGTCCTTGGATTGTAGAGGTTTAACCATGAGAAATATAAGTGAATTCATAAAATGGTTTGTTTTAGATGATCCAGAAAGGCGTACAACTTCATTGATTAATACTATGATAAAACAGCAGGGGTCAGATTAGGATTATAGAAATTTATTACATAAATAGAAACAGGAGATAGAATTGCAACTTAATGCTGAGTGCTTAAAAAATGTCACTTCATTCCAGATAATAGTTTGTTGAGAAAAACACAATACAAGATATTAATAAGATTTTACTTCTTTCAAAAGCAAGTTTATTTTAGTGAAAATAACACAATCTGATACAGGCATTAAGTGCAATTTGGAAGTAGAGCATTGGGTCTTCTGTTTTGGTCTTGTGCATTGATAAAAAATTTTGGATTAAAGTCAGAAGATATGTTAGTAGAACAACTGGTCTTAAACTACAGCCTGCAGCAGAGATGTAGAGAAAACAAACCTTATCATGGTGGTTTATGCAACAGTAACCTCACAACTGGACTACTGAAATATGATGTACAAGGGTCTATCAGATAAGGCCCGCCACAAACTCCAGTAAATTGAAAATTCCATTGCACGACTGATAGAAGGATGCAAAAAGCATGATCATATCATACTTGATCTACAAAAACTACATTCAGGGGCAGTTCTGTCATTAGGCAGGGTGAGACGGTTGACTCAGGTGGCAAAATTTGGGGGCAGCAGAAAGTGCCCCCCCCCAAAAAAAAACAACTTTGCAGTGACCGCCTCATTTCTCAGCCAAAAACTAACTAAAATACCCACTCAGTGACATGAGTATATGAGGTGCCGGTTGGATCCCCACTCCCACTGGAAGGAAGAGGACAGTGCGGTTTGCTAAAGAGTTGGTGGGGTCCCCATTCTCACTGGCAAGAAGAGAGTGTCATGGTGTGCCAAAGTGCCAGTAGGGTACCCACCCCCACTGGCAGAAAGAGGACATCACGGTTTGCCAAAGTGCTGGTAGGATTTTCACTTCCACAAGCAGAAAAGAGTGGCACAATTTGCCAAAGTGCCAGTGGGGTTCCCACTCACTCCGGCAGAAAGAGAGCTGGGTAATTTGTCGAAGAACATCTGGGGTCCCCAACCCCCACCAGCAAGAAGAGGACAGCATGATTTGCTGATGTGTTGGCCAGGCAGAGAGTTCCACATAGATGTGGCAGTGCCATTTGATGACATACTGATAGAAGTACCCATACCCCACTGGAAAAAGGAAGAATTGCTTACCATCGGAATTTACAACCCTCCCCCCCACCAGTAGAACACCCAAGTTGCTAGTACAAGGAAGAAGAGTGAGGGAAAGGGAGAAAAGGGGGAAAGTGAGAGGGGAGAGAAGAAAATGGGGTGTGGGTAAGTGAAGGAGAAAGGGAAGTGGGTGTGAGTGAATGAGGGAAAGAAAGGGAAGGGAAGTGGGATCAGGCCCAGCACTATCAGATATAGAAAAGAAGGTATGGGTGAGTGAGAGGGAAAGGAAGGGGAAGTAGAAGTGGGTGTGGGTGTGGGTGAATGAGGGAAGAAAGATGAAGGGAAAGTGGTGTCAGGCTCAGCGCTACCTGGTGCGCAAAGGGTAGGCCAGGGTCCCACCAATGAAAGACGAACCACAGAGCACTGCAGAAGCATAGATGCTGGCAGGAGGCAAGGCCATGCCATTAAATGAAAAAAAGGGACCCAGCAAGTGAAGAAGGGAAGGGAGGTTAGGATGAGAAAGTAAAAGGAGGAATGAGAGGAGAAGAAAGAAAGAAAAAAAGGGTGAAATGGAAGGGAAGTTGAGAGGGGGATTGAATGAGAAGGATGAGTGAATGGGAAAGAGAGAAGGGTGTGGAGTGGGTTGAATGAATGGAGGGAAACGAGGGAAGATGGGTGAATGAGAAAGAAGGGATGGAGTGGAGGCAGCAGCAGTAGAGAGGGAAAGACCCAGAGGGACCATTACAGCCAAAGAAAGGAAGGAGAGAGAAAGATGGCCAGCGGACAAAGAAACAAAGGCAAGACAGAGGACCTGGTGAGACTGCTGGTGGACCCTATCCAACTGGTGGTGGAAGAAAGGAAAGCTGGAGAGAGGAATAAGTCAGTGGGTCTGTGTGAGAGAGCATGTGTGCAAGTAAGTGAGGGAGAGAGTGTGTGAAAGAGGATGTGTATATGTAAGATACAGAGGGAGGGAGTATGTATGGGAGGGAGCATGTGTATATGTGTATGTGTATGTGTTGGAGGGAGTGTGAATATGATAGAAAGGAAAAAGTTTGTGGGTCTCCCCATAAGTCCATGACAATCACAGACTGAACTGAAACCAAAGTTTCCCAGATACGGAGAATGGAGAATTTTTAAAATCTTTATTAGTTTTAATTATCAGGTGTTTTTTGATATGTCTGCTCTTATCAAAATATTTTATTGGTGTTTGGGACATTTTTTAAAACTTTTTATGAGATTTTAATTATTGGATGTTTTATTTGTCACCTGTTTTAAAGTATTTATTATTTTTGTTAGAATGGTTTTACTGTTATGATTCATGATTTATATTTCTTGATTTTGTTTGATGTTTTATGAGACTGGTAATGTTTCAGTTTTTCCATTTATACACTGCATACAGATTCTGGCTTATTGTGGTTTTTAGTTCAGTTTTTGTCTGCATGCTTCTATACTTTATGGTTTCTTTATTCTGTATTTGGTGAGGATCTGTCTTTGTTCTACATGGGTGATCAAGAAGAGGTATTCGGCTAGCATGTATTTCTGTATAGAGATCTATAGCAGTTTGGCTTGTTCTGTTTTCCTAATAGGAGGGTATTGATGTTTTAAGGCCTGGTGTAATATTTACAGTGATGCCTTTTAATAGGCAGAGTTGTTACTGTTTTGAGTGCTGGCAGTTAATGTTGTTTTGGTATCAAGGTTTACTATATTGTAATTGTAGTTCAGTTTATTTATGCATTTCTGAGGGACAAGCCCACACCTAACATTTGTTAAATTAGACCTAGTACCATATGTGTTCCAAATGTCTTTGTTGCAGGGTTTTGTGGTTGCCATAGAAGTGCATGTAAATATATACATGTTGTAAGTGATATTTTCACCTTATGAATGTACTTTGAATGTTCTTTTTCTTGTAAACTCAGTTATTATTAATGCATACTTTTTGAGGTAAAGGGGTGGAGGAGGGCCCCTAATACGCTTGAATGAGCTCCGAGTGTGTCACACACAGAGCTCACTATTCACCCATCTCCTACTTCTCCAGGGCATAGATGCTAGGGAAGCGTGGTAGGCAGATGGTAGGGCTCCTGGGAGTGTGACAGGGTTGCCTGCTTCCTAGAAATATTATTATTCACACTCTCTCTACCACACCTCTGGGAGCCCTGACCCTGCCTCCTCCCTTCAAATCAACATAAAGGCCAATCTCCCTTGCCCTCCTGCTGATTTGACCTGTGCTGCGGCTGTTTGGAGGGGGGCGGGGGGAAGAAGGTACCATCTCATCCCTTGCCTAAGGCACACTGGCTACAATGGTTACTAATATCATACAGAATGAAATTCAAAATATTGTCATTCATGTTCAAAGTACTAAGAAGAGATGGGTCTTTATAATCGAGTGAAAGGCTATCAGCATACTTACCATCTATACCACTAAGATCTTCACGCAGATTCTCAATAGAGATGTGAATCGTGTGCCCAATCGTTTTAACGATCAGGTTCGGATGGTGGGAGAAAAAAATTGGATCGTTAGAGATGTGAATTGGAATCGGTTCCGATTCCAATTCACATTGTTAATTTTTTAGTGAGGCCTGAGCAGATTTAAAAAAACCCACCCCGACCCTTTACAAATGACCCCTTTGCTCTCCCACCCTCCCGAACCCCCTCCCAAAATGTTAAATTACCTGGTGGTCCAGTGGGGGGGGGGGTCCCGGCGCAATCTCCTGCTCTCGGGCCATCGGCGCCATTTTGGCTACCACTGATAAAAATGGCGCCGATGGCCCGATAAAAAAAACCCCACCCCGACCCTTTACAAATTACCCCTTTGCTTCTCCCACCCTCCCGACCCCCCCAAAAACCTTTTACGTGTACCTGGTGGTCTAGCGGGGGGTCCGGGAGCCATCCCTTCAATCATACCCTCGGTGCCGGTGCTGGAGGTTTCAAAATGGCGCCGATCGCCTTTGCCCTCACTATGTCACAGGGAGCGATGGTCGCTCCCTGTGACATAGTGAGGGCAAAGGCGATCGGCGCCATACTGGCAGTCGATCGCCTTTGCCCTCACTTTGTCACAGGGAGCGACCATCGCTCGGTGCACGCAGGCTGCCGATTTTGCGCAGTCTTGCACATGCCAACCCCGGATTTTATAAGATACGCGCAGCTACGCGCGTATCTTATAAAATCTGGTGTACTTTTGTTCGTGCCGGTGGCGCGAACAAAAGTACGTGCGCGCGTATGTTTTGAAGATCTACCTCTTAGTTTTTTATCCTATAGCCAGGTCTGGGGATTGATTTATACATCAGGACCACTATGGACCTTCTCTAGAGTTCCCTCTGGCTTTAGGTCACTATTTGTGATATTTTGGACCTCTCATTGTGACTTGGGATGTTCATGCCATGGTTCTTGCTGCTTTGCCTGGCTCACAGTTCTTTCAGGTGTCCACTATAGTGAACACCTCTATCATTTCATTTCATGCCATTTACATGTATATTACACAATTACATGGATGCACATAGATTACAAGAATACATTCATAATAAAATTAACATTGACAATGAAAAATATAAAAAACAAGTATCAAAAATGCATAAAAATAAAAATTAATTCAATTTTTGTTCACATTTTCATATTGGAAAGCAGACACAAAAAGATCAGTTTTCAGGTCTTTTTTTAAAGACTTCAAGGTAGGGCAATCCTCAACTGCTCAGGGATGCTATTCCATAGTCAGGGGCCAGCGACTAATATTGCTCTGCTTCTCATGATTTCTAATCTTGCCAATTTCGGGGATGGCTGTTTCCCTATTTTATTTATGAAAGCAACCGTCTGCCCAGTGTAGAAGAAATCAAACTTGAACCCTTCTGATTTAGGAAATTATGTTCCAATTTCTAACATTTTAGGGAAATTGATTGAACCGGTGGTGCTGGTCCAGCTCCAAGATTTTTTAGAGGAATATAATATTCTCAACTATTATCAATAATGATTTCAGAAAAAAAAACCCAACAGAATCCTGAGTCCCTTTTGCTGTCCACCCTTGATGCTTTACAACTTGGCCTGGACACATTCTTTCTTTCTTTTTTTTTTTTTTTAGACATTTCATCTGCCTTTCATACAATTTATCATTCAGTGTAGCTTAAACATCTGGAGGCCTGGGCATCAGTCAAGTTATAGTGAATTGGTTTGAATCAATTTTTTCTGGTTGCATTTTGCAGGTAAATACAAACCTTTCTTCCTCTCGATGGAGAAAGTTACACTACGGTATTCTGAAGAGATCCCCTCTTTCTACCTTATTATTTAATATTTACCTGCTCCTGATACATAAGTTATTAACAACATCTGGTATTCAGTATTGGACTGATGCAGATAACATACAGTTTATTTTGTTTTCTGATTCTGCATGTGAAATTCTGTTATCATGTATTGATGCAATAAGCACAATGGATAGCAACTAATGGCTTTGTTCTTAACTTCAAAAAGACAGAAGTGCTACTGGATGTCTCGAGACATATTTTAAGCAAAGATAGATTTTTACCTTTTTTGGATCTCTCTCTAAAATATGATCTTCCACCCGCCTCCTATTTTCAATGGCTTCAGTTAAGGCACCATGGCCTGGATTTATCAAAATGCACTAAATATTGCATGCGATAGGAAAAGAGATGTGTTTTATGGTAATAGGCTGTTTATCACAAAGTGTGCTATCTTAGCACTCTGCATAGGTATTACCACTGACCAATAACTTTTTTGCACTTTGTGGTAATACCCAAATTGTTGTAATTGATTGAGAGAGAGAGAGAGAGAGAGAGAGACTAACTATAAAGCCCTCATAGTAGTTAGGTATTTATATCTCTATATGAGGCCCACCTAGTTACTTGAGGTGAGGTTTAGGTAGGAGTGTCGGGGTTAGAGGCCACTTTGACATTCAAAGTGAGACGGACGAACAAAACAGTGCTCTCTTCTGAAGATTTGGTGACATTTGGAGTGAGGAAACTCAACCGAAGATGAGATTTGGGCAATGTTGTGCAACGTAGATTGTAAGCCCTCTGGGGATAGAGAAATACAGTACGTGAATGTAAACCGGTGTGATATCTCAATTGAGATCGAATGTCGGTATATAAAAATACTAAATAAAATAAATAAATAAAATAAATAAGCTAGCTTGATGCACTCTCTACCTGGGTAACATCAAGCTAGATTGAGAGAACATTGCACAAATCTCATCTTTGGTTGAGTTTCCTCACTCCGAATGTCAGCAAATCTTCCGAAGAGAGCACTGTTCTGTTCATTCGTCTCACTTTGAATGTCAAAGTGGCCCCTAAACCCCTACACTCCTATCTAAACCTCATCTCAAGTAACTAGGTGGGCCTCATATAGAGGTATAAATACCTAACTACTATGAGGGCCTTATAGCAAGGGGGTTTTTTTTCTCTCTCTCGCTCTCTCATCTACCCCTATTCTTTTTTATTGTAATAAATGAACACATTTTGAGATTATTTGTAATATTTTATCTTTAAAATTCCTCTCTCCTATCCCATTTTCTTTTCGAAGGCTGCAGTTTTTTTCCCAGAATATTTCCTTTCTTTGCAGATCCCTTTTAAACATTTTATTATCCCTTGCCTGTCAATGTTAAGTTTTGGTGGAACACTGTAAGTTTGACACATAAATATGAGATGGCTGCTGCTGATAAAACTGACAGAGCCTTTTCGATTTCTAAAATTTGGAGTCCTATTCAGGACTCTTTTGCCTGTCACTGAATTGTATACTGCTCTGTAAACTTAATTGTTTTTTTCTTTTTTAGGGTAATTCTGGTTTCTGTGCTTACCATTTGCTCATTCCATATTGATTTCTTGCCTGTATGGGTTATGTTGCGATTTGTATTTGATATTCTGAGTATTATTTTGTACTAGCCTCCAAGCCTGTTGTTGTTCTGTTATTTTATTTTGTGGTTCTGGTTTTGTTTTGTACTAAATAAATAATTAAACATATCTGAACTAAAAAAAAGATAGGAGTGCTTTGGGTTAGTCAGTCCAGCTGCAGCCATATTGACAAAAGTAACACATGGAAATACTACCCTTCCTGTCTTGACTGAAGTTAAGAATCTGGGCATTATAATTGATTCTAAATTTTCTAATATAGCCTATGTAAGAAGATCCGCGCTGAAATCTGTGCTGATCTTTTTTGCGTTTTTTTTTAGTAAGTGTGTCAAAAACCAGCGTCAGTGCGGGATGTAATAACGGTTGCGTATGCTAATTAGGTATGCACAAAAAAACTGCATACAACAAAAATACACTCCATAATGTGCACAGTAATGCGCGCTCAAGGCCCTATGAGGTAAATCATGCAGAAACACGTGCAGACATCCATCGGCATGTGGAAACTTGCAATTGATTCTTGGGGTGAGGGCCTTTCTTTTTAAAAAAAAAAAATGAATAAATTAGTGGTCTGGGAGTTGATGTGAAGCAATATCTAACCCCTTCATGATTGACTCCAACTAGCAACAAGAGCGTGAAATGCAGATTGGTGATTCTGCCTCATCAAGAATCTGCCTTGTCTCTACCAGTTCGGTGTGCTGCTTGGCTGACCCACAAAAGCATCAAAAAAGCGGTCTCCACACCAGTGCATTCACTTAACTTCTACCCTGATCCAGGTGCTAAAAACCTGTATTAAAAAACCTGTACTAATCCGATCTCCTGATCTCCTTGCTAATGCGGCTCCCTGCATTGCCCATGATTAGATAATCGCCTCCTTTGAATGCCATTAGCATGCACTCACGCAGAACCTACCGAGGGTTTTTTAAACGGGTTTATGAGCATGTTTTTCCCGCACTGAATACGTTATTACATACCTGCATGAGACTAGCGCGGAAAAACTTGAGCAGAAACCCACGGCAGCTTTAAGAACATAAGAACATAAGAAAATGCCATACTGGGTCAGACCAAGGGTCCATCAAGCCCAGCATCCTGTTTCCAACAGTGGCCAATCCAGGCCATAAGAACCTGGCAAGTACCCCAAAAACTAAGTCTATTCCATGTAACCATTGCTAATGGCAGTGGCTATTCTCTAAGTGAACTTAATAGCAGGTAATGGACTTCTCCTCCAAGAACTTATCCAATCCTTTTTTAAACACAGCTATACTAACTGCACGAACCACATTCTCTGGCAACAAATTCCAGAGTTTAATTGTGCGTTGAGTAAAAAAGAACTTTCTCCGATTAGTTTTAAATGTGCCCCATGCTAACTTCATGGAGTGTCCCCTAGTCCTTCTACTATCCGAAAGAGTAAATAACCGATTCACATCTACCCGTTCTAGACCTCTCATGATTTTAAACACCTCTATCATATCCCCCCTCAGTCGTCTCTTCTCCAAGCTGAAAAGTCCTAACCTCTTTAGTCTTTCCTCATAGGGGAGTTGTTCCATTCCCCTTATCATTTTGGTAGCCCTTCTCTGTACCTTCTCCATCGCAATTATATCTTTTTTGAGATGCGGCGACCAGAATTGTACACAGTATTCAAGGTGCGGTCTCACCATGGAGCGATACAGAGGCATTATGACATTTTCCCTTTTATTCATCATTCCTTTTCTAATAATTCCCAACATTCTGTTTGCTTTTTTGACTGCCGCAGCACACTGAACCGACGATTTCAATGTGTTATCCACTATGACACCTAGATCTCTTTCTTGGGTTGTAGCACCTAATATGGAACCCAACATTGTGTAATTATAGCATGGGTTATTTTTCCCTATATGCATCACCTTGCACTTATCCACATTAAATTCCATCTGCCATTTGGATGCCCAATTTTCCAGTCTCACAAGGTCTTCCTGCAATTTATCACAATCTGCTTGTGATTTAACTACTCTGCACAATTTTGTGTCATCTGCAAATTTGATTATCTCACTCGTCGTATTTCTTTCCAGATCATTTATAAATATATTGAACAGTAAGGGTCCCAATACAGATCCCTGAGGCACTCCACTGTCCACTCCCTTCCACTGAGAAAATTGCCCATTTAATCCTACTCTCTGTTTCCTGTCTTTTAGCCAGTTTGCAATCCACGAAAGGACATCGCCACCTATCCCATGACTTTTTACTTTTCCTAGAAGCCTCTCATGAGGAACTTTGTCAAACGCCTTCTGAAAATCCAAGTATACTATATCTACCGGTTCACCTTTATCCATATGTTTATTAACTCCTTCAAAAAAGTGAAGCAGATTTGTGAGGCAAGACTTGCCCTGGGTAAAGCCATGCTGACTTTGTTCCATTAAACCATGTCTTTCTATATGTTCTGTGATTTTGATGTTTAGAACACTTTCCACTATTTTTCCTGGCACTGAAGTCAGGCTAACCGGTCTGTAGTTTCCCGGATCGCCCCTGGAGCCCTTTTTAAATATTGGGGTTACATTTGCTATCCTCCAGTCTTCAGGTACAATGGATGATTTTAATGATAAGTTACAAATTTTTACTAATAGGTCTGAAATTTCATTTTTTAGTTCCTTCAGAACTCTGGGGTGTATACCATCCGGTCCAGGTGATTTACTACTCTTCAGTTTGTCAATCAGGCCTACCACATCTTCTAGGTTCACTGTGATTTGATTCAGTCCATCTGAATCATTACCCATGAAAACCTTCTCCATTACGGGTACCTCCCCAACATCCTCTTCAGTAAACACCGAAGCAAAGAAATCATTTAATCTTTCCGCGATGGCCTTATCTTCTCTAAGTGCCCCTTTAACCCCTCGATCATCTAACGGTCCAACTGACTCCCTCACAGGCTTTCTGCTTCGGATATATTTAAAAAAGTTTTTACTGTGAGTTTTTGCCTCTACAGCCAACTTCTTTTCAAATTCTCTCTTAGCCTGTCTTATCAATGTCTTACATTTAATTTGCCAATGTTTATGCTTTATCCTATTTTCTTCTGTTGGATCCTTCTTCCAATTTTTGAATGAAGATCTTTTGGCTAAAATAGCTTCTTTCACCTCCCCTTTTAACCATGCCGGTAATCGTTTTGCCTTCTTTCCACCTTTCTTAATGTGTGGAATACATCTGGACTGTGCTTCTAGAATGGTATTTTTTAACAATGACCACTCCTCTTGGACATTTTTTACTTTTGTAGCTGCTCCTTTCAGTTTTTTTCTAACAATTTTTCTCATTTTATCAAAGTTTCCCTTTTGAAAGTTTAGCACGAGAGCCTTGGATTTGCACACTGTTCCTTTTCCAGTCATTAAATCAAATTTGATCATATTATGATCACTATTGCCAAGTGGCCCCACCACCGTTACCTCTCTCACCAAGTCCTGTGCTCCACTGAGAATTAGATCTAAAATTGCTCCCTCTCTCGTCGGTTCCTGAACCAATTGCTCCATAAAGCTATAATTTATTCCATCCAGGAACGTTATCTCTCTAGCGTGACCCGATGATACATTTACCCAGTCTATATTGGGGTAATTGAAGTCTCCCATTATTACTGCACTACCAATTTGGTTGGCTTCCCTAATTTCTCTTAGCATTTCACTGTCCATCTCACCATCTGAGCGAGGAGACCTTTGTCCAGGATATTGGCCATTGGTTCCCAAGTATTTTCCTCAGGGCCGAACCCTTCCCAGGCGAGTTGGTATTCCCACTTTTTCTTGCATTTCCTGACATCAAGCACCTCTTGGACCTGATAGGTAGAATCATCCTCGGAGGAGAGAGGTTGTGGTTCGGGTGGCATTCTGGACGGCCATGTCAACACCAGCGGTTTTAAGAGTGACACATGGAAGGTGTTGTGGATTTTGAGGGATGAAGGGAGTTGGAGCTGATAAGCTACCGCACCTACACTGTGGAGTATCGGAAATGGACCGATGAAATGAGGAGCAAGTCGCATCGATACATAACTTCAGGCAGATAAACCGCGTACTCAACCATACCTTCTGGCCAGGTCTAAGAGGTGGGTGCGGTCTTCGATGGCGGTCTGAGAATTTTTTGGCTGCTTGGCTAGCCTTGAGCAAGGTTTGCTGGGTAAAGGTCCAAAGGCGAAGCAACTCTTCAACGGACAGCTGAGCCGCCGGTGAAAGAACGGTCACATGAAGGAGCAGAGGTGGAAGAGGTTGCTTGCCATAGACCACTTGGAAGGGCAAGGAGCTGATGGCAGTGGAAGGGGGAGAATTGAGGGTGAATTTGGCCCAAGGGAGTAGGTCTGCCCAATTGTCCTGTTTGTTATTAACATAAGTACGTAGAAACTGTTTGAGAGTCCGATTAGTTCTCTCGACCAGGCCGTTGGTTTGTGGATGATAAGCTGATGTGTACTCCAGGGTGACATCAAACTTTTGACAGAGGGATTTTCAAAATTTGGCAGTGAACTGGGGTCCCCGGTCTGACAGGATGACTTTGGGCAGGCCGTGCAGTCTGAAGACATGATGTATGAATAGCTGGGCTAGTTGAGATGCAGAAGGTAATCCCGGTAATGCCACAAAATGGGCCATTTTCGAGAAACGATCAACAATGATCCAGATGGTGATGTTGCCCGTTGATGATGGTAAGTCAATGATAAAGTCCGTTGAGATATGTGTCCAGGGTTCATTGGGGACAGGCAGAGGGTGGAGCAGACCTCGGGGTAACTCTGTGGGATTCTTGTGATGTGCACACATATGGCAAGATTCGACGTAGGATCGAGCATCCTTAGGCATCCCAGGCCACCAGTAATACTGGCGGAGGGCGACCAGGGTTCGGTGTTATCCCAGATGGCCTGCGCTGCAGGAATCATGGGCCCAGGTCAATACTTGATTCCGTAGACGTGGGGGAACAAACGTCTTCCCTGGGGGAACCGGCGTGGTGGCAGCCAGTAGAACCTGAGTCGGGTCAATGATGAAGCTAGGGTCTTCCAATGTATCTGAGAGATCAAAGGCTCAAGATAGGGCATTTGCCTTCATGTTTTTTGTGGCAGGACAGTATCATAAAATGAAATCAAATTTTGTAAAGAATAGGGTTGAGACGTTGAGCCCGGTGTAGGTATTCAAGATTTTTATGGTCTGTGTAGACTGTGATCTGGTGTTGGGCACCCTCCAACCAGGGGCGTCATTCTTCAGTGCGGATTATGATGGGAGCGGTCATGTAGGTGACTCGGCCTGGTAAGGGTTCGCCCTGGATGGAGAAAGCACCAAGGGAACTGAGGATCGGCGGAGCGGAAGTCGAAGATGATCCACCAGATTCTTCATAATAAAGTTGTCCCCGGCTCCCGAATCTACTAGGGCCAGGGTGTGGATGTCGAGGGAGTCCATTCTCAAGATAATGGGTAATGTCAATGGAGGAGCAGGCAAGGCAAGGCCTAGGAAGAGAACTCCTTCAGGACCTAGGCCCGTAAGTGTCCCCATCGCACAGGGCAGAATGCTAAAATGTGTCCTGGCCCGCCGCAGTAGAGGCAAAGGCCGCCTTGCTGGTGTCTGAGGTGTTCCTGAGGAGATAACTTGCCCCGGCCCAATTGCATGGGTTCTTCAGGTGGGGTCTCTGGGGAAGTAGAGTTGGCCTTCGGAGAAGGTGAACGCCATGGGCGTCTAAAGCTGGCGGATGATTTCCTTGAGTATTAAACCTCTTGGGTGCACTCTTGGAGCCTGTTGATGCGCCTGGTCAGCTCTATTAAGGCATCTAAGGACTCCGGTAGCTCGCGGGCTGCTAACTCGTCCTTGATTATAGAGCTTAAACCTTCCAGGAAGATGACTCTCAGGCAATTAGTATCCCAGTGGAGCTAGGAGGACAAGGTATGAAATTCAATCACAAACTCTGATAGGGTACGGGAGCCTTGGCGGAGGTGAAGAAGAGTAGCTCCAGAGGCAGCCTGACGAGTGGAGTCTTCAAATACAGTATGAAAAAGAGTCAGGAAACCGTTCAAGTCTCGTAGGACAGGGTCAGCACATTCCCAAAGGGGGGATGCCCAGGCCAGAGCCCTCCCATCAAGAAGGGACAGGGTATAAGTAGTTTTCGTGATGTCTTCCAGAAAGAGGGCTGGATGTAGGCAAATGTGCATGCTGCATTGGTTGATGAAGTCCCTACAAGACCGTGGATCCCCTGCGCAGCGGGGAGGAGCCGGTAATGGAATCACCGTGAGGTTTCCTGGAATCAAATCCGAGGCAGCCGGCATCGGTGGCAAGATGGGATTCATGGGACCGGTGGAATCCAACCGTTGATTCAGATTTTCAGCCGCTGAGGCAAGAGAGTCCAGGACCTTCTGTTGCTCCCGGATCTTTTGAGCAATGCCTGGAATGGCTTGGAGTGCCGAGGCCTCTGTCGGGTCCATGGACTTGGCAAACTGTTCTGTAGCCAGAGGAGAATGTGGACACCTTGCCCGAGGGGCAGTTGACTTTACCTGCGAGGGCGAACCTCCACAGGTCCCCACTGTTGGGAGGCGAGGCTGAACTGAAGCAAGGGCCGGCTAGAGCTTCACCAATACCAACCCCATTCCCCGTGGTTTGAGCCTTTGGGTGCGTGGGGCCGGCTGGTCTTAGGTGGGCCCTTGTGAAGATGATGGAATAGTCAAGGTTCAGTCTGAGGTCGGAAGTCAAAAAGTCGCCAATAGCCAGTCCAGAGTCAGAAGCCAGAGAATCACCGAAATCCAATCCAAGTCAGAAGCCAGAAGATCCGTTCGCAGAACCAAGGGAAGGAGCAGGACCAGGAACAGGACTCGGAAGGCAGGAACAGGAAACGGGACACCAACGCAGCTCAGAAGACTCCACGGAGTGAAGCAGACTCGTTGCCAAGTCAAGGAACCAGAGGAGGAAGTTCCCTTAAGTAGTCCCAGGCCTCAGACGTCATCTAGAGGGCTGGACTAACTTTGGTGTATCTGGCCCTTTAAAGGAGTGCAGGATACGTGGCCATGCACCTAAGGAGGATTGCTGGCAGCGTTGTCCTGCAGCCTAGTACCACAAAGAGATAGTCTGGGGTGGGCCCCCCTGCCACGGAAGATGGTGCAGGACCAGCAGCAGCAGCCGCAGCACCCGACGGAGCTAGGTGCCGTCCTCGAGGGAACCTCCCTGTGGCCGCGCGGAGACCGCCTGAACGTCCGATGCCGGGAAAGGAGGTAGGAGGGGCCGTGTTCTCCTGCGGCCAGGGCTCCTAACATCTGTCATCTAGTCTGCCTACTTTCCCAGGAAAATCCCTGAGGCTGAAATTGTCCCCATCATCCCTATCAGTGCCAATATAACTCCAATTATATCTCGCGATTCATAGAGTAACAATTATTTGTCGTGGTAGAAAAAACTGAGCTGAAGCACACTGTGTGTTAAGAGCATTCCTAAACTTGCTTAAAGCTCTTTTGAAGAAAATCCAAAAAGCTTTGGAATCTATATGTCGGTACAAAGCAGTGATGACATCACCCTTGTGACTGATGATTCACTTTGTCTTTAGAGAAAGGGCAAGAAAGATGACTAGTCTTAACACATAATTGCATCTAATTAGATGAACTCATAGAGCAAAGGAAATATACATATAAAAGTTCATGGAAAAAAGTGGGTAGTTTTAAATAATTGTATGCCACCATTACATAATTATGGTAATGTGCTTCAGAATACTTCCTCCTGATTTGTTTATGGGATGCTAAAATAGGTTATGTTAACAGCCAGGATTCTTTTGGTTGTTCTCTCATATGACAGCATTCCAAGAGTCACAGTACTGGTTTAATTTATCTATTCAATGACCTACTTGCCTGCTAATTAATACAACACTTTGTATGATTATTTCCTCCATATTTTCCTCAGGATCTCTGTCTATATACTGCAAAGTCTCTTTCTTGGTCATTTGCACTTTTCCTTTTACACTTGCTATAAGGGTGTCACCAAAGTGTTCCTTCCTAAATGCATCAGTCTTCACAGATGATGAATGTGTGATGTCAGAAAGAGTAAGAGTGTATAGTGTTCCTTGATATTCCCCAGTGGGAGATGTCTTGTCATAGAGCGATTTCACAAAACTCATGAGCCCACTTTGAATTATGTTCTTTTGTCTAATCTTCTATCCTGGGCAGGCCACTGAGGTGTGGGGTCAGATCTCTTTGGGCTTCCAGGAGTGGGGAGATTTTATTGGGGTCCAGAAAAGATCTTAAAATTGGAACTTCAACTCCACCCAGGAAGTCTTAAGATGCCCTCCATGAAGTTCACCCCACGATTCAAGGTGGTCTCTTGTGAAGATTTGCTGGCCTTCGGAGTGAGGAAACTCACTCCAAGATGAGATTTGGGCAATGTTCTCTCAACCTAGCTTGATGCCAGCAAATCTTCACAAGAGACCACTGTTCTGTTCGTAGGTGTCACGTAGAATGTCAAAGTGGCCCCTAACCCCCTACACTCTTACCTAAACCCTACCTTGAGTTACTTGGTGGGCCTACCAAAGGGATACAAATACTTACCTATCGGCCATGATATTATGGCCAGTCTCTCTCTCTCTCTCTCTCACCATTAACAATGGTTCCCTGCTGGTTGAATGATGGAAATACAACAGGTCTGGCACTTATCGCAATTTGCACTAACTTAGTTCTTCGCACAGGTAATTAGTGCAAATTGCGATAAATGCTATATTAGCATAAAACACACCCCTTTTGCTATCGCATGCGGTACTTACCACATTTTGATAAATCCACCCCTTAATTTCCTGAGGAAGGATATTCACAGAAATGATGGCAGAAAAAGACCAATCAGCCCATCCAGTCTGCCCAGCAAGCTCCCACACTTATTTTCCCATACTTAGCTGTTCCACCGACCACCAGGTTCAGGGCCCTTGTTGGTAACTGTTTGATTCAAATTTCCTGCCACCCCCTGCCATTGATGCAGAGAGTAATGTTGGAGTTGCATCAAAGGTGAGCATAAGGCTTAATGGTTAAGAGTAGTAACTGCCGCATCAAACAAGTTACCCCGATGCTTGTTTACCCAGACTGCACAGATCAATGCCTTGCTGGATGTTGTCTGAATATAAATCTTCTTTTCCAAATTTCTCCCTGCCGTTGAAGCAGAGAGCAATGTTGTCTATGCATTCAAAGTGATGTAATAGGCTTAATTGGTTTAGGAAAGTAACCGCTGCAATAAGCAAGCTACCCCCACGCTTAATGTTTTCCCAGACTGTGTAGTTCAGTCCTTGTTGGCTGTTGTCTGAATGCAAATCCTCTTTTCCATATTTCCCCCTACCATTGAAGCAGAGAGCAACATTCTATATGCATTCAAAGTGATGTATCAGGCTTAATTAGTTTAGTGTGGTAACCGCCGCAATAAGCAAGTTCTGGAATTTGTTGCCAGAGGATGTGGTTAGAGCAATTAGTGTAGCTGGGTTCAAAAAAGGTTTGGATAAGTTCTGGGAGGAGAAGTTCATTAACTGCTATTAATCAAGTTTACTTAGGGAATAGCCACTGCAATTAATTGCATCAGTAGCATGGGATCTTCCTAGTGTTTGGGTAATCACCAGGTTCTTGTGGCCTGGTTTGGCCTCTGTTGGAAACAGGATGCTGGGCTTGATGGACCCTTGGTCTGATTCAGCATGGCAAATACATACGTTCTTATGTTCTTAATCAAGTTGACTTAGAAAATAGCCACTGCTATTACTAGCATGGGATATACTTAGTTTTTGAGTACTTGCCAGGTACTTGTAGCCTGGATTGGCCACTGTTGGAAACAGGATGCTGGGCTTGATAGACCCTTGGTCTGACCCAGCATGACAATTTCTTATGTTCTTATGTTCTTACCCCCACGCTTATTTGTTTTCCCAGACTGTATAGTTCAGTCCTTGTTGGTTGTTGTCTGAATGCAAATTCTCTTTTCCACATTTCCCCTTGTCATTGAAGCAGAGAGCAAAGTTGGAGTTGCATTAACCGTGTGAAGGCTTATTGAGTAAGGGTAGTAATCACCAGGTAGTAGCCTCCATTCCAGCAAGCCACCTCCATGGCTCCTCTCTTAATTCCCATCCTCTTTTCTTTATGGATCCACAGTGTTTATCCCATGCCCCTTTGAAATCCTTCACAGTTTTAGTCTTTAACACTTCCTCAGGAAGGGCATTACAGGCATCCACCACCCTCTTCATGAAGAAATACTTCCTGACATTGGTTCTGAGTCTTCCTCCCTGGAGTTTCAAATCATGATCCCTAGTTCTACTAATTTTTTTCCAGCGGAAAAGGTTTGTTGTTGCCCATAGATCATTAAAACCTTTCAAGTATCTGAAAGTCTGTACCATATCACCCCTGCTCCTCCTCTCCTCCAGGGTATACATATTTAGGTTCTTCAATCTCTCCTCATAATTCATTTCATGAAGACGATCCACCTTTTTGGTCACCCTTCTCTGGACTGCCTCCATCCTGTCTCTGTCCCTTTGGAGATACGGTCTCCAGAACTGAACACAGTACTCCAGATGAGGCCTCACCAAGGCCCTGTACAAGGAGATCATCACTTCCTTTCTCTTACTAGATTTTCCTCTCTCTATGCAGCCCAGCATTCTTCTGGCTTTAGCTATCGCCTTGTCACATTGTTTCGCCAACTTTAGATCATTAGACACTATCACTCCAAGGTTTCTCTCCTGCTCTGTGCACATCAGCCCTTCGCCCTCCATCAAAAACAGTTCTTTTGGATTTCCACACCCCATATGCATGACTCTGCACTTCTTGCCATTGAATCTCAGCTGCCATATCTTCGACACTCTTCCAGCTTCCTTAAATCCTGTCTCATTCTCTTCATTCCTTCCGGCGTGTCCACTCTGTTGCAGATCTTAGTATCATCTGCAATAATGCAAACCTTACCTTCTATCCTGTCCACAATGTCGCTCACAAAGATATTGAACATGACCGGTCCCAACACCGATCCTTGCGGCACTCCGCTTAACACCGCTCTCTCTTTAGAGTAAGTTCCATTTACCATCACACATTGTCTTCTGTCCATCAACAGTTTGCAATCCAGGCCACCACTTCGACACTCACTCCTAAGCTTCTCATTTTATTCACAAGCCTCCTGTGTGGGACCGTATCAAAAGCTTTGCTGAAATCCAAGTAAATGACATCAAGCACACTTCCTCGATCCAATTCCCTAGTCACCCAATCAAAAAAGTCAATCAGATTTGTCTGACAGGACCTTTCCCTGGTGAATCCATGCTACCTCTGGTCCAGCAATTCTTCTGACTGTAGATAGCTCACTATTCTTTCTTTCAGCAGCGACTCCATTACTTTTCCCACCACCGAGGAGAGGCTAACCAGCCTGTAGTTTCCAGCCTCCTCTCTGCTCCCACTCTTGTGAAGCAGGACCATCACCACTCTTCTCCAATCACTCGGCACCACTCCCGTTTCTAGGGATCTATTGAACAGGGTACACAGCAGACCCGCCAGCACATCTATGAGCTCCCTCAGTAGCCTGGGATGAACCTCATCAGGCCCCATATCTTTATCCACTTTCAGTTTTCCTAGCTCTTCCCATACATTCTCTTCTGTAAACGGAGTTACATCTACTCCACTCCCCTCCAGTTTCTTGTTAACTAACGACGGTCCTTCTCCAGGGTTCTCTTTAGTGAACACCAAAGAGAAGTATTCGTTTAATATTCATTTAATATTTCTGTTAGGCTAGGTGCTATAACAGAAAATGCATGCTCATGAGTAATGCAAAGACTTGCTTGCTTAGTAGAGGGGACATTGAGAAGTACCTTCTCGGAAGATCCTAAAGTTCTTGCTGGGTCGTATAGCCACAATATTGATCTTGTCCATAGTAGGAAATCCAAGGTCAAAAGTTAATGCGTCAGCATGGCAAGCTTATATTTTAATCTCCATTGACTAGGAGGCCAATAGAGATGGGCAAAAACAGGAGAGATGTGGTCGAATCAGCTATGGCTAGTTACCAGCCGGTGGTCAAAGAGAGAGTGGGCCCAGTGTATTAGAGGTCATTAAGGTGTTTATTTCTAGAGAAGATCTTCTTTGCTGTATCTACTCCACATATTCCATATTGTCTAATTAATGTCTGGATGGGAAGCAGCTGAAGGAACTGACAGTTGAGACTCTTCTTCAGGTAACTTCACTCTCACATTGAAGTGTTGCTTTGTGTGGGTTCTTCTCCATTATAAGTGCTTCAGGTGAATGAGGGGAAGAGTTTATGACTATATCTTGAAGTCCCTGTTAACTTACAGTTGGGAGCTATAATGTAAAAACCCTCAAATACTCCTTTTGCCTACATGTCTTGTAGAAGACAGGGGCCCAGTGGAAGAGCTATTTTGTGGTTGGCAGAAGTCCACTGACATGTAGAGCTTCAAGAAATATGTGTTGGCACAAGATTTCCATCTGGAAGCAGGGAGCCTTATGGAGGTTAGCTAGTCCCTACGGCAGGAGTGTGGAGTGGGCAAGCTGGTGTAAGCAGGGTGAAGGTGAGGATGGGGGCTATTTTTATATCAGACACCTTTTCATCTCCAGGTTAGCCTTAATTATTGTGGGGTAAGACAGACTTTGTACCCTATCATTTCCACTATCATAATCATTTTTGAGATGCTAGAGGTAAATGATTAGTAAGTGATACAGACAGGTTCTGTTGAAAGGAGCTCCTACCTGCATATCTATATGACACTTCTTCTCTACTGAAAGGATTCCCATTAGTGAAAAGGCCACTAAATGTCAGCTCCTCTTCTCCAGTTGTAATGATAAAACAGACATGATGTTTCTCTCTATAAGCTACACAATTGTTTGTGGTGGGCCATATTCTCATCTCTGGCACTTTGCGAAGATATGACCTAAGTGATGACTTACATCTCTGATGTATTGAGCCCAATATAGCAAGGATGTTCAGGGGAGCAGTGTATGAAGGTGCTCTTGAGACAATGTTTTACAGAATGCATTCACTGTCCGAAAGCTATCAGTAGAAGAAAGGTACTGGGCTATCTTTTGAGCAGCAGGGCAACCAAAACGGCGCAGGTTTGTATGAGAAGCTCTATGAGATAAGACTTAAGAAACTTAATATGTATACTCAGGAAGAAAGGCAAGACAGAGTTATGAGATACAGACATTTAAATACTTGAAAGATATAAATGTACAGGAAGATAAGCTTTTTCAATGAAAAAGAAGCTGTAGAACTAGAAGTCACAATTTGAAACTGCAAAGGATAAGAATCAGGAATATTGTTAGGAGGTATTTTTTCAGAGGGTTGTGGACACATGCAGTGCCTTCCCAGAGGAGGTAGTGATAACAAGGACAGTGGCAGGCTTCAAGAAATCATGGGATAAACATAAGAGAATGGTAATGAAGGAATGAAGGAACTGAGCAGCCTTCGCTAAACATTAGTTGCAGCCTGGAAATAACTGCATTGTGGAAAATAGTTTTAAAATAAAGAAAGATGCAGCTACAAAGGTTAAGAGTGTACAACAGGTATGGATATTGTTTAAAAATACCATCTTACAAATGCGGTCCAGATATATTCCATGCATTAAGAAAGGTAGAAGGAAGGCCAAATGATTGCCAGCATGGTTAAAAGGCAAGGTGAAAAGGTTATTTTAGCCAAAACAACTTCCTTCAAAAAGTGGAAAAAGGATCCATCTGAAGAAAATAGGAAAAAGCATAAGCATTGGCAAGTTAAATATAAAACATTGATTAGACAGGCTAAGAGATAAGTTAAGAACAAGTTGGCTGAAGAGGCAAAAGCTCATAATAAAAACTTTAAAAAATATCTTCATGGACCCCAGTTACATTTTAACCCTTGTTCCATGTAATGCTCTTATGCAACTTCCTTTTTAATGTAAACCGATGTGATATGTACTTGTTACATGAACGCCGGTATAGAAAAATTCAAAATAAATAAATAAATAAAAATATATCCGACGAAAGAAGCCTGTGATGGAGTCAATTGGATCAATGAGTTAAAGGAGCACTTAGGGAAGATAAGGCCATCGCGGAAACACTAAATTAATTCTTTGCTTCGGTGTTTACTAATGAGGATGCTGAGGAGATACCTGCTCTGGAGATGGTTTTCAGGGGCAATGATTCGGATAAACTGAACCAAATCACAGTGAACCTAGAAGATGTAGTAGGCCAGACTGAAAAACTGAAGAGTAGCAAATTACCTCCACCAGATGGTAAACAATCCAGGGTTCTAAAGCAACTGAAAAATGAAATTTCAAAACTATTACTAGTAATTTCTAACCTATCATTAAAATTGTCCATTGTACCTGAGGACTAGAGGGAGGCCCATGTAACTCCAATATTTAAAAAGGGCACAAGGATGATCTGGGAAACTATAGACTGGTAAGCCTGACTTCAGTGCCAGGAAAAATAGTGGAAACTATTCTAAAAATAAAAATCACAGATCATACAGATATACATGATTTAATGAGACACAGCCAAATGAATTTACCCAGGGGAAGTCTTGTCTCACAAATCTGCTACAGTTTCTGAAGGAGTTAATAAAATGTTGATAAAGGTGAACTGTATATGTAGTATATGTTGCGGTTCTGGCCGTGAGCACCGCGACCAGACCCTTACCTCCGTGTTCCTGGACCTACTCCCACTTCTGGAGGCCTGGTTTGCGCCCTGTTTGGCGGCATCCCCGCGGGGGCCATGCCGCCAGGAAGCTTCCCATGGACGCCCTGCTTCTAGGCGCGCGCGTGCGCCACTTGGACGCCTCTCTAGGCCGTTTCCCGCCAGTGGTGACTCCGCCCAGTTCCTGACATCAGACGCTGTGGCCTTGATAAGCCGGCCGCGGACACTCAGTCTTGGCCTTGCAACGGGTTTACCTTCCGGTTCCCTGTTGCGTCGTGCCCCGGAGTGAGCTGCCTTGCTACTTGCTCCGTTCCTGCTTGCCTGCTACAGTACCTGCTTGGTTCCTGCTTGCCTGCTACAGTACTTGCTTGGTTCCTGCTTGCCTGCTACAGATCCTGCCTGGTTCCAGTACCCGAGTCCTGCTTCAGTTTCTGCCTGGTTCCAGTACCCAGGCAGAAACTGGAACCAGGCTACAGTTCCTGCCTGGTTCCAGAACCTGAGCCCTGTTACAGTACTTGTCTACTGTCCTAGCCTGGTTCCAGTTCTCAGTCCTGATCAACAACTCACCTAAGTCCCAGCGGCCGGGCCCCTACGGACTCCTCCCGGGGGGGGGCTTCGACTTCCAAGGGTGAAGCCGCCTAAGTCCCAGCGGTTGGGATCCTAGGGGCTCCTCCCAGGGGAGTACCAGCTTCCAGAGTGAGAGCACCTCTACGTCCTGCCTGAACATCTGCCTCCCAGCCTGCCACATACTAGAGACATTGACCACCTTTCCCAGTCTCCTGCAGGTCGGCCCAAGGGTCCACTAAATTGAGACTCCATAACAGTATATTAGGATTTTCAGAATGTGTTTGACAAAGTCCCTCATGAGAGACTTCTAAGAAAACTAAAAAGTCATGGGATAGGAGGCAATATCCTTCTCTGGATTGCAAACTGATTAAAAGACAGGAAACAGAATATAGGATTAAATGGTTAGTTTGTTGAATCTTTTATTTATGAATTTTAATTACAATAGCAAATAAAAATGTAAATGTACGTATATTCAATATTACATTGAACATTCTTAGGGAACGGGATCACATAAAAAATTATAATCATACATAGCCAACAAATAAACCATAATCTATAATTTCTTATTTTATCCCGTTTCCTTATTACCACACCATTTGGGAACAATTTGAGCAAAAAAATAAAAACATAATAATATGACCATAAATTACAGAAGCATACAGTTATAATATTAATTACCAACTTTTACCTGGACATTTAAGTGTTATTCCCCTCCCTCTGGTTCCTACGTTCTTCCAAGAACCTTTCTAGATGTTCAGGTTAGTAAAAAACATACCTTGTTCCTTCTATATGCATAGCACATTTTCACAGAAATCTTATAATTATTTGAATACCGAATGTTCTAGCTAAGTTATCCAAAGTTATAAACTTTTTTCGTCTCTGTTGTGTTTCTTTAGCTACATCGGGATATACCCATATTTTTTGTCCCAGGTAAAGAGAGGATCTTTTTAACATAAACATTTTTAAAACTTTATCCCTGTCAGAGGACAGGGCAAATTTTACCAAAAGAGTTCCTCTTTTATCAACCTGGGAACTATCTAATGTTTCTATCAACTTGGTAACATTTAGGGCCGGATTTTAAAAGCCCTGTGTGCGTAAATCCGGCCGGATTTATGCGCGCAGGGCACTCGCGCACTGGCGCGCCTATTTTGCATAGGCCGCCGGTGTGCACATAGCCCCGGGACGTGCGTAAGTCCCGGGGCTTCGTAAAAGGGGCGGGGGCGTGTCCGGGGCGTGTCAGGGGGTCAGGGGGCGGTTCGGGGCGGGACTGGGGGCGTGGCGCCGGCCCGGGGGCATGGTTGAGGCCTCCGGACCAGCCCCCGGGTCGGGTGATGGCGCACCAGCAGCCCGCTGGTGCGCGCAGATTTACGCCTGCTTCCAGCAAGCGTAAATCTGCCAACAAAGGTGGGGGGGGGGTTTAGATAGGGCCGGGGGGTGGGTTAGGTAGGGGAAGGGAGGGGAAGGTGAGGGGAGGCGGAAGGAAAGTTCCCTCTGAGGCCACAACATTAGTTGCGCCTGGTGCGCGAACAAAAGTACGCGCTCGTGCAAATTTATAAAATCTACCCCTATATGTACAGGTAATAACTCTTTATACACAGGCAGGTATTTTATCAAGTATACTTGTGTACTGTTTTGAAAATATTTACTTGAACACATACTTGGAATTACTAGTTTGTCAATACCTTTGTTAGTTCACCCAGTCCTTTTTCGGAATACCTAGACTCTCTAAGTACGTCACCTGCCAATACGTCACCTCCCACCCAAAGATTGCAAACAACATTCTCTAATGTGAGTCAATTAGCAGGTATAAAAGTGTAAAAATAAGTTAGGAAATGTATATGCACACATCTCTTATAAAATAGCAACTACAGTGCATTTCTTCTGAACCCCATCCTGGAACGCTCCTAGAATACCCCTTTTTTCTCCAGTAAAATATGCACATGAAACCGAAAATACTTGTGTACTCTTGATGTTTATAAAATAGCATACATTTGATTGCATGCTGCTTACGTACATCACTCACGGAACTGATCCGTTAAAAGCGCCAAGCCAGCAGGCGACGCTGAGGGGAAGAGCTGGCCCCTATCTGGAAAACACCTGATTACATCTGAGGTAAAAAAGACAAAAAAAAATTGAAAAAAGAAAAAAAGCAGCGCTGAAACTGGGAAGAGATGATGAATTTGAAAAGAATAAAAGGTCTGAGGGACCTGCCCCTCCCCCGACGTCATCGCTCATGGAACTGATCCATTAAAAGCGCCAAGCCAGCAGGCGCTGCGCGCCGTGCATCGCGCACCGAAGGGGCGCGACAAAGGGGCATTTCCCTTTGTGCACCCCTTCGTGCATCCCCTAGTTTTAAATATTCCCCTTGTTATCTTTTATCCCTTGTTAACAATTTCTTCTTTATAATTGTTTTACATTTCTGACAAAGGTAATGTATGCTTTTTAGTATAATTTGTTGATTGTTCTATGTAACGTTCACAGGCGAAGTAATGTTTTATTGTAAACCGGTGTGATTTGTATTTTATACAGGAATGTCGGTATATAAAAGTAATAAATAAATAAATAAATAAATAAATAAATAAATAAATAAATAAATGTATTCTATTTTTACATGCAAAACCCTTTTGAAAATTTACTCCTAACGGCATACCTGAGGCAATGAGAGATAAAAGTAACTTTTGCTAGGTTAGGAGTGTCAGTGGATTAAATGGAGTTTGAATCCTGGTTTCCCTCATTTTCAGGCTATTGTTCTAACCCCTAGGCGCATCCTCAACTCCTCAAACTGGATTTTTTTTCTCTACTAAAAAAAGTATGAGGCCCATATTGCATAACCCAGGGAGTAGTATAAGTTATCTTGTTAAAGTTACCTTGGTACCTTTACTCAGGAGAGCATAATTGGATAAATATTTTACTGAATGTAACCAGCTAAAGTCAAATTTGTCCTGATAACTTTGAACAGCCTTCCAGCATGATCGGCCTTACCTAGATAATTTATCCAAAGGTGATGAATATCGGTACTATCTGACTACAGTTAAGCCTTGCACTGGAATACCTCATCACTGCCTCTGTTCTGGCTGACTCAATTTTGTGCAGGTAAACTTTCCAGTCAAAATTTAAACAGAATACGGAGAAATGTTTGAAACTAATAATTTGTCTGGCTAATATCCAAAGTTATCTGGAAAAAAGATTTAAAAAATGAACGTCTATATATTTGGTTTTCTTTTATTGATCGCGTGCCTTCATCTTCTCCCACCAAGGATCTAATCCCCATGTACTTTTTCACTTCTCCATGTCTTTTATTCCCCCTCCGATGTCTGCTTCCTAGCATCTTCTTCCTCAAATCCTCAGCATTTTCTTCCCCAACTTCTTGCCTTCTTCCCTTTATTACTGGAGGGCCTCTTGGGAGCTGCTTGTTAAATTGTGTAATGAAAGCATAGAGTGCCAAGTGAGTGAAGTAGAACTGGCAAGAGCCGCTGGGAAAAAAAAACAAACTGGCAGTGCATCACTGTTCCACCCTTTGTGCATCTTTTTTACCCTTCCCGCCCATATCCACTTCAACTTCCCATGCCCTCAAAAATAATTATATTTGTAAAATGGAGCAAACAAGCATAAGAAACATACTCAACTAAAAGGCTGCATAGCCAGCTACACCTTTTCCATTTTATAACAGCAATACTGCCCTTTGGAGAAAGCATACGCTCAATTAGTGACCACGCAACGGTAAAACTCTCATTTTTGTCTTAGGTATCATTACCCTTCTCACTAGCTACTCCAGCTGCCATTGCCCTCTTCTGTCTGCAGTTTTTCTTAATAAAGCACAGCTTCATGATAGATAATAATGCTTTCATATTTACTCCAAGGATTCTACAACAACCCACTCAGACTTCACTCTTGCAGTTCATAGCATTACAAGAACTGAATTGAATTGCTGCCTTACATTCAATAGAAGAGGGCAATGTGGTTCTATAAGAGGCACAAAATACTGAAGTGAATTTTCTGAGAATATATACTTAAAGTAAGGATCAAAGGGGATCTAAGGTGAGCAGAAAGCAGATGAAAACTATCAGTGCTCTCCACAACATTATCACAGCATGGCACAGTACATCATAAAATGAAAGCAGACATAAACGTGAAACTCAGTTTGCCCAAACTTGAGACTTGGAGAAATTTATGGTCAAACGATATTTGCAAAGTTTGTCAAATAATAACCATATCCTCCTCAGTCAGAGAGTGTTTTTCCCTAAGTAATTCCACATAAAACTAATTTATGCTGAATTTAGGATAGAGGCTGCTCTAAATCACAGTCTAAATCAGTCTCTTTATAATGGGGTAGATAATCTCACTGCTTATGGTTTTTATGGATTTTGTCCAAAAATCAAAACAAAACTAATTTTGCTTTAATTATTATCTCTGCAAATATTACTCTCAGAAATGTGAGACTGCTTTCTCTGTGAGTAATTTTTCCATCAAAAACAGCACGCATAATTATGGGTGCTGTTTCCTCCACCGACCAAACTTGTCCTTGGGAATACCTCAGAACAATGCATATTATTGAACAATGTGCTACATACTTTTATCCACAATGAAGATGGGCAATAATCAAAGAGCCTATTTACACAGTTAAAGCAGGTAATGGCATTAATAATTAGTTCCTTCCCCGTGTATGACTCATTATCCATTCTCTAATATTTGGCCCATACAGCCAAAGTCATGCAGAAGAAAAATAGGGACAGATCAACATTTATAAACAGCATAATGCCAAGAACCAATGAAACATTTAAACATAAAATATTGTGGCAAATAAGGACCATAATGCCCATCAACTCTGCCCAATTTACTTCCTGTTATGGTGGCATAGACACCAGCTGAATTCTGGTTTTCCCTTCAGTTCTTCACAATTAGAGCTCCTCTGTGCTTATCCCAAACTCTATTGCAATTTGTATCTGTTTTTGTCTCTCCCACCGCCACTGAGAAGTTGTGCATACATCCAGTATCCTCTCAGCACAAAAATATATTCTAATATTACTCATGAGTCTATCACCTTGGTGCCAGAGGTATGTTGTCATTTTAAAATGAACAGGGAAACATTGAAATTTGATGTTTTATTTTGTTTATTTTTGTTTTGATTTTGTCATTTTAGCAAAAGCTAAATTGTTTCACTGTGAACCAAATTAATTTAATGTATGCTAAAACCATTATAGTATTAATGTAACCCCCCCCCCCCCCAAAATGTCAAAAACAAAACTAAAAGAGAAATAAAGACAAAATGAAATGAACACTTTTTCCATGCACATCCCTTCTTTGTGCCCCATACTCTGACCACTTGTTCTAGAATTTGTTCCTCTAACAAATATTTGCTTCTTGTACAGCTTTAAAATATTTAAAAGTCTCTATTGATATCTGCACTCTCTCCTTTTCTCCAAGGCATACATATTTAGCTCCATAAAGAATCATTTCATAGGATGTACGGTGCAGATTCTGCACCATTTCGACAGCCTTTCTATCTATTCTGAGCTTCTATCCCACTTTTTTCCGTAAGGAGCTCAAAAAAGGTTAAAATACTTTGCTGGACTATCTCAATTCTTTCATCTTCCAGATGAGGTCTTACCAATGATCTGTACAAAAACATTATCAGCTCCTTTTGAAATATTAGTTATCCTTCTCCCTATACACCTTAGTATTCATTTGGCTCTAGCCACTGCTTTATCATACTGTTTTGCAACCTTGTCAAAACGTTTTGGCTAGCTAAGTCCAGGATGAGGGTTTTTTGGGGAATGGCCCCTAGCTTTTTGGAATTCACTCCAACAGTGAAAAACAGTGGAAATTAAATGCAATTTCATTGTAACTTAAAAATCTGCCTGAAGGGATAAAGCTTGTTTAAATTCAAGTCAAGGTTTACCAGATAAGTAAGGCCTAAGAGAGTAAGTAAAAGAAACCTCTTCTTCGGTGACTAACTTAAGATAACTTTGTTTTTCCTTTTAGGGACCCCCATATTATAAGGTCTTTTGAGAGAAATATGGTTTATTATTAGGATTGATTTCCTCTGATAATTATGTAAATTTCTCATAAGATTGCCTGTATTATGTAATGACACATGTTTTATGTTGAATATTGAAATAATTAATGAAGAGAGAATTAAAAAAAACAAAAAACCTGGCTGAACAATGAGTAGTTCTAGGATTTTTGATCTATTAAGATAGTCCAACAAGGGGTTTAGTGTGCCAGTATAATTAGCAGGGCTGTAATTTTGGAAGCTATTGTATAGGATCAGTCCTGAATGGTTTATGGCCTAGCATAGGAATAGGGTGCTCAGAAATATAGACAGGACCTAATTGCTAGCTTTAGATGGTTTGTGGCTTAGTGTTCAGTCTCTACAGCAGGGGTCAGGAACCTTTTTGGCTGAGAGAGCCATAAACGCCACATATTTTAAAATGTAATTCCATGAGAGCCATACAATATGTTTAAAACTAAATACAAGTAAATGTGTGCATTTTATGTAAGATCACACTTTTAAAGTACAATAAGTCTCTGAAAATATTACACCAGGCCTTAAGACACCAATACATCTCCTATTAGGAAAACGGACCAAGTCAGGCTGCTATAGAGTCCTACACAGAAACTACACGCCAGCAGAAAACCTCACCTGAATCACGTGCTGTCCCTCACCTAACATAGAATAAAGAGACCAAAACGCATAACAAGAAGCATGCAGACAAAAACTGAATTGGAAACTGCAACAAGCCAGAGTCTCTGTATGCAGTGTAACAAAGGAAAAAGAAACATCACACATCCTTATAAACAAATCAAGAAATATAAAATCATCAGCAGTAAAACTGTACTAACAAAAAGAACATATTTCGAAACAGCTGATGAGTGGAATATCCAATAATTAAAAACTCATATAAAACATTTCCAGATACCAACAAAATATTTCAAAATAGCAGACACAAAGATCCAGTAATGAAAAATAATAAGGATACAAAAATTTTTTTGCTCTGCATACCTGGGAACGTTTGATATCCAGGTGTCCTGAGATTGTTCTGAATTAGCAGGAGGTGGGGTGGTTTGCTTGGAACTTTCTCCTCTCTCAGTCACATACCAGCGCTCTCTCTCACACTGGCTCTCAATGACACACCTATACACACATGCTCTCAGTCACTCACATATACAAATGTTTTTTCTCTCTCACTTATATAGGCTCTTAATTACACATTTACACACATGCTGTCTATCTTTTCACGCTTACACACACACAGGCTCTCAATCACATACTCACATGCTCCATCACCTAAACCAGCTGTCAATCAGACACAGACACACATGATCTCTCTCTTACTTATACACACAGGCTCTTAATCATACATACACATGATCTCTCTCACACACAAAGGATCTCAATCATACACACATACTCTTTCAAACAAACAGGTTTTCAATTACAAACTTACACATACAGGTTCCCAATGGTAAACTTACATTCATGCTCTCTCTCTCACAGGCAGGATCTCAATCACAGACATACTCTCTTTCACATATACAGGCTCTCAATCATTCACATACATGCAATCTCTCACTCACACACACAGGATCTCAAACACACATGCTTGCTCGCTCATTCATTCACTCTCTCTCTCCCCTTTCCCCCCCCCCGGGAACTCGCGGCAGCAGCAGTCACCTCCCAACGCTAACCTCCTTCATTTTCAGCCCTCGCGGAGGCGAAGGCGGAGTCCCATCGGCCGCGGTTGAAGATTTTCATTTTCCTCCGAGCCGCGCTGCAGTCTTCTTCCCGTCGGACACTAGCGTGCCTGCGCGGGTCTTCCCGCGCAGGCACCCGATGCTCTCCACTTCCTCTTCCGGGCCGCGGGAAGAAGAGAGCACCGGCGTGCTCTCTTCTTCCCGCGGCCCGGAAGAGGAAGTGGAGAGGCACCCGATGACTCCAGCGCTGGCACCCGGCTGACACCCGATGACTCCCGCGCAGGCACCCGGATGACTCCAGTCGGCGTGCTCTCTTCTCCTCCCCCCCGCGGCCCGGAAGAGGAAGTGGTGAGCATCGGGTGCCTGCGCGGAAGAAGAGACCATGCTAGTGTGGTCTCTTCTTCCCGCGCAGGCACCCGATGCTCTCCACTTCCTCTTCCGGGCCGCGGGGGGGGGGGGGGGGGGGAAGAGAGCACGCCGGTGCCGCTGACTCCAGCTGTCCTGCCGCGTTCCGCCCGGGCTGACAGCATTTTAAGCCCGGGCAGCGGAGGACCGGGGAGCAGCTGGGTCAGCGGGGAACCGCGAAGTATGGCGACACTTGTCTGCGAGCCAGATGCAGCCCTCAAAAGAGCCATATCTGGCTCGCGAGCCATGGGTTCCCGACCCCTACTCTACAGTGTATTATATGCTTATTATACTGCCACCCTGTGTCATCTTATGATATAGCATGGCTTAGAGTCTGCAAGGTGTAGAAATCTTTTTCCTGATTGGTTATTGTTTGAATATTTTGCAACTTCCTATTGGATCTGTTCCTATTTTGCTCTCTCTCTTTCTCTCTCTCTCTCTCTCTCAAAATCTGTATTGTCTCCTCTTCCTATTGGTCCTTGACCCGAGGCAGGTTGGGACTGTTTACTGCCTGGAGGGATTTTCAGTTGCAAAAAATTCCTGACAAGCTAACAGGTCAGCCGGAATCCTCCTATGTAAGTTCCTAAGAAGCATCGCTTTTCAGCTGTTTTTCTACTTCTATTCAACTATGCATATTCACTCATATTCACTACTATTCACTCTACAGCTTCAATTACAGCTGTTGTTCATCTCCCTCTGACTACTGGGCTTCCAGAGACTCATAACCGCTGAACCAGGCACTGCAGTCTTTACAGCTATTTTTTGTCTTGCCATTCACAGTGAGTGTTGAACTTTTTTATCATTCTAATAAATATTTGGTACTCAAGAATTGAGCCTCTAGAAGCTGCAGTTAGGAAAAAGGTTTAACTGACAGTCTAGATACTTAAGCTAGAGACTGAGGGCAGTACAGTGAGAAGTGATGAAGAACTAAAGGAGTTATTCAGAAATTTCAGCAAGGATCTAGCTGTGGACTTTCTAGAGAGGAAGATGAGAAGATTCCCTCTAGCAATCTGAGCACAGACTTATGGTTTACTGTTTGCATCTCTTCACATCTTTGAGCTGTAAAAACTGAGTCAGGAAGCAGTTTAAATACCAGCTGCCCCTCACCCCCCCCCCTTCCCCCAATAGAAGTGATTACATCAGTAGTCTGATTTAGGAGTGATAGGCTGCTCACAGTTGTAATCTCATCCTGTCAGTGTTTATCAAAAGATGGTAGAAGACATCTTGTCAGTAAATATGGTGCTCTGTGAAAATGAAACTGAAGCTGCCCTCACCCCCAGCCAGAGCTGCTCCTACTATGCTGCATTACCTAATACCCTAAGTCAGGGGTGGGCAATTCCGGTCCTCGAGGGCTGCAAA
Organism: Rhinatrema bivittatum; assembly: GCF_901001135.1. Taxonomy (NCBI): domain Eukaryota; kingdom Metazoa; phylum Chordata; class Amphibia; order Gymnophiona; family Rhinatrematidae; genus Rhinatrema; species Rhinatrema bivittatum. The sequence continues at coordinate 505,656,631 of NC_042617.1, forward strand.
CCAGTTGGGTTTTCAGGATATCCTTAATGAATATGCATGAGAGAGACCTGCATACACACTGCCTCAGTTGTATGCAAATCTATTTCATGCATATTCATTAGGGTTATCCTAAAAACCCGACTGGTTTGCAGCCCTCGAGGACCGGACTTGCCCAGCCCTGCCCTAAGTGGTTTACACTAAACCACCCATAATCATAAAAGATTAAACAAACAAAATTAAATTAAAGCAAAACATTATAAAAACAGACAATCATAACAAAGAATGTAGTAACCATAAAATTGCCATTATTAATAAAAGTAAGACATAAAAACATTCAAAGCCTTAAAGGTGAATTTTCAAAAGTTGTGAGTATAAACATTAGCAGTTATGTGTGTAAATCTCAATATACACCGTAAATCAGCATCTGTGAGTAAATTTGCATGTGTAAAAAAAGGCGTGGGCAAGGGGCATTCTGGGATGGGGCCCAACAATTATGCGAGAAGTTGCTATTTTAAAAGTATTCTATGCATGTTAATTTGGCAGCTTACTTGTGTATATTTATACCTGCTCAATATCAGGAGTAAGTGATCATAAATGTCTTATTGTATGTAAGTAATTAGTCTGTTTTTTAGTTATCATTTTAATCATTTTATGATTTTTTATGTATTTATGATTTATTCTATTTATATATGTTTACTTGTAGCCCCTGAGGCAGCCACTGGAATGTAGCGAAACTCGGCCTGAGTCGGGCATTTTTAATGAACACGTCTCCACCCAATAAAGATTTGGCAAAGATTTCCTTGGGCATCTATTTCTTTGTTGTTTCCTTATAACAAGTTAACATTCATGGCATCTTGCTGACCATAGCCAAATAACTTTACATCTAACCGATTAAGTATAAACTAATCCAGCTACGGTTAGCCAGATAATTTTATCCCACTGAACATCCCAGATACTGTATCTTAGAGGTCCATATTCAGAAGTTATATATGAAGATTTATGTATTTATTTATTTCAACTTATATTATGCTGTATCAATTATTCAAAGCAAATTACATATCTACAGGATCATTTTAAAGTAAGTGCATGCCATGTTATGAATACTGCTGCAGGTTAGATACACGGGTGGCTCTTTTACCTCCTTTTGGAGCTGCCAAACTGCATCTTCATGGCAGGAGCCATTCCTCTTCTGCTTTGCGGCTTTGAGCCACCAGCCATGACACCAACTCTTTGTTCTTTGCGGCCCAGGCCACCAACTCTGCTCCAACGTCCATACCCATGCTGCACCTTCCTAGGCGCATGCCCCTTTTCTGCAGATTTATAGGGCCAGCGGTGGGAAAAGCCCCTTAGTCCTTTCTGGTGATGTTAGCCAGTCAGCCCTATAAAAGTGCTCCTCGTCTGCTTCCAGATGGCCTTCGCAAGGTCTTCCTTGTCCTGTGATCATCGATGGTCTCCTAGCTCCTGAGTCCAAGTTTTCATCATAGTTTACAATCCAGTGGGAGCACTGAGGGAAGAGGATCACCTTGCTGGTGGCTGGAAAGAATCAGTAAGTAATGCTTGGAGAAATTTTTAAAACTTTTAAAGTATTGGGGAGAAGTAAATTATTGGGGTATATTATTTTAATATTTAGTGTTCTCATGTGTTTTGTTTTAAATAGGTAGTCAGAAAGTCAGGCAACAAACAGAAGTTTGTGTGTTTGTACCCTGGTAGAAAGTCCATCAAACTAGGTTGAGAGAACATTGTAGAAATCTCATCTTTGTGTGACTTTCCTCACTCCAATTGACATCAAATCTTCACTGAGGTTTACTGTGCCATTCATATGTCTCACTCTGCAGGTAAAACTGACCCCAAAACCCTGCACCACCACCAAAACCTCACCTTGAGTTACTAGCTGGCCCTCCCATAGCAGCATAAATAGTTGATTACTATGTGTGCCACCCCAGAGGCTCTCTCTCTCTCTAAAAAATACCCAAAATGGAATTTGTAATATTTATCACAAATTGCGTTTCGGGCATATCGTACAGCTTAACACCAGGAAAAAAGGTGCAATTATTTCCAGGATTAAATGCATGCAATAATGTGCATTACACTATCGCATGGTGCGATAATGCCCATCATTTTCATTGATCCCGCCCCTTTGAATAATTTAGAAAAATTTGCATTTATGCTGTGTGTTGTGATAAATACCACATGCATTAGGACGTTAACACCATAACGCATTTTGATGAATGACTCTGTTAGTCGGTTAAGAGCTGGATTTTCTAAGGTCGCAGGCCTTAGAAAATCCGGCGGAAGCGGGGGGCGTGAAACTGGTGGCGATAAAGGTCCTCACCTTTCGCCACCAGCGATGTCTGCGCAGCGACGGCCCCAGTGCCGGGCCGACTCTGCCCCCATTTGGTGATCACACACGAAAAGGGACTTTTCGCGTGCGAAATGTCGCTTTTCGCATGCGATCGCTTTTGAAAATCACCCCCTAAGTCAGGTCAAGCCAAAGAGCTATTCTAAAGTTACCTGAATAAAGTTTGCTGACTAACTTAAAGACTGAATATACCTCAAAAGCCGGATACATTTATCCAGTTAACATTTATCCAGTTAACGATTCAATGCCAAGAAGTGCAGAGTCATGCATATGGGGAGTGGAAATCCGAATGAACTGTATTCGATGGGGGGAGAAAGGCTGATGTGCACGGAGCAGGAGAGAGACCTTGGGGTGACAGTGTCTAATGATCTGAAGTCGGCGAAACAATGTGACAAGGCGATAGCTAAAGCCAGAAGAATGCTGGGCTGCATAGAGAGAGGAATATCGAGTAAGAAAAGGGAAGTGATGATCCCCTTGTACAGGTCCTTGGTGAGGCCTCACCTGGAGTACTGTGTTCAGTTCTGGAGACCGTATCTCCAAAGAGACAGAGACAAGATGGAGGCGGTCCAGAGAAGGGCAACCAAAAAGGTGGAGGGTCATCATCAAATGACTTATGAGGAGAGATTGAAGAATCTAAATATGTACACCCTGGACGAAAGGAGGAGCAGAGGTGATATGATACAGACTTTCAGATACTTGAAAGGTTTTAATGATCCAAAGACAACGACAAACCTTTTCCATCGGAAAAAATCCAACAGAACCAGAGGTCACGATTTGAAGCTCCAGGGAGGAAGGCTCAGAACCAATGTCAGGAAGTATTTCTTCACGGAGAAGGTGGTGGATGCCTGGAATGCCCTTCCGGAGGAAGTGGTGAAGACCAGAACTGTGAAGGACTTCAAAGGGGCGTGGGATAAACACTGTGGATCCATAAAGTCTAGAGGACGTGAATGAAGAGTGGGTGGCTCACGGGAATGACGGCTACTACCTGGAGATAATACCCTTATTCAATAAACATACACATGGTTAATGCGACTCCACCATTGCTCTAAGAGTCCAATATTGCTCTAAACTTCAACGGCAAGAGGAAATGTGGAAAAAAGGTTTTACATTCACAAAAAAGTGGGGAGTAGCTTGCTTGTTACGGCGGTTACTACCGCAAACCAAATAAGCCTGATACTTCACTTTCAATGCATATCCAGCATAGCTCTCTGCTTCAACGGCAGGGGAGAAAGACCGATACTTCACGCCTATCTAGCATAGCTCTCTGCTTCAACGGCAGGGGGAATGAAGAAAAGTGAATCTATATACAGACAACAACCAACAAGGACTGAATTACATAGTCTGGGTAAACAAATAAGCATGGGTGTAGCTTGCTTATTGCGGCGGTTACTACCCCTAACTAATTAAGCTAGATATTTCACTTAGATGCAATTCCAACACTGCTCTCTACATTAATGGTGGAGGTGGAAGGGAAATAGAACCAAAAGGTTACTAAGAGCCAAGAGAAACAGATAAGTATGAGAAAAAAAAAGTGTTAAGCCTGCTGAGCAGACTGGATAGGCTGTTTGGACTTCTTCTGTTGTCATTTCTATGTTTCTATGTTATCTGTACAGTCACTGAATATGGACCTCTTATCTGGCTAACTTTAGTCAGATAACTGATCCGTCTTCTAGAAATTTGAATATAGCCCTCATCAACTTTTACATCTGATAAATTAGATTTGGGAGTTGTCTCAAAGAAAGAAAAAAAGTACTTCAGCTAGAGATCTATTTTTTTTTTCCTTCAACTGCATTTATACTATTTTTTGAGATTTTATTTATTTTACTTCCAGGACTTTTGAGTTACAAACAGAACTCTTAACCCTCTTGGTTTCATACTTATTTGTATATATGTGAAGTATATTTCTGCTGTTTTTAAGTGCATCATATTCATTCAATAAAGTTGTGTTGAACTATATTCTTTGAGTTTATTTTTCTAATATCTATGTGAGGAGGGAGAGGTTTAGAGCACATTCAGAGGGAATCCAGGGTATGTAATTTCAGTTAGTGCTATTATGTGGTGAAAGATTGTGTGTAAAGTGATTATAAATATTGGATCAGACAGCCTTGAAACTGTATTTTGCTTCCCCTCAACCTCAAAAGAACCTGCAGTGTTCCAGTAATGCAGAACTAATATACTGTAACAATTTTTCCTTTTATAGTGATTTCATCTCTACAACCGGCCTAATTATCCAGAATGGGGAGTTTCATTCAGATGGAGTTAATGTCCATTATACTTTTCAAAATAATCATTTTAAATTTCTGTGTGTATTATTTTTTGTTAATTATATGTTGAACTTGGAGTAATTTTGGATAGAGTTGAGGTTGCTTAGTAGAAATTTAAATGATTTGTAAAATGTTATTTATACAGTGTCTTACTTTTTTTTACATATGAATTGTTACAACACATCTTAAATATGAGTTGTAATCCACCTTTTACCATTGTTGTTAGAAAATGCGGAATTAAATTTTTAATTTCAAATCAAGATCAGATATGGTTACTCTCAAGATCTGCTTCTTATTTAGTGCAATGCATGACTCTACACTTTATTTTATAGTTGCTAAGCACTTGACCATGCCTCAAGCTGTTTTAGGCTGTTCTTTTATTTCAAATATGCCATCATAAATGTCCAGTCTGTTACAGATCTTAGTATAATCTGTGAAAATTAATCCTGTCTTGCTATCCTTTTTCTGATATCACTTTCGAAATGTTGAACAGAACTATCCCAAGAATAGTCCATGTGGCAGTTTATTGATAACCACTCTTTCTTTCAAATTAAGTCCATTTACTTCTGTTATCTATCACTGAACCAGTTTTCAACCTATTCACCACTTTAGGAAACACCCCTAGATTGTTCTGTTTATTAATGAAAGTGCAGTGTGGGACAGTGTCACAAACTTTACGACAAGGAAATAATGGTTAAACAAAAAATATAATATAAGGTGATGCCTTTTTATTGGATTAACTGTATGCTTTCGTTGACTAGATTTCAGGAGATAAAACTCTTTTTCTCAGGGCCAAACAGAATGAGCAGAAAATGACATTGGTAGCAAATACAAGTGACTCATAAAATAGTAGTGTGGTGGGATGGGAAGATTGTTAGAATGATAAATTATAAACTGGGGCATTCCAGACACCCAGGGCTTCCCCACCCTTACCCATCCATGACAATAATACAACAAGGAACAATAACAACATAACATGTATATTGGATGCAAAGGGTCACAGCCATTTATTAGAAGCCTAACAAGGAAATCTAATCTGGGATGCCAAGCCTTGCGAACCTAACTGCATTTATTCCTGGGCAGGCACCCCCAAATATAACTGGGTAGCATCTGCCCGAGCAAATAACCATGAAGTCTCGCTCCCGCAAACCCAAGAGATGTGGGGGAAGGGGTACCATCCAGGAGGAGTCCCATGTAAGCTGCCACACAGCAAGCCCACACAAGCCCCTCCCATCTCCTTCCAGCCTGTCAAAACCCAATCCTCGGACCCAACATCAACCCCCCCCCCCCATTTACCGTCCACCACAAGGTGGCCCTAGTCACCAACTTCTTTAAGGGTGCCTCCCCACTTGCAATCACCTCCGTTGCTCTACAGCTATCCTTCTGGGCTCAGTCATCCCCGGTATGACAAATTAACAAGCAAATTCGCAGCTAACAAATTGTCATGCCTGACAAAGTGAGTGGGTGGGAAACACCATGCCCGGAACTTCAGTGCAGCAGGGACTTTTGAATTTCCCGCTGTGCCTCCCCCTAGATGAAGTAATGATGCAGCCCCCTTGACCAATCACATGGTCCAGCACAATTAAGCTCTGGAATTTGTTGCCAGAGGATGTGGTTAGGGCACTTAGTGTAGCTGGGTTCAAAAAAGGTTTGGATAAGTTCTTGGAGGAGAAGTCCATTAACGACTATTAAATCAAGTTTACTTAGGGAATAGCCACTGTTATTAATTGCATCAGTAGCATGGGATCTTCTTGGTGTTTGCGTAATTGCCAGGTTCTTGTGGCCTGGTTTGGCCTCTGTTGGAAACAGGATGCAGGGCTTGATGGACCCTTGGTCTGAACCAGCATGGCAATTTCTTATGTTCTTATGGACTATGTACATATTAAGTCAACATGCTCAGTGCCAGACCAGTTGCCAGGTGTCACGTCAGTGCCTGCCAAATAGGAGATCCTGATGGACTCTCTCACTGCGCCACGACTCCCCATCAGCCGAAGGTAAGTGCGAAGAGCGGGGAGGGAGTGGCCACTCAGACAGGTGCCTCAGGTACCCATTACTTTTTGCACCTGTGTATCCATGCTGGGAGGGGGGGGGGCGTGGGGGCGCACAGTTATGAGTTAAAAAATCCAAGTCTCTAAGTCCTTTTATGTAAGTTCCGAAATATTACTTAATTTAAAAAGTTCAAATGACATGCTTCTATATTATTACACTGCAGTGGTCTGGTTCTGAAAAATGTTCTCCACAGAGGTATTGCCTTGCTCTTAGTTCTGATATATAATTTAGTGTCTCTAAGTTTATTTTTGTCTTTATTTTGGCCTGTTTCACCAATTTAGCATCCTTCTTCACATTTTCTGCACTGACTAATATGTACTATATTAGAGGGGAAGCATGAATAAGATCTCCTTATATTCATTGTCTTTCCCATGTGGGTGATTTTGAGGTCCTGTATTATCTGCTGGCACAGTTTGCAGTGTGGTTTGCAGGGATTTGTGCCATTTTCTTCTTCCTGAGTTTGTTAGAAGCTTGCTTTTTACCAGATTTTACTTCAGATTAAGTGCTTACTGGAAGACTATTATAATCTCTAGGCAGAGCTCCTTTTTAGGAGTCCATGGGCACATAGTTAATCCTGGGGCTTACACTATCCTCATACAGTCCACTAGCCCTATGTTTTCCAAGATTCCTCACCGGGGGAGAGACAGAGAAGAGAGAATATCTCTTAGGCTCTGGATTTTCTTTCACAGTTTCTATAGTAGAAAAAAATAATCATACTGAACTCATGATAAGGTTCCAACATAACTTTACTGATAGGTGATTTTAAGGGGAATATATAACTGTTTACAAATCCTCTCTCAATATTAGGGATGTGAATCGTTTTTTGACGATTTAAAATATCGTCCGATATATTTTAAATCGTCAAAAATCTTTAGGGCCACGATACAATACCAATTCCCCCGATTTATCGTCAAAAAATCGTAAATCGGGGGAAGGGGGAGGGCAGGAAAACCGACACACTAAAACCCCCTAAAACCCACCCCCGACCCTTTAAATTAAATCCCCCACCCTCCCGAACCCCCCCCCAAATGCCTTAAATTACCTGGGGGTCCAGCGGCGGTCCGGAACGGCAGCGGTCCGGAACGGCCTCCTGCAATTGAATTGTGTTGTCTTCAGCCAGCGCCATTTTTCAAAATGGCGGCGGCCATAGACCAACACGATTCGACTGCAGGAGGTCGTTCCGGACCCCCGCTGGACTTTTGGCAAGTCTTGTGGGGGTCAGGAGGCCCCCCCAAGCTGGCCAAAAGTCCCTGGGGGTCCAGCGGGGGTCCGGAAAACGATCTCCTGCCGCGAATCGTTTTCCGTACGGAAAATGGCGCCGGCAGGAGATCGACTGCAGGAGGTCATTCAGCGGGGGTTCCGGACCGCCGCTGGACCCCCAGGTAATTTAAGGCATTTGGGGGGGGGTTCGGGAGGGTGGGGGATTTAATTTAAAGGGTCGGGGGTGGGTTTTAGGGGGTTTTAGGGTGCCGGCTCACGATTTTCATGATTTTTACTTCAAACACCCAAACGGCAACAATACGATTCCCTCCCCCTCCCAGCCAAAATCGATCGTTAAGACGATCGAGGACACGATTCACATCTCTACTCAATATAGTCAATTACACAAACTCATTCCTGGTAAATCTGTGACTCTGCAGTTTCACTCAGTATATGAGAGAGAGAGAGAGGGAGAGAGAGAGATGGTCATCCAGAAAGGGGTTTCTGTTGGGTGTAAGTCGGGCAAGAGTCGACTTGACATAGGCCTTGATATCCCCCTCTACTTGGGGCCACCAGTAATAGCATTGCAGTAACTCGAGTGTGCGGGGTTTTCCAGGGTGTCCGGCTGTGAGAGAATTATGGGCCCAGGACAGGATCTTCTGTGGGAGTTGAAGTGGCACCACTGTCTTTCCTGGCGGAGCAGTCTGGGTGGCAGCGAGAACCACCTTCGCTGGGTCAATGATGTATTGAGGAACAGACGAAGAATCTTCTGTCTCAAAGGCTCTAGAGAGAGCATCAGCTCGAGTATTTTTGGAGGCCGGTTGGTAACGGAAGAAAAAGTTGAATCTGCTGAAAAATAGCAACCAATGGGCCTGGTGGGGGTTTAGTCGTTGGGCATAGCTGAGGTACTCAAGATTCTTATGGTCTGTGAAGACTGTAATGGTGTGCTGAGTCCCCTTGAGCCACTGTCAACACTCCTGAATTGCCATCTTGTTGGCTAAGAGTTCTTTGTCTCCAATGCTGTAATTCTTTCAGCAGGTGTGAACTTCTAGGAGAAGTAGGAACAGGGCAGCAGGGCTCCTTTTTGAGAATGTTGGCTCAGGACCACCCCCATGGCTGTGTTTGAGGCATCTACCTTCACCACAAATGGGTTAGTGGGGTCTAGATGCTGCAGGCAGGTGTCTTGGAGGAAGGCACACTTCAGGTCCTTGAAGGCGGTTATTTCCTCAAGTGGCCATTGCTTGGTATTGGCCCCCTTCCTGGTGAGGGCAGTAAGGGGTGCTACCAGCCGGGAGTATTACGGGATGAAATGCTTGAAATTGGCAAACCTGAGGAAATGCTGGAGGGCCTGGAGCCCTGTAGGTTGGGGCGAATTCTGGATGCTAGAAACCTTTTCAGGGTCCATTTGAAATCCTGTGGATGAGACAATGAACCCCAAAATGGGAAGCACCTCCTGTTCAAACAGGCATTTTTTTAGTTTGGCAAACAAATTGTGGTCCTATAAGCATTGAAGTACCCGTCTGTCCTCCTTGCGATGGGAAGTGAGGTCCTTGGAGAATATCAGTACGTCATCAAGGTACACAATGACGCAGGAGTGGAGCAAATCCCAGAAGACCTCATTCATGTTGGAACACCGCTGGTGCATTACAAAGGCCAAAGTGCATCACTAAGTACTCACAGTGGCTGTCTCTTGTATTAAAGGCAGTCTCCCATTCGTCGCCTGGCTTTATGCGCACAAGGTTATAGACCCTTCGAAGTTCCAACTTCGTGAATAGTTTGGCCCCTTGTAGACTGTCCAGGAGCTCATGGATGAGTGGCAGAGGGTACCGGTCTCACCTGGTGATGGCATTCAGGGCTGTAATGACCCGTCCTTCTTTGCCATGAAAAAGAAGCCAGCTCCTGCTGGGGATGTGGATGGTCTAATGAAGCCCCTGTCAACGTTCTCCCGAACGTACTTGGACATGGCTTGGGTCTCAAGTAGTGATAGGGGGTATACTCACCCTCGAGGGGGCATGGTGCCTGGAAGGAGGTCGATCGCACAGTCAAAGGGGCGATGTTCAGGGGGTGTCCTGGCCCTTAGAAAAAACGTCTGCAAAATCAGTGTTCTGCAGAGGCAAGGTAAGTGGGGTAGTAGCCTCAAGAAGACCAGGGCGAGACACCTTTTTGGAGGCAGGAAGAATGGCACTGAGAACCCCAGGAGGCTATTTGCAGCGTCTGTCAGTCAAAGTGAGGGGAGTGTTTCTAGAGCCAGGGAAGACCCAAGACTACTGGATGTATCGTTTTCTACAGGATGAAAAAGGTGAGCTCCTCTTTGTGAAGTACCCCGGTGCGGAGTCTCACAGGAGCGATAGTGCGGCTATTCCTCCCGGGAGGAGGATCCCCTCAAATGGAAGAAATAGTCAATGGTGGTTTTCTGAGCAGTGTGGGCAGATCCAGATGTGCAACAAGATCCTCCAAGATAAAATTCCCTCCAGCGCCAGAATCAATCAGGGCTTGAGTAGTGAAGTCCTCATGGGTGTGGCGGAAGGTCACAGGTAAGATACATTGGGAAGCAGAATTGGTGCAGCCCAGGGTCATCTCCCCACTGACTCCTAGGCTCCTGGTTTTTCCCGGCCTCTTGGGACACTGGGCCAACAAGTGGCCTTTACCAGCACAGTACAGGCATAGTCCTAAGGTACGCATTGCAGCCTTTCTTCAGGGGTCAAACAGCTCCGTCCCAGTTGCATGGGTTCCTCCGTAAGAGGTGTCTTGGGAGAAGCTGCGATAGGCGGCGTTATGGACTGCGAAAAGGACAAAGCTAGCACTACTGGCCTGCAGGAGGGGCACAATTCTCGGAGGCATTGCCATAGTCTTCGGTCAACTCGACTAGCAAGGTCAATCAGAGCCTCTGTCTGGAAGGTCCTGGGCAGCCAACTCATCCTTAATTATGAAAGGCAACCCTTCTAGAAAGATACTCTAGAGGCTGTCCTCTCACCATCCCAACTCAGATGCTAGGGTGCGGAACTCTACTTCATACTCTACTGCATACCTCGTGACTCCTGTCGTAAGTGCAGAAGCTCAGAAGCGGCTGTACATGGTCTTCCAGGCTCATCAAAGACCTGTTTGAACACTTGGATGAAGTGTGGGAGGTTCTGGAGCAAGGGGTCACCTCGTTCCCAGAGATGTGGAGGCCCACGAGAGCGCCTTGCCATCCAGGAGCGACAGAATAAAGGTTGTTTTGATTCCATCATTGGAGAACTGGGCCGGCTGTAAGGAAAAGTGCATGAAACAGTGGTTCAGGAAGCTATGACACTGCCGGGATCTCCTGCATATCGAGGTGGCGCCGGCAGATGGAGGTTCGCTGCGGGAGCCGTGGGTACTGGAACCGGGGCCAGCTGGGAACTGGAAGATGGGGTGGAGTCCAGTCGATTCGCCAGGCGTTCCACGGTGGCAGCTAGCACATCCAAGCATTGCTGTTGTTGTTGCAACCGCTGGGACAGGCCAGGAATGGCCTGTGGGCCGGACAGGTCCATGGCCTCAGCAATATATTGAAAAAGTGGACCCTTGAGACGAGGTTGTTGCTACTTTCAGGGGGCAGCCCCTGGAGGTCCTCGTCATTGGTGCGGCGGTTCTGGTAGAGAAGACCCAACAGGACCTTCACCTATACAAGCCCTCGTTCCCCGCAGGTTGAGCCCTTAGGTGCTGGGGCTGGCAGGACTTAGGCGTGGATCTTCCCAGATGTGGAACCAGTAGGTGAGGAGAGGCAGTGACGAAGGAGTCCAGGTATAGAGGCCGGCAGCAATCAAGCAGCATCAGATACCGGGCAAGAAGTCAAAACAGGCGGAGCTCAAGCAGGGTCAAGTACCAGGCAAGGAGTCAGAACCGAAAAAGCAATCGAAGGGATGAGGAGCAAGGCAGGGACCGGAGGCAAGGAACAAGAACGCTGGAACCAGGGATCAGGAACAAAGTGGAATCTCTGACCAAACCCAAAGGGTCCCATGCAGGATGGAATGCAGACCTCCAGGCAGACCACAAAATCCAAATTTGGAAAACATCTCCTGCCTTCCTCCAAAACAGCAACTTATACTGTCCCATGAGCTCTTTGTAAAAACTTGCTTATATACCTCACAGAAGGGGGTGGCCACTCCAGCACCCTCAACGGGAATGGCTGCACTGAATGGTTCATACCCTAATTATCCTTTACTAATTGCACTAGCTGCAGTATGACTGTTCCAGAGCTTACTGGTACCAGAACTGTAGTGTCCATTACATAAAGAATTTCTTCACTTGATGGGATTATATGATAGGGATGTGAATCGTTTTTTGACGATTTAAAATATCGTCCGATATATTTTAAATCGTCAAAAATTGTTAGAGGCGATATTTAATAGGAATTCCCCCGATTTATCGTCAAAAATCGTAAATCGGGGGAAGGGGGAGGGGAAGGGGGAGGGCGGGAAAACCGGCACACTAAAACATCCCTAAAACCCACCCCGACCCTTTAAAATAAATCCCCCACCCTCCCGAACCCCCCAAAATGTCTTAAATTACCTGGGGTCCAGTGGGGGGGTCCCGTTGTGATCTTCCACTCTCGGGCGTCAGGCGCGTTGATAGAAAATGGCGCTGGCCATTTTGCTTAAAATGGCGCCGGCCATATTGCCGTACAGCAAAATGGCGCCGGCCGTACGGCAACATGATTTGAGTGCAGGAGGTTGTTCCCGGACCCCCGCTGGACTTTTGGCAAGTCTTGTGGGGGTCAGGAGGCCCCCCCAAGCTGGCCAAAAGTCCCTGGGGGTCCAGTGGGGGTCCGGGAGCGATCTCCTACGCTCGTGACGTGGGGGAACAGAAACCAAAATGGCGCCGGCGCCATTTTCTATCAACGCGCCCGACGCCCGAGAGTGGAAGATCACAACGGGACCCTCCCACTGGACCCCAGGTAATTTAAGACATTTTGGGGGGGTTCGGGAGGGTGGGGGATTTATTTTAAAGGGTCGGGTGGGTTTTAGGGATCTTTTAGTGTGCCGGTTTTCCCGCCCTCCCCCGATTTACGATTTCCACGATATTTAAAAACACAAAACCGCGACGATTCGATTCCCTCCCCCCCCCAGCCGAAATCGATCGTTAAGACGATCGATCACACGATACACATCTCTATTATATGATGTCCCCATAATCTGAATCTTTCTTAGTAGGCTAATAGTTTTCTTATCAATTATTTTTCCAGAATTTAACATTTTTCTACATATGATGGTAAACTGTCATCTTGGCACCAGTAGCTTCCACAGCTGTGTTATTTGTAATAAGACTGTTTATATATCTATATTTCCAGGTTGTGGTAGAATAATCTTGACTATGAAGCAGCAGTGCATTCATGAACTTCCTGATGGGACAGAATATTTTTCTTCTTTTCTATTTTGGCTGTTTTATGACAAATTTGTTAAACAGTTCTAAATGCAGCACCACAGATCACATTTAAGTATCATGCAAAAGGAGGGCAAAAATGGTATACAAAACCTGTCTCAGCCGTACAACTTCCATTTTGGGCAACTAGTGGGAATTTCTTGGCAAGCAACTGCACTGCTAATACAGTTTTTACACATCTAAGGGGAGTCTCTCTCCTTCCTACCCTCGCGGCTATGGGTTTGGTAGTAATGTGTAACAAAGGATACAAGTAGAAAGGATCCAACAAATTTTATTCTGCACACACAGTTTACAAAGGCAATAAAAAGCAAGCAAAGCTTGCAATGCAAGGTTTCTCGTTCTCATCAGCTCTACAAAATGCTATACACTGAGGGGTCCATATTTAGCTGCTGAGCAGCTAGTTAAATTAGTTGGATACAACTATCCAGCTAACTTAACTGGGATATTCAGCAGTGCTGAATATACCCAACTATCTTAAAAGTTAGCTGAATATATATTTGGAGTTAGCCGATTCGGTTCACCAGCTAACTCCAAATATTGTCTTACTGCGCTCCTTCCCGGAATGCCTACTGCCCATTCCAGGAGCACCAACAACATATCTGGCTACATTATAGCTAGATAAAGAGCTGAATAAGTTGCCAAATATCGTGGCTAAGCCAGTTATCCATCTACAAGGCTTTTGAATATCTACCCTTGTATGTCTGTGTGCACTCACATAGAGCAAGTCAGCACCTCACAGGTCACAGCAGTAGCAACAGCATTGGTGGGTGGGAGGAAGCAGCTGATTGGCAGCAGTAGGTGCTAGATAGTGGATGTTTGTATGTTCGTGCCTGGTTCACAGTACCGTGTAGTACAGGACTGCAAAAAGTCTTGGGCACCATGTTGCCTGACCACCTAAAATGTGGGATCTGGAACCTGCCACTATGAGGACTAGCCTGCCCAGAATAGGGAAAAAGAAAAGATGTCCTGGCCCATAAAGAGTACTGGCTGTCTAGGCAGGAAAGAGCAGCAGCAGCTGTCGGGGCAGGGAAGAGCAGCAATGACTTTAGAATGGAAGGAACAGAGGTAGCCCCAGGACTAAAGGAACAGCTGCCACCAGGGCAGGAAGGAGGGTCTTGTTTCATGTATATTGTGAGGGAGTCAAAGGACTAATAAGTTCATAAGACGTAGCTGAGGGTGTAAGAAGCACGGAGACATTTATTGGAAGAAAAATTCAAGAAATAACAGTCCCTCAGGCTCCCTCGCCTTATAAAACAAAATATGCTTTCTGGTTCTTAGCTAGGGTCTTACAGCCTTTGGGGAGCTTGGCTTACAAACTGCTCTTCAGAAACAACATGCAGCATTTAACCCTAGTGAAAACACCTGGATCCTAAACCAAAGGAAAGCATTAGGTTTCTAAAACATAGCAGCAAAGTATAGGAGTACTGAAAAGCTTCCTGCTGCCAAAGAAAAGGAGCCCAGCAAGGATTTATCTAAGACATTTTACCAAGAGAAGGTATTTCTTTTGTTGAATTCTTCTTCTTCTTTTTTTTTTTTTATTCTTTATTAAGTTTTTCAAATATAGATCCAAGACACCTTGGTTACAGAAAATAGCAACTTCCACTTTACGGAGTTTATAAGGCATACAAAATAATAAATGTAACAAAAAAATATTGACAATGGAAATTTGCAATTCAAACCACAATTGGGAGAGATATAAACAAAAAAAGGAAAAACAAAAACAAGGAAAAGCTAGCCAGTATTACTCTAATTGGTCTCAGTGCTTCACTTTTGGGGTAGTACTAGGGCTAACAATGGTCAACCTATATGCCAGACGTTTATCCAGTTGGGATGCATAATAGAAAACAATTCTGTTATCCTGAAATGTTATCAAGCATGCACAAGGAAATTAGGCATTTCTTAAAGTAATCGCTGCCTTACCAGGCTTGGTAGCAGCTGTGATGGAACCTTTCCACACGCTGGCCTTTTTCAGCCAATAACAGGACTTTATGGGCAGAGACCCCAGTTTTCTGCAGCAGATTTTTCAATATTTTGTGGCAAGAGTTAAGCTAACTCTGGGACAGATTTTTCAAAATTCTATGGCAATTATGTGGCAAATCTGAATAACTTAACATAAAATTTACACCTCTGACTATGCAAAAAAGTTGATTTTTTTTTTTTAATTGAAAACTATTCACATTGAGGTGAATTTTCAAAATGATAGCATATGTGCACATAGGGGTAGATTTTAAAAGCCCTGCAGGCAGGCGTAACTCCATGGAACAGGGCTGGGGGGAGTGGGTTCGATAGGGGAAGGGAAGGAAAGGTAGGGGGGACAAAAAAAAAAGTTCCCTCCAAGGCCGCTCCGATTTCAGAGCGGCCTTGGAGGGAACGGAGGCAGGCTGCGCGGCTAGGCGCGTGCAGGCTGCCGATTTTGCGCAGCCTTGCGCCTGCCGACCCCGGATTTTAAAAGATATGCGCGGCTACTCGCGTATCTTTTAAAATCCGGCATACTTTTGTTCGCGCTGGTTGCGCGAACAAACGTACCCGCACGCGTATTTTTTAAAAATCTGCCCCATAATATAATACATAGGTGTATATGTGCTTTTTCAAAAACTGCAACATATCAGGTACCAAGAGCAAACTTGCGTGTGCAGAAAAGAGATGAGCCAGAAGCATTCCAGGGAAGAGCCAACATTTACGCACATAAATTGCTATTTTACAACCTTCCAAAGTGATGCATGTAAGCCTTTTACTTGTGTGTATTTACTTCTGCTCAATATCTGGTATAAGTGATCAGAAACATCTTAAAATTGAACAGATGAATGGGTAGGGAATCTAGGAGAAATGGGGGCACTTCATGCTGAAGAGCTAGAAGAGTCTTCAAGAGCTGCGGATAGACTTGGCAAACTGGTAGACTAATTGGTAAAACTGGTAATTTCATTGCCATGCGCTTGTTAAAAAAAAAAAAAAAATTGCCTGACTTACACATTTAAAAGTTGACTTACAGGAGCTAAATGAGTCGAAGATATACGAGTAAAATCTACTCGCTTATCCCTTTAAAATTTGAAGTACAACTTCGTAGGTATATCATTTGCACATATCCAGCTAATAAACACCTTTGCCACTACTTAGACAAATTTGAACTTATCCAGATATAGATTGCTTTTATTTTAGACTTATCCGGCTACCTTAAATACCCAGATATGTCAGAAAAGTGCTAATAAAATGGACAGGTAGTGCTTTTCAGACTTATCCGGATAAGTGCTGCTATTTTTCAGATAAGTTCAAACTTACACAGTTCACGGTTTTTACCGAATAACGGTATATAAAACTCATCAAATAAATAAATAAATAAATAAATATGCAAGCATGTGCGGGCACATATGTTCTCATATTTTATAACCTGCACATATCGAGGTAGATTTTAAAAGCATTGCATGTGCAAAAACGGCCACATACGAGTGTAAGTGGGCCATGCGGGAGGGAAGGGTGCGTGTACATCCATGTATGCATGCTCAGAAAAATTAGGCAGAAAAGGGGCAGGTCATTGGCATTCCAGAGGCGGGGCCAGCACTGACATGCATAACCCCTAATGTTTCTCAGCCAGTGCATCTATGTTACCTGTGTATGTTTGCTACAGCTCCTCAGTAGGTATAAGATTCTGGTGAACATCAAAGAAAGAGAGAACCTCTTTATAAGGTATAGCCTGACAATCAATATACGGACCATTGTAAGGGGGCACTTTGATTCGGGGTGAGTTTCGGGAAGTGGGTTGGGGTTGGGGGAATGTTTTTACAGACACGTTCAGAGGTATTCATTGTAAAATTGACATCATTAAATAATTTTAGACCTTCTAAGTGATGAAAAGGAGTTGATTTGTACAATGCAGATAGCAGAGATTGCAGTATACAAATCAACTGCTCTTGTTAGAATTTTCATCACTTATAAGGTCTAAACTTCTTTGATGATGTCAACTTTACAATGGATACCTCTGAATGTGTCTGTAACAACACCTCCTAACCCCAACCCACCTCCTGAAACGCATCCTGAATTAAAGTGCCCCCTCACAATGGTGCACATGTTGAGTGTCAGGCTGTCTCTCTCTCAAGATATGTGTGTAAAGCTGCAGGCATATGCGTGTGAAGAGTATTTTATAACCTGTGCACGTATACTTTATAAAATAGCGCCTGTCTTTGCGCCCGACAAGATATGCTCATTTATGGGTGCACGCATGGCCCTTTTAAAATCTACCCGCTCATTTGCAGGGGTGCATAATTACAGGAGGCTAGGAGCACTGTTTATGGGTAACAGGGTGTGGCTGCATGATTCCACACCCCTTCCCTGCTCTTTCCTTCCTCGCTTGCTTGCTTTCTCTAGCAGGGGTTTGATCTTGTTGTTCATGAGCACGTCTTCCCTACTACTGACTTGAAAGGGAGTGCTAACTCTGTTATAATAGATAGGTAGAGAGATACAAATATATTTTTAAAATCATATCATAGTGTCTGTATTTTTGGAGGCAGACTTAAAAAAACAAAAAGAAATACTTACAATTATAAATTAAAAGAAAGCCATTCTGCATGGGGGAAGGTAATCTCGGAAATAGTTGACTGAGCTGAATTAGGATGTTTCTCGTTACTGTTCATTATACAAAATAAAATTAAAATTTGTGAAGTTACGAGAAGCCTCTGCAAAATGTCACTCAGAACCTATATAGCAAACATAGTACCTGATTCTCTAATGGGTGAATTTTAAAAGCTTGGTGCGCGTCAAAACTGAGAGATATGTCTGGCCGGCATGTGTCACACGGATTTTAAAACGCGCCCAAGTATGCACGTATCTTCCGGTATGTGCACAAATAAGAAGTTGTATAAAAGGGAGGGGAGGTAGGCGTGGTCTGGGTGGGACATTGGTATTCTGGGACTTTAACATGAAACGTGTGCATAGGTATTTATGCATGCAAGTGCACGCTGGGGTCTCCTGCCGCATAACTGGTAAGGATGGCGTGTAAGAGTTGATACTAACAGGGGAAGGGGAGGCTATTTAACTAGGGGGAATAGTAAGTTCTATCCCTTACCTGTGTGATCTGGGAACGATCTTGGGAAATTGGCAATTGCATCAGTGCGCGTGTCTACTAAAATCCCCCACGTACGCGGTAGAGGCGGTATTTACGTGCACAGATACGCATCCATATAAAATTCTGTGTACATGTACGCGCACACAGCCTATTTTATACCATGCGTGCATATACTTGCGTATTTTATAAAATGGCCACATCCTCTCACGCAAGTTGGCATATGCACATACATGTGCGCCCAGTTACCGTCTTAGGGTTTTTCCCATAGACACAAAATGGGAGAAAAGCCTTAATGAATCTGGTCCATAATATTACACATTCAGTGCTATCAGATACACATAAAAGAGAGTCTATTTTCCAAAGAGCTTACAATTTAATCAAGATAGACAGGCAAGAGAAATACTGTTACGTATTTGGGGAGAATGAGGGAAAACATGTAAAGTCTCAACTGTGGGTTAACTGGTGCAGTTTAATTGAAAAAAGTATCTTTTTCTCTCACTAGCACTCTGTAAAATAATGCAAAACTATGAAAAAATGCATATATAGCATATTTCCTACTGGAAAAACAGAACAAGACAGATGGCTTAAGATCTCTTCACAGAAACTACATGTAAGCAGAATCCATCACTTCTTCAGTCACACATGAAAAACATAGACAGATCTTTACCAAGAGTTTCTAGGTTACGTCCTTTAGAGAAATAAAATTCCAGAGCACAAGAAATAGAACTTTCTCCTGTATGGGGCCAAAATACTAGAATGCACTACCCAAATAAGTCTGGCTGCAAATTTATTGACTTTTAGTAAATAGTTCAGACCTCTACAGTTTTCAAGAGTAGTAAGCTTGAATGACTATGTTCTTTTAGGATGTTTCTTATATTTTTCATGAGTATCAAATATATTAGTGTTTTTGTGTAGCATTGTTTTTATTATAATTTATTTCAATGGTGAATGTTGTGTGTTTTGGTTTGTTTATTGATGTGTGTTATTATTTACTATACTTTATCTTTGTAATGTATGTAATGTGATTTATTGATGAATTGTACAAACCCACTTTCAGAATGACAATATGAGAAAATAAAATGATAAATTTTAATAAATAAATATGTGAGGGAATCTCTGATCCCTCACCAATAAATTTGACCCTAGGTATGGAGTGAATTTTAGCATATAAAACCTGGCTGAGTATGTGCTGGGGAGATGCTGTTTTTGTTGGTGGTAGAATGAGAGGAGGAAATCTGTTTCCAGTTAGACCCTTTTAGGCCCTATGGCTTAGGTAAGAGAGAAAAGGGACTTGTTCTGATAGTGCTCCCACGGACTTGGGAGGGTCAGTCCCTGAAAGAGAATGTCTGTTTTAAAAAAGTTTAGTTTTGGATCTGCTCCCTTTTAGGAGGAAAGTCACCTCTGCCTAAGGGAAATTGGGATAGGGTGCTGCTCTGCCCTACTGCCAACTACTGTAGTGGGGATTGCTTTTACTCTACAGAAGAGAAGTGAGTGAAGAAGTATTTTTCCATTTTGTGAGTAAGGAAACTATTTGTTTCCATCATGATGGAGGCCTGGCCATCCACCAGGAGCCAACTACTTGGCCACCCAGGAATGTGGGTAATACAAGTTTTCCTGGCTCATAAAGATACTGGCTTATAAAGCATCAATTTGGGAAAAGGCACAGTGGAAGTTTTGTATTTGTTGAAGATTCATGAACATTGATTTTGTTGTGAATTGAACTTTAAAGTTTATTTTTGGTCCAGTAAAAGATTATGTTGAAACCAAATTCAATCTGTCTTGCCTATTCTTCCAAGGTTTAGAGCCCTTAAGGCACTTCATTGGACAGTGAGTAGTAATTGAGAGTGAGTGATAAGACTGAGAGTGGGTCCCTAGGTGCTCTCTAGCGATTGACAAATGTTCAGCAAGAACCAGCATGCAGCACTCACAGTGTTAACAAGTTGGGAAAAAGGCTGAACTGTTTAGCCTTCCCAGCGAACAGCACTACATAGCTAGCAGAGGAAGAAGCCAAAGGAATGCTGGGAGATCATTTAAGAAATAAAAGCCACAATGTACCTGGCTCTGTCTGTGTGTGAGGGGTGAGGATGGCTAGGAATTGGAGCCAGGAAGAGAGGAGAGGAGCCAGGAAGAGAGGAGTTGGAGCCAGGAAGATAGCAGCTCTGCAATCAGTTCTTCTCCTGACGAACTAATTATCAACAGGGAGGGACAGAAATCTGTAACAGCTGATCTTGCTTCATAGATGAGTTACATGTAAAATTCCAACAAGGAACAGAGGATCCAGGAGCTGAGAGAATGAGAGGCTTCCTTTCCAGAGATATCCAGGCTCAGAAGCACAAGGCTGGATCACCTTCCTAACAGAGTTGAGTTAAGTAATCTAAACTTTGTACAGAGCATTTTAGCAGAGCTGGGAGAAGGTTTATTTCCTTGCCTTTTATCACAAATTCAGTATTTCATCTTAACTGCTTCAACCTTTCAGCTGAAGTCAAGCATAAACCCTTGTCACACCCACATGAGCTGGGGCAGGGAAACAGAAGCTGATGGACTGTGGTCTTCCTGTAAGAAACTGAAACCAGACCAGCTTTCTGTTTAGTACCAAGTAAACCATTAGAGGCAGTTCGTCAGGAGAGATAGAGACCTTCCATACACTGCAGTGCTCGTCTATTTGGGTTATCATTTATTTATTTACTTATTTATTTATCGAGTTTTATATACCGTCGTTCGGTTTCGCCTTCACAACGGTTTACAAAGTATCGATTCTCCGTAATTAAACATTATCGATGATTAAACATTTGTTAAAATGACTGTTCAGTCGAACAATTAAGAAATCTTTCTTAGGGTCGTTTTAACATATAGTCTGGTTTCTTCTAGTGAAGTCAATTTGGTGTTGCGTCATTGAGAGTTTGGTAAGCTTTTGTAAACAGCCAAGTTTTTAGCTCATTTTTTTGAAAATGTTTAAATTTTGTTGTGTTCTCAGATCTGTTGGGAGGGAGTTCCACAGTTCTGGGCTTCCTAGGGATATGGCTCTTTTCCTAGTTATTATGAGTTTGTGGCGGGTTGGTGGGATTTTTAGTAGGCCTTTGTTCATTGATCGGAGATTTCTGTTTGGGGAGAGTAGTTTTATGGATGTGCTGAGCCAATTTGTTTTTCATATATTATTTTATGAATTATTGATAATATTTTGTATTCAACCCTGTATTTTATTGGGAGCCAGTGTAGAGAAATGA
This sequence comes from Rhinatrema bivittatum, assembly GCF_901001135.1. NCBI lineage: Eukaryota > Metazoa > Chordata > Amphibia > Gymnophiona > Rhinatrematidae > Rhinatrema > Rhinatrema bivittatum. The sequence continues at coordinate 505,678,162 of NC_042617.1, forward strand.
GGGTTGGAGTAATATGATCAAATTTTCTTGTTCCAGTGAGTATTCTGGTGGCTGTGTTTTGTAGGATTTGTAGCGGTCGTATGGTGGTGAGAGGTAAGTTGAACAGCAGTGAGTTGCAGTAGTCTAGGTTGGAGAGGATGAGTAGTTGGAGTACTGTTCTGAAATCGTTAAGTGAGAGGAATGGTTTTAGGTGTCGTAGTGTTAGGAGTTTATGATATCCGTCTTTGATTTTTGCAGAGATGTGGTACTTGAAGGAAATCTAGCCAGCTCCACCATCAAGAGGGACTTCTTCATTTTCTCGATTGCTTTTTTCTCCACACAATTTTGTGTTTAGGACAGGGTGTACCCTTTACAAACTGGTGACATTGGGATTGATCTGTTCCTCCCCCCACCATCTACCCCCCTCACACACACACACTTTTTGAGTTCTCAGGGATAGACAATTTTTGAAACTCTGTACTATACTGCGTTTCCCCCAACCGTTCCTTATTTTGTTTTTACTATCCATATGAGTATGTTGGCTGCCCTGGTTAAGAGCCCATACTCAGTATTATTTTTGCATTGCTTGATTTAAAATAAGAAAACTGAAAGTTTATATTATACTTCACTACTTTACTTTTCCCATTTAATGTCCTGGTTGGATTTACTGTCTACTAACATAATACTAGTAAAAAGGTTAATTACTATTTTATTCTAGTGTCAAGATTTTATCTGGTCTGTGGTGCCACAAATGAGAGGTTGTTTGGGAAGGGCACAGAATTGTGGTATTGGGGTGACTGGGACCCAATCCAAAGATAAATCATATTAGCAAATATAGGGCCAGATTTTAATACCTATGCGCGGGCGTATATTTGTGCGTGCACCCACGCGCATTTTATAAAATCTGGGGTCGGCGCTCAAGGGGGTGTACAATAGTGCACCTTGCACGCGCCGAGCCCTTGGGGAGCCCTGCTGGCTTTCCCCGTTCCCTCCAAGGCCAAAGTCAGAGCGGCCTCGGAGGGAACTTTCCTTCCACCCCCCCCCCCCCCCCAACCTTCCCCTACCTGCCCTGCCCCTTTTTCAAGCCCCAGGACTTACACGCATCCCGGGGCTTTACACGAGCTGCCGGGCCTTTTGAAAATAGGCCAAGAGCGCGTAGGGATTTGAAAATCTGTCCCATAATTTCTCATATGGTACTCACCACCCCAAGCATAGGGGTAATTCATAGTCCGGACCAAGGGGAGACCACACTTACAATGATATCACCATGTTCTGGCAGTTCCCTCCCTCTTGAGCTTGCAGAGCCTGCATGGCAGAGAGATTCAACTGCAGAGCCATTTTTTTTATTTCCTTGATTGGCAACCATTGTGTACCCTGTCAGGATTGTTCAAGCCCCCCATTTTGCTATCCCCTTCCATAGGCAATTGCCTTGTCTGCCTAAAATTTATGCCAACCCTGCATGATCTCCACTCTCAATCACAAGTTCTATCTCGTATTACGACCTCTCTTGCTTTTTCCTCTCCCTGTCTCTCTGCCCCCATACATACTCACACCCACACTCTGGCTCTCTCCTTTACCCTCCTTTACCCCTTTGATCCATATGCCACCAGCTGCAACAGCAGAAGCAGTATATAAAGTGTTTCCCAACATGGGCTGTCAGGGACTGATCAGGACTTCGATGGTCATGGGGCAATACCACATTTCTCAAGTAGCAAACCTGGGATCAGGCACAACAATTTAAGGCTCACAACAGGGAAGCACATAAACATAACAAGATCCTAGCTTACATTATACAGGAAAAAAACAACAGAAGATATAAAATAACTCCCTTACAAGGCAAATGAGGTTTTAGGTTTACAACAACTCAAACAAGATTTAAAGTAGCACTCATTGTCCAGATTCAGAAATTGAAGGGAGCAAGCCAATGTTCCAGATAAGCAAGGCTGAGCACAGAAACAGGGCTCAGGATTCAAAGAGGATCAGGATCATGCTTTCATGCCAGCAGTATGTACCTGTTGGCTCAGTGTTTAAACAAGGTAGACAGACGGGGCCATTCACCTTTTGGACCAGTAAGGGTATCACTGTATGTGTCCAAGTCCTCAACACCTGAAGGGTAGCACTACTCTCCTATATCTCTACAGCTGTTGTGGCTCTTCCTGGTAGAAACCCAGCCTGCTGTCCCTATGGCCACTGGTCCGAGACCCACTGGTCCTGATACGAGTCGCTGCATACCCACATCTCGCTGTTGATTGGCTCTTTCAGCTGGCCAGAACCAATCAAAGGCAATCAAAGATTCCTGCCTTAGCTGCTGTCCTAGTTCCTGCTTGGTATTCAGCCTACACTGGAAGAAAGAGGCAGCCATGTTGGGGAGGGGAAAATGAGTTTTAGGACTCAAAAGAATCTGGATTCTCTCCCAGAGACCAGGAATCAGGCCTCTAAACACCAAGACTCTGGTTCAAACTCAGAAAGTTCCCTGGTATGGTTCTGGGCCTGAAAAATTAAACCCATTCTCAAAGTCATATATCACATGGAGCAGTTTAAGAAGCTATTGTGGGACTTCCGGTGATGATGTCACCGAGACAGACGGAGGAGACCTGAGCTCCACGGTCCGTCGCCGGTGTCGTCCCCCCCCCGATAAGCCTCAGACCGACGGCGATCTGAACGGCCCTTACCTTGGGGACCCATGGAAATCGATGGGACCCCGAGGCTGTCCATTTTAAAGCTCATGGGTGCTGGATGCCGGCAGATTTCAGCGGGGGTCGGAGCTGCTGCGGCACGGCCAAAATGGCGGCCACCATGCTGCACAGCCCGCTCATTAAATAGCTGTCCTGACGTGGCCCAGTGGTGGGTTTTTTTTAACGGAGGTCCAGGAATATCATCCGGAGGGTCGGAGGATTCCCCCCCAAGAGGCAACTTTCCTAAACTTGCCATGTCGTGGAGGGCTCCGTGAGCAGGGGCACTTCCCCGAGGCTCCCTTCTGTGTCAAAAGAGCTTTGTGAATTAAAAGCACAAACCGAGAAAAAGGCCTCTGCAGAGTCAATCACCCTTGGAGGAATTCTCAGCTCCCTCTGACTCCTCCTGGGCACTCCTGAGATCCGGCACCGAAGGGAACAATGGAGGAGAAGAAGCAGGCCCCCCCCCCCCCCCCATTCTCTCCTGTACTACGGGGATAGACTAACATGACTGCCATTCCCACCGCTGCAGGAAAGAGCAACCTTGCCTGTTTCAGCTGATCAAGCCATTCTTCTGCCCTTGGAAGCTGCCTTCCCCACCTTAAGTGTGTCTGGAGGAGAAGTGGTGTGGTGCGCCTTGCAGGAACTGCTGCTGGGCCGCGATGGCCCTACCCCCACGAGGTATAGTAAATGAGCCTGCTGAAGAGCAAGGACTAGATCCTTGAAACTGCCTTTATGGATCAATAGCCCGGGTATTGTTGCAATCTGCCCCCCCCCCCCCTTTTTTTCTCTTTTTGGTGTGGAGCGCAGCTGGACTGAGTCATTTAATGCTTTCTGGGAGTTCTCTGTTCGGCCCCGGTTTGAAGACTGGCCTCGAAAGGCTACTAATCTAAAGGTGGTGACTGAGTGTACTCCCAGCTTCGCTGCTGTAGTCCACTGGCTACTTGGACTTTTTTTTTTTTCTCTCAGATATTCCCTGCTACACCCTCAGAATTCGTTTTTGCCTGATATTGACTACTTGGAACTCTCTTTCTCAGATATCCCATACTGCACTACCAGACTTCACAGCTGAATCTAGCTGGCAATTTGGAACTCTCTGACTCGGATATCTCATTAGTGTACATCTTTCACCTGGTGGCTGTACTGCTGCCCAGAGGCACCCTTATAGTTCGGAAAGGGGGAGATGCGACAATGGAGCATGCGGAAGAGTGTCGTCTGCCGGTCCCGCACCCCTGTTGCTAAGATGGCGGAGGCCCCTGCAGGCACCAAGGTTCTTAACTCGCTATCTGCAGACGCTCTTCTTCAAATCTCTCAAAGTGTCACCGCAGCCCTAGACCTTCGCCTCACTAAAATACAGGCCTCCATGGACGATATCAAATCCGCGCTGGAGGGTCAGACGAAAAGATTGGATGAAGCGGAGCATGTCCTGTCAGACCATGGAGACCGATTGGGTGAGTCGGAGTGCAATGTGGAAGAGCTACAAGTCACCCAATGAGATTTGTTGGCGAAAATTGAGGATTTAGAAGATAGAAGTCGGAGGAACAACATCCGTATCATTGGGATTCCAGAGTCAGTCAAAGACAGCGGGTTATCTGAATTTGTGGAAACTTGGTTGCTGGGGCAGCTGGGCCTGGAGTTTTCTGCGGCACCGATGGTCTGTGAACGGGTGCACCTAATTGGAATATTACGAGAGGGAGCGGTCAGACCCAGACCGGTGCTAGTGAAAATTCTGAACTGGACACATAAAACACAGAGTATGCGGGCATCCAAACACCTGGCTTCCTTGGAATTCCAGGGCCATAAGATACTTCTTTTCAATGATTTCTCAGCGGCGGCGACGGCGCAACAGAAACGTATGTCTCCGGCGTGTACTGAGTTACATAAGAGGGGCATCAAATTCAGGCTACTTTATCTAGCCAAGCTGTGTGTCTTCCATGATAATATTCTCCTCTTCACTTATACAGAAGATGCAGACAAGTTTATCGCTACCCTGCCAGCTGCGGGGGGAGAATAGCGGCTAGTCATCGTAGCAATGCCTTCTTTATTTTCATCGAGGGGGTAGTCTGTTGGCAAATCTGACTCCTGTTTATGGATCTTTCCCTGCACTTGTTGATTGAAGGGACGAATTTCAAGTTTTGTCACTGGACATGTTAGGGCTTGATTCTGTTTTGATGCCCGAGGCCTTGCAATGAAGCCGGAGTGTCGGGGTCTTCTGACCTGGGGGAACGTGGGGCTCCACAATGCTCTTAAAGTGCTGTTGATTTAGCTTGTTTGTTTGAAGATGTTCGGTTGCTGCTTCGGGGGGGGGGGGGGGGGGGGCGTGGGGGACCTAGAGGGGGGCTCTTCTCTCCATTGCTCCAGGTAGTGGAGGGGAGGGAGTGGCTCTGAGCCTCTTGGGGTAGGTGAGTGTGTTGAGGGTGCTGTGGGTATGTGGAATGCTATGGCTGTGGTATGTTTGGTATACATGTATTTGGGGTGAGAAGTTTGGTTTGTTGGGATTGGGGTGGACTGGGAACCCTGGGTGACATCCCTCTCAAGATGGTACTAAGGCAGTTCTTTATGGCTAATGGCCTCTGTCCCTTAATGCTTTTTTCCTTTGATCCTGGTGGCTTAGGCTGGGGAGCCCCGGGACTCCTTACTGTCACAATTACTTTGAGGCATCTCCTTGGTGATGCTCTCTAAGTACTTCTTGATATGGCCACAGTAAAATGCACATCTCTTAATGTAGATGGCATACACTCCTCTATCAAATGGAAGAAACTATTAATGGCTTTTAAACGCATGGGGTCGCAGGTTGTGTTTCTTCAGGAGACCCACTTGTCAGCGAGCGAACATGCCAAGCTACAGAGAGAATGGGTAGGGCAGTGTTTTTTCTCCTCATACTCGTCTCGTAAACGAGAGGTGGCTATACTAATTCATAAACAACTGCCTTTTCAATCAGAAAGAGTATGACAAGACCCTGAGGGTCGATATGTTATAGTCCAGGGAATGTGTAACCAGCAAAGAGTGGCCCTATGTAACATATATGCTCCCAATGTATATCAACATGTGTTTTTTACTCGTCTCCTGGGGATCTTAGGTGAACTTACGGATTGTGCATTACTGGTGGGCGGGGATTTTAACATGGTAGCCAATAAGTTGGAAGACTGCAAACCCACTAAACCTATAGAACCTAATGATATACATAAAGGCCCCAACTTTTTGTGCCAAGAACTGCGCCTACTGGACATATGGAGGGCGTTGCACCCTGGGGAACAGGACTATACTTTTTTTTCTCATCCTCATGGGTCTTATTCCCGTTTGGATTATTTTTTGGCTTTGGAGTTCCTGTTCCCCAGGGTGACAACCGCTACCATAGGCACCTTTGCCTTATCGGATCAGGTGCCAGTCTCTGTCATGGTATCACTTGAACGCTTACTCAAAGCCCCTTTTTCTTGGTGCATGTCTCCAGGCTTATTTTTGGATAAGGAGTTCTCCCGCTTCCTTACAGACTGCTGGGAAGAATATATGCTTTATAATAACACGCCTGGTATTACCCCAGGGGTTCTGTGGGAGTCCGGAAAGGTGGTTATGCGGGGCCACATTATAGCTTATGTGACTACCCAGAATAAGAAGCGTAATGCTGAGATTCTTAAGTTAACAGAGGAACTGAAGCAGGCGCAACTCAGGCATATTAACACAATGTCGGAGCTTAGCAAATGTGAAGCTGACGAACTGAGGGAAACCCTGCATGCGCTGTTGTTCCAACGAGCATCCAAATCTTTGAGCTATTATAAATATCAGTTGTATAGATATGGTAATTGGCCCAGTAAACTGTTGGCTAGTTTGGTTAGAGCGCATGGCCCCAAATCTCTCATCACTAGTATTAATGATAGAACTGGGACCAGTCAGATAGCCTCTGCAGCCATTACAGCCTGTTTTCTTGAATATTACAGAGGGCTTTATGGGGAAAAGGCTAGCCATCTCCCATCCAGAGAGTCTATTTTTTCTAATTTTCCTTAGCCAAAGCTCACTGAGGCCCAGCTCCTCTCGTTAAATATGCCCATAATTGATTCCGAAATTCATGCCATCATACACGGCCTTAAGCTGGGAAAGGCGGCTGGCCCAGACGGCCTTGGGCCAGAGTTTTACAAGATTTTGAAATTTCCCATTTTGCCCGCACTGCGGCCATATTATAATGGCTTGGTCCAGGGGATCCCGGTTACGCCCATGGAAAATCAATCCACTATAGTGTTACTCCCTAAACCTGGGAAGGATTTGCAAGAAGTGGGCTCATACAGGCCCATATCTCTCATCAATGGGGATTTAAAAATACTGGCAGCAGTGCTGGCGGCCAGATTGAGTCTTCTATTGCCTTCCGTGATTCATGGAGATCAAACAGGCTTTATTAAAGGGCGCCAGGGTGTTAAAAATGTGAGGCATCTGATTGGCCTGTTAAACTTTCATCCTCGGACTGAGGCCTTGGTGTTGAGCTTAGATGCTGAGAAAGCCTTTGATTCCCTTTCGTGGGATTATTTGTTTTGGGCTCTCCAAGCATATGGGATATCGGGCGCATTTCTATCTTGGCTGCATGCACTGTACGCTAATCCCAGTGCCGGTTACTTATTAATGGTGCCTTGTCGGAATCTTTCCCTATTTTATGTGGGGTTCGCCAGGGATGCCCTTTGTCTCCTTTGTTATTTGTATTGGCCCTAGAGCCTCTGGCTATTAAGCTACGCTTGGAGGATGGGTTTCGGGGCCTCCGCATCGGCCGTCATCAGATGAAATTAGCAATGTTCGCTGATGATATCCTACTGTTTGTGGGGCAACCCCAGACTAGCATCCCTGTTATTATTCAATGCTTTAATGCCTTTCACTCCATCACAGGATTGACTATTAATTTTTCCAAATTGGAAGCACTTGCCCTTGACCCTGGAGTACAACAACACAGGCCGGGAGGGTTCCCGTTTATGTGGGCTCGGAACAAAATGAAATACTTGGGGGTCTGGATTTCCCGGGATCCTCAGGATCTTTATGCCCTGAATATAAAAAACACATTAGCAGAATTGGATGCTCAACTCAAAGCTTGGCGCTCTTTACCCCTTTCCCTCTTTGGCAGAAGTACCCTCCTTAAGATGGTGCTTATGCCTAAACTGCTTTATAAATTGCATATGTTATCATGCTGGCTTACCAGCAGAGATATACGGTGGTTGCAGTCTTCCTTCCAAAGGTTTCTTTGGGCGGGGAGAAAACCGAGGTTGCGCTATCAGGTGTTGATGTCTCAGAGAGGGGAGTGGGGTCTGGGCCTGCCGGATGTCCGGTTATATAATGCAGCCTGCCAACTCAGATATGTGGGGGAGCGGCTCCTTGATGAGTATGCATATTGTGAGGATGGTTTGGTTATTAGCATGGTGGCCCCTTGGTCTCCTCTGTATCTGATCCAGGCCAGCCCTGGGGATTATCGGACCTTAACTATCCCTCGCAGTCTAGTGCAGCCATGTCGTCAGGCTTGGCGCTGGATACGGTCACGAGGGGGAGCGGCTGGACTTCCTTCTCTCTTCATGCCCTTAATGGGTAACCTGAATTTTCCTCCAGGCCGCCTCAACCATTCTCTTTTTGATGCCTGGCTACAGAAAGGTTTGGCATTCATTTTTCATTTTTATGCTAATGACTCACCAACAATGTACGATTTCGCATCTTTGGCTAAAGATTATGACTTACCAGGTAAACACTTTTATGAGTACTTGCAGACACATCATTACCTACAATCCTTTCACTGGACTGTGGAGTCCTTTCGTAAGGAGTCAGCTTTCATGCAATGTTTTTTGGTGGGGCCCTAAAGTGTAACACCATCAAAGGCTGGTGTAAGTTCGGCAGAACATATCACTCTGTGCGGCATGTGGCCTCTTTAGCCAGGTATTGGACAGAGGCGTGGGCCATGGATATCTCTACTTCATATTTGCTTTCATGTTTCAAGCTTATGCCTAAAAGCTTACCGGACCTCTCTCTTCAAGAGCTACAATTCAAGATTTTGCACCACATTATTTGCGATAATATTCGCCGCTGCCGGATGGGGAGGATATCTTCCCCTAAATGTATTAAATGTCATCAAGTGACGGGTTCTCTGGCGCACAGGTTGTTTGCGTGCCCTGTTCTGAGAGCATTTTGGACGACAGTGCTCGCAGTAGTCACTCAATGCACGGGCTCTTCTATTGGTTGGACGGGCAAATTACTCCTTTCTGGATTAAGAGGTGCTCTCCCTTCTTATAAGTTATCCGTGGATAAATTTGGCCACCCTGCAATATTACTGGCATGCCGAACGATCTTAGCTGACTGGATAACACCGGATATGCCACCCAATCTTCGGGCCTGGTTTGGACGACTGGCATTTACAATGCAAATGGAGCAGCTGGTCGCCATGAATAATGAGAGGGCTAGGGACTCGATCTACCAGGCATGCTGGTCTACTTGTTATGACCTTTTGCCGTCGGATCTTCAAATTACTCTAACTGCCACTGGATATCATTCTTCTTGGAAATGATCGGACCTTTAGCAATGTTTTGTGCTTTGCCACTTGATCTGAGATCAGTGTATGCTGGGATGGGGATTGATCTTGGTTGGGGCCTTTGAAATCTCTTTTTCTGCAAATGTTTGACAATGTTTGTTATGGAGGGGATGTCTCCCAGGGTAGGGCAGGGGGTGGGGGTGATGGGTAGTGTGCGGAATGTCTGTGGATGTTTGTGATGTGACTGGTGGTGGGTTATGGTTTGAGTTTACTCTGAATCATTTGGTCCGTAGGACCTGAAAAGGAGAGTGCACAGGGGGTTGTTACAGTTGTCCTTACTATGTTGGGGGATCGCTCTTATAGTGAACCATGGTGTTACTTCTGACGTATATTATGTATTTCTTCCCCAAAGTCTGGTTTTGATTATCCTTGTGTTACTCTTTAATAAAAATGATTTTGACAAAAAAGAAGCTATTGTGGTATAATTACACCAGTTTAACATATTTATTACATTTTAAATTTATTTATTTTATACATTTAAAAAAAATAATCTTACTTTTCTTTGCTAGTTTTTGTATCTTTAATGTAAATTCTCCACTTAGAAGTCATTGGCCATTTCTTTTCTTAAGGCCTATGGGGCGGATTTTAAAACCCCTGCGCGCGCCCGCGCGCCTATTTTGCATAGGCCGCCGGCGCGCAAGTCCCGGGGCTTTTGAAACGGGGAGGGAGGGGGCGTGTCCGGGGCGTTCCCGAAACGACGCGGCGTTTTGGGGGCGTGCCGCAGCATTTTGGGGGCAGGCCCGGGGGCGTGGCGCCGGCCAGGGGCGTGGTCGAGGCCTCCGGACCACGCCCCCAGGACCGGAGGACGGAGCGGGGCTGCCGGCGACGCGCGCAAAGCTAAGGGGGGGGTTTAGATAGGGCCGGGGGGGTGGGTTAGGGAGGGGAAGGTGGGGGGAGGGCGAAGAAAAGTTCCCTCTGATGCCGCTCCGAAATCGGAGCGGCCTCGGAGGGAACAGGCAGGCCACGCTGGGCTCGGCGCGCGCAAGTTGCACAAATGTGCACCCCCTTGCGCGCGCCGACCCCGGATTTTATAAGATACGCGCGGCTACATGCGTATCTTATAAAATCTGGTGTACTTTTGTTCGCGCCAGTGGCGCGAACAAAAGTACCCGCGCACGTAGTGTTTGAAAATCCACCCCTATGGTTCTACTTAATCCAATATCCCATTCAATATCTTGGTATCTTTATAGAATATTGAACTGAGCAGAGCCTCAGTTAACTGTCCTTCAAAACAGCTATTGAGGTAGTACTGAGTTTTAAGAAGTTGAGCTGACTAAAGCTACCATGGTCTATATACAGTATACAACTCTAAAGCTTTTTCTTTTTTCTTTTATGCTGAGTAATCAATAAGCCAGTGCAGAATTAGTTTTCTTGTGCCTAATTGCCTTTATATACATTTTCACTAACTCTATGTCCCAGTTACCTGTGACAGTTGTCAGAGATAACCAAAATGATGGATTTCTTCCAGGTTGAATCCTCATTGTCTCTTATTTCTCCTTACTGAGATGTGAGCATGTCACATGTGCTCTGGACTGCAGACAGGATATCTCAGAATACACTGCAGTGCAAATTAGTTTCATAGAGCTAAAAAGCCTGATAGCAAATTGGATTAATTTTTTTTTTTGCTGAATATTCTAGCTTTTAAAATTTATTTTTTTTAATTATCATTTTTGATTGCTAAATGCCTCAATAGAACTTCCTTTCCATAACTCTTGACTACCACACAATTTTACATTTTTAATCAAGGGATTATAGAGCATTCAGATTCCAGTGCATGAGTATTTAATTTACACAACAGTAAACTTCCATCAGATTCAATAGCTTCCACACAGTAACATAGCTAGTAACATTTCTTAGAAAGATGGTAAATTAAATTGAAATAACAATAATAATAATAATAATAGCAGATGATGGCAGAAAAAGAACAATTGGCCCAGCCAGTCTGCCCAGTTATTCCTGTCCACATTGCAAATATATATCCCAGTTGCCAACAGGATATCATTCCTTAATTCAGTCCATTTTTGTTTTCTTCCTCGTTGGATCTCTACTATACTGAGTAAATGAGCTTCTAACTATAAAAGTCACAGCATCTGCACAGTTGGCATAACAGGCAAGCTTCCAAGGAAAACTGCATTCACCATTTTTTCTGTTGATTGTGCTACAGTATGAGCAGAGAAGCACGCCACATCAGTGTGTTTGCCACATTAGTACCATTTGGATAAGCTGAAATAAAGGAAAACACATTGGGCATTTTACCTTTTTATTGGACTAACTTAATACATGTGGCTCTGTTTTGAAAGATACTCACAAATGTGTTTATGGGTAAATTTTAAAGCCCAGTGCGCACATCAATTGGGGAATGCGTGCACAAGTCAGACTGGTGCGCACCGACCAAATTTTAAAAGCCACTCATATACGTGCATATCTCCCACTGCGTGCACATATCAAATATTTTCAAAAAGGTATAGGCCATGGGCATTGTCTGGGTGGCGCATGGACGTTTTGGGGCATGGCCAAGAGATGTGTGCATAAATATTATGCACCTGGGCACATGCCCAGGTCCAATGGCGCGTAAGATTACTTCTGCTATGGAGGAGATGTAAGTTAAAAAAAAAAAGAAAACTAGCCATAACCAAAGTGATTTAAGGGTCTGGGGTAACTGGGGGGAGCAAAGGCTATTAAACTAGGGGGGGGGGGGTTTGGAGAACCTAACTGTTAACTGGGTGAACTGATAGATGAATTGGTGAAATTGGCAATGGCATGGATGTGCACCCCTTTTAAAATTCCCCAATTTAAGCGATACAAGCGGGATTTATGCACATAGGCATGCTCCTACTTAAAATTGGGCGCACATATGCATGCGGTCAAGCTATTTTATAACATGCGCACATATGTGTGCAGGTTAATAAAATGGACGTGTATTTGGGCGCACACTGATACACACATGTCAAAACGCCCATATGCCAGTTTGAAACTTAGCAACCCGCGTAATAAAAAGTTATCATCTACAACTCTTGAACGAGTAGATGTGACTCGGTTATTTACACTTTCGAATAATAGAAGGCACTAGGGGGCATTCCATGAAGTTAGCAAGTAGCACATTTAAGACTAATCGGAGAAAATTCTTTTTCACTCAATGCTCAATAAATCACTGGAATTTGTTGCCAGAGGATGTGGTTAGTGTAGTTGGGTTCAAAAAAGGTTTGGATAAGTTCTTGGAGGAGAAGTCCATTAACGGCTATTAATCAAGTTTACTTAGGGAATAGCCACTGCTATTAATTGCATCAGTAGCATGGAATCTTCTTGGTATTTGGGTAATTGCCAGGTTCTTGTGGCCTGATTTGGCCTCTGTTGGAAACAGGATGCTGGGCTTGATGGACCCTTGCTCTGACCCAGCATGGCAATTTCTTATGTTCTTATGTTCTTAACATATTTGTAGGGCTTCATTTTTACAGCTAAATATAAAATTACTGGCTGGTTTTTAACTCACATGCACAACTTGTTTCCTCATCTTTGTCAGTACATCAGCCTTGAGCTAGAAAATCTTGCACAAATATATCCTATTGTGAAACTAGTCATTCTTACAACTTGTACTGTAAACAAATGGAAATTTTACATTAAAAAACAATTACTGCAAGTATTAGATCAAGGTCCCTGAAACAAGCTAAAATGCCATACAATTTTCTTTTAAATCCTGACATTAAAACAGCAGTAAAAATGCTAATAAAAATAAACAGCATGTTGGTACTTAACATCTGTTAGGATAAGTAAGTGAGTGGACCCTTTGGCCTAGGTGAGAGGTGAAGTCACCCAGTGGGCGGAGCCCCGCTGGGTCTCACCATCGGGAGGCGGAGCCTCAGCTGCGGGATGGGATTACAGCAGACGTAGAGGTGGAGGCATAGAGGGTGACCCCTGGAGGTGGGCCACGGAATGGAAGCACACTGCTGACGTCAGTCTTTCTTGAGACAAGAGTCAAAGGAAGAAGCGGCACTACCCGAGGAGCGGGGGTGCCAGGAATTACAGTCACTGTAGCACACTGAATCAGTAGAGTAGAAGTTCAGGGAGGTTCCTTGGTAGTGACCCGTAGAGCGGGGTACACTGGAGAGGGTTTCTCAGATGATACACGACTCAAGTCCGCAGAGTCCTCACAGCAATGGTCCGCAGAGTGGGGTACACCAGCAAGGGTTCCTTAGATGATACCGGCTCAGGTCCGCAGAGTCCTCACAGCAATGGTCCACAGAGTGGGGTACACCAGCAAGGATTCCCACGTAGCAATCAGAATGGTGATTAAGGAGTGGTACTCAGAGCGACGATGGTAAGCAGAAGTCCCATAGAAGCCTTGGTTGAAAGGCAGGCTGGAGACCGGGTGAGAGGCCCTCTGAGGAGCGGATAGCCAAGAGATGAGGGGGGCCCCCGAGGAGCGGGTACCAAGTAGTCTCACACCATGGAAGCAAGCTGGAACAGGTAGAGTAGAAACTGGAACAATAGCAAGTGAACTCGTTGCCAAGTCGCCGGCTGTCTGGGCAGGCCGTCTTAAGTACTAAGGCAGAGTGATGTCATCTGGTGGGGACGCCCCCGAGGTTCCCGCCATGACGTGGTTAAAGCTGGTCGGGAGGCGTGTGCGCGCGCCTAAGGCACCCCCTCGGGTAAGATGGCGGTCAGGAGCTTCCATGCTGCTCAGATAAGCCCGGGAACGAAGGCCAGAAGGCCGGTGGTAGCTGGCCGAAGCCGCAAGTTCACCCAATGGAGACAGGGATGTGAAAAGGGAGGTGAGCAATGGCGGCCGCATCTTTTTGCCATCAAATCCTCTACTACATCAAATTCATAAGACACCTGCTCTATCTGTCAGGCATACCAATTCGGACGGGATGCGAACAGTTTAGAGATTAATGTATGGAAGTATTTATCAAACTACTTACACACCAAAACCAAGTGAGCTACGTGAGTAAAGGGAGATTTGGAGGGGGGGGGGGGCAATCTATAGCCTTACAACAATAATTCTTTGCAATAAGGAGCACGATATGAGTTAGTCACATGAAAACCTTCCAACCTTTTATCCAAGAAGAGCATACTGCCGGAAAGGAGAAGGGACAGCAGCTGCAGGAACAGTGACTGAACTCTTGCTCTCTCACCGTGTCCTGTGGTACAAAATGCTACAATTCCTGATGTTTCAGTAGTGGGAAGAGGTTAAGGTTGGGAGAATAAACATAGTAACATATTAATGACAGCAGAAACGAACCAAATAGTATCCAGTCTGCCCGGCAAGCTTCTTCTAGTAGTATCTGCCCTGCCGTGCTGTGCAGGTTACCCTCATTAGAACATAAGAACATAAGAAATCGCCATACTGGGTCAGACCAAGGGCCCATCAAGTCCAGAATCTTATTTCCAACAGTGGTCAATCCAGGCTACAAGTAACCAGCAAGTACCAAAACACTAAGGGGCAGATTTTCAATGGTGCGCACGGGCGTCCATGTGTGCGCGGTTCCCGGATTTTGTAATCTGCACGTGCATGTGCGGACAGTGTGCACAGGGGAGCCGAATTTTGTAAGAGTATGCGCGACAACACAATCGGGCCTCCCCAAATTCCCTCCCAGTCCGCTCCTTAATTGGAGCAAACTGGGAGGGAAATTCCCTACCCCCCTACCTAACCTTCCTTCCCTTTCCACTCTCCACCCCTACCACTAATGCCTATCTAGTTACCCCAAATTTTTTAATGTTTTTACTTACTACTCCTCGGGAGCAGAAGCAACTTGCGCATGCTGGCCAGCTGCCAGTGCGCACTTCCCCAGCACAGTGTAGAACGGTGCTGTCCCGGCCACTCCTTTGAAGAGGCCCGGCACTTGTGTGCATACTGGGGTTTACGCGTGTGGCCAGGCCCGTTTGAAAATACAGGCAGCACAAGCAAGGCCTGGCTACGCATGTAAACCCCAGGTTTTTTGCGCGCAGGCCTTTGAAAATTTAGCCATTTTTTTATTTATTTTATTTATTTAAGGTTTTTTTATACCGGCATTCAAGAACTCGTTCTCATCATGTCGGTTTACAGAAAACAGGGGTGCAAAAATATAACCAAAAACATAAATAAATGTGGAGAATAGAAGCAGTTACAATTAACAAGGGTTCATGAACTGGGATTATAAGAAATAAAAGAGATAGAGGAGGATAATTATATACAAGTGTACAATGTAAATAAGGAGTCCTCTGTATATACAAGAGAACAAAATAAATATGGAGTCCACTATATACAGCTACTTAGCATAGGAGTCATTGATGGATCTTGTTAGGTGGAGTTCGGGAAGGCTTGCCTGAAAAGCCATGTCTTAAGTCTTTTCCTAAACGTTAAGAGGCACGATTCGTTTCTTAGATCTGGTGGGATAGAGTTCCATAGCGGAGGGCCTGCTGTTGAAAGGGCTCGGTCTCTCAAGGTTCTGTGATTAGTAGTTTTTACGGGTGGAACAAGGAGGCATCCTGTGTAGGCTTCCCTAGTCGGTCTTGTTGATTCGTGAACACGGGGAGGAATTTGTAGGTCGATTATGGTGTGTTGGTGAATGATTTTGTATAATAATGTGATGGATTTGTAAATTACTCTGAAGTGGATTGGTAACCATTGGAGGGCTTGAAGGACTGGAGAGATGTGGTCTCTTTTTCTGGTGTATGTTAGTAAACGTGCTGCTGCGTTTTGGACCATTTGGAGTGGTTTTGTATATGAGGAGGGGAGGCCAAGAAGAGTCGCGTTGCAGTAGTCTAATTTGGAGAAGATGAGGGCTTGGAGAATGGTTCTGAAATCTTTGGCGTGGAAGAGTGGTCTTATCCTTTTTAAGACTTGCAGTTTATAGAAGCAGTCTTTGGTTGTTTTGTTGATGTGGGCTTTGAAGTTCAATTTATTGTCGATTAGGACACCTAGATCCCTTACATGAGTGGTTTGTAGGTTGGTTGGAAGACAGACTGTGGGTTTGTTATCGGGAGTTATGAGTAGGACTTCAGTTTTAGATGAGTTTAGTACCAGATTAAGGCTGTTGAGGAGGCTTTTAATTTCTAGGTGGCAGGATTCCCAGAATTCGAGGGTTTTTGAGTATGATTCTTTGATAGGGATCAGGATCTGGATGTCGTCCGCATAGAGAAAGTGTATTAAGTTGAGGTTGGTGAGGAGTTGGCATAGTGGGAGGAGGTAAATATTAAAGAGTGTAGGGGATAAGGAGGAACCTTGTGGGACTCCGACGGTCGAGTCGTGGCGTGCTGATTCTTTGTTCTGTATTTTTACCTTGTAGCCTCTGTTGGTTAGAAATGATTTGAACCAGGAGAGCGCTAAGCCAGAGATTCCTATAGCAGCTAACTGTTTAATGAGGATCGCGTGGTTTACGGTATCGAAAGCTGCTGAAAGGTCTAGAAGGACCAGCAGAAATGATTGTCCTTTGTCTGTACCTAGGATGAGGAGGTCTGTTAGGGATGTAAGAAGGGATTCTGTGCCACGATTTTTGCGGAATCCATGTTGTGAGGCGGAAAGCAGTTTGTTATCTTCAATGAAGTCCGATAGTTGGGAGTTAACAAGCTTTTCCATAATCTTGGCTATGATAGGTAGATTAGCTATTGGGCGGTAATTGTTGGGGTCTTTTAGGTCCAGGTTGGGTTTTTTTAAAAGTGGTTTGAGTGAGGCTTGTTTGAGGTCTTCTGGGAAGGAACCTTGTGAGAGCGAACAATTGATTATGTTAGCCAATGTTTTGGAGATGGTTTCTGGTATTGTGAGGAGAAGTTTTGTTGGTATATGGTCCGCTGGGTGCGAAGATGGTTTCATTTTTCTAAGGATGGTTTGGATTTCGGAGGAGGAGGTAGGTTCAAACATTTCTAGGTGAGTGTTTTTGATGTGGGGCATTAGAGCTTGAGTTAGGGGAGCGATATTGGAGGGAAGTTGAGTAAGAAGATTCTTGATTTTGTTTTGAAAGAAGAGAGCGAGTTCATCTGCTTTGGTTTGAGCTTGATTACTAGGGCATTCTGGTGAGGGAACTTGGGTGAGGGTGGAAACGTAGTTGAATAAAGCTTTTGCGTCAAAGACTAAGTTGTGAATTCTGGAGGCGAAAAAGTCTCTTTTTGCTTTGGAGGTGTAGGCCTTGTATTGTTGTAGCGTGCGTTTGTAGTCTGAGAGTGTGCTGAGATTTGGAGTTTTCCGCCAGTTAGATTCCTTTTGTCTTAGTATTTGTTTAATCCTTCTAAGATCGTTTGAGAACCATGGTTGTTTTTTGGAGGCATCTGGGTGAGATTTTTTTGTTGTAAGTGGGCAGAGCTTATTGGCTATTGATTCCGTGATCGTATTCCAGGAGTGTAAAGCAATATTAGGATCAGTGAGAATTATATCGGGAAGGTGTTTGGTTAGTTGATTGGTAAGGTCATCTGGATTACAGGGTTTCCTGTAGGTAAAGGATGGAGAAGGTGTGTGACTGGTAGTAGATTTTTCCAGTGAGAATGATGTAGAAATGAGGGAGTGATCAGACCAGGGTACCTTCAGATTTTTTATTGGAGAAGTCGATTTTATGCCTTTGTTGATAAAGATCAGGTCTAGTGTGTGGCCTGCTTTATGTGTCGGGTTTTTGACTATTTGGGAGAAGCCCATCGCTGAGAATGCTAGTAGAAGAGTTTGGCAGCTAGGTGAGAGAGCAGGGTTGTCCATGTGGAGATTAAAATCTCCGAGTATTATTGCTGGGGTGTCCAGGTTGAGGAGTGTTGTTGTTATAAGTAGATATAAGCCATAAGTAGATCCCATGCTACTGATGCCAGTAATAGAAGTGGCTATTCACATTGGGGCAGATTTTCGAAATGGCGCACACGGGGTACATTTGTGTGCGCTACCCGGCGCGCACAATTGTACACCCGATTTTATAACATGCTCGCACTACCGCTCGCATGTTATAAAATCCGGGGTCGGCGCACGCAAGAGGGTACACACTTGTGCACCTTGTGTGCGCCGAGCCCTAGGGGAACCCCGATGGCTTTCCCCGTTCCCTCCGAGACCGCTCCAAAATCGGAGCGGCCTCTCTGAGAACTTTCCTTCTGCTCCCCCCCAGCCCTATCTAAATCCCTCCCTCCCACCGTTTTGTCAATAGTTACGCCTGCTGGAGGCCTCGGTCCCGCCCCTGCACCATGCCCACGACCCCACCCCCTTCCCGCCCCTTTTTCAAAGCCCCGGGACACATACGCATCCCGGGGCTTCCGCTCGGCGTGCACAGGAGGGTTTTTAGAGGGTTACGCACATATATTACATGCATAACCCTTTGAAAATCTACCCTTAAGTCAACTTGATTAATAGCAGTTAATAGACTTCTCCTCCTCCAAGAACATAAACAAACCTTTTTTAAACCCACCTACACTAACTGCACTAACCACATCCTCTGGCAACAAATTCCAGAGCTTAATTGTACATTGAGTGAAAAAGAATTTTCTCCGATTTGTTTTAAATGTGCTACTTGCTAACTTCAGGGAGTGCCCTCTAGTCCTTCTATTATTTGAAAGTGTAAAAAACAAATTCACATTTACCCATTCTAGACCTCTCATCATTTTAATGACCTCTATCATATGCCCCTTCAGCCATCTCTTCTCCAAGCTAAACAGCCTTAACCTCTTTAGCCTTTCCTCATAGGGGATCTGTTCCATCCCATTTATCATTTTGGTCGCCCTTCTCTGTACCAGTGCAACTATATCTTTTTTGAGATGTGACGACCAGAATTGTACACAGTACTCAAGGAGCGGTCTCACCATGGAGCAATACAGAGGTATTATGACATTTTCTGTTTTATTCGCCATTCAATTCCTAATAATTCCTAACGTTCTGTTTGCTTTTTTGATTGTCACAGCACACTGAGCTGACAATTTCAATGTAATATTCACTATGACACCTAGATCTTTTTCCTGTGTGGTAGCTCCTAATATGGAACCTAACATCGTGTAACTACAGCATGGGTTATTTTTCCCTACATTCATCACCTTGCACTTGTCGACATTAAATTTAATCTGCCATTTGGATGCCCAGTCTTCCAGTCTTGCAAGGTCCTCCTGCAATTTATCACAATCCATTTGTGATTTAACTACTCTGAATAATTTTGTGTCATCTGCAAATTTGATTATCTCACTCGTCAAATTCTTTCCAGATCATTTATAAATATATTGAAAGGAAACAGTCCAAGTTCAGATCCCTGAGGCACTCCACTGTTTACCCTTTTCCACTGAGAAAATTGACCATTTAATCCTACTCTGTTTCCTGTCTTTTAACCAGTTTGTAATCCATGAAAGGACATCGCCTCCTATCCCATGACTTTTTAGTTTTCTTAGAAGCCTCTCATAAGGGACTTTGTCAAGTGCCAATTGAAAATCTAAATATACTATATCTACCGATCCACCTTTACCCACATGTTCATTTACCCCTTCAAAAAAATGGAGCAGATTTGTGAGGCAAGACTTCCCTTTGGTAACCAATCTTTTTGCCTTCCTTCCACCTTTCTTAATGCATGGAATACTTCTGGACTGAGCTTCTAAAATTGTATTTTTAAACAATGCCCACATCTGTTGTACACTTTTAACTTTTGCAGCTGCACCTTTCAGTTTTTTTCTATGTTCCTCATTTTATCAAAGCTTCCCTTTTGAAAATATAGTGTTAGAGCTGTAGATTTACATACTGGTTAGTGCAGATAGTGTAGCTGGGTTTAAAAAAGGTTTGGATAAGTTCTTGGAGGAGAAGTCCATTACCTGCTATTAATCAAGTTGTTTTAGAAAATAACCACTGCTATTACTAGCATCAGTAGCATGGGATCTACTTAGTTTTTGGGTACTTGCCAGGTTCTTGTAGCCTGGATTGGCCACTGTTGGAAACAGGATGCTGGGCTTGATGGACCCTTGGTCTGACCCAGTATGGAACTTCCTATCTTCTTATGTGTTTATGTTCAAGTCATCAGTTCAAATTTGATCATATTATGATCACTATTGCCACTAAGAATTAACTCTAAAATAGCTCCCTCTGTCATTTGTACCTGAACCAATTACTCTATAAAGCGGTCATTTATTCCTTCCAGGAACTTTATGTCTCTAGCATGTCCTGATGTTACATTTACCCAGTCAATATTGGGGTAATTGAAATCTTATGACAATCATGTTTTCTCAAAAGTTTACAATCTTTTATAGCGTTACTGGTATTCTTATACTTTTTATAACCTGTATTCATCAACTTTTCATTTTAATGGAGGTCCATCTTATCTTTTCTGTAAATCAAAACTATTTAAGTTACTTATACAATAGCCACGCATAACAATAAAATGCACATCCTGCATAACGATGAAGTGACTTGGGACACTTCTGCTTACCAGACCCTGCCACCATTTTGTACTTTCAGCGTTTTGGCAAACTGAGAATGAGTCTGGTTTATATGCGATTCACATGCCTCACCTGACGACTAACATGCTATGATTAGCTGACAATCACATGAAGTGAATCTACTCAATTTCCTTGTTTAGTCCATGTGGAGTTACTGACTGGAGCTGATAGATCCATTTTTGTTCACACTGCCTAAAACGCTTAACTCTGTCTCCTCCTCTCCAATGTGCATGTACAACTTCCAGCACTGTCCACCTTGTCATTGAAGTCATGGTTGAAATCTTTAAAATGTGCCACAAGTGGTTCTTCTATCCTGCCAGTCTTCAAGCAATATTTGTACTCTATGGGTCTAATACGTATTTGACGTTTGGTCTTTCCCACGTACACTAATGGGCATGGACAGAATATGGCATAGACCACAAAGGAAGTATGACAAGTGAATTTAGGAAAAAAAAAAAACCGACCCGATGCGGTTTTAATAGTAGTTTGTGTTGATTTTAGTGGACAGCACATGCATTTCGTACAGGGCTTCATTGTCTCTAGTATCATTGGAGGAGTGTGGCTACTTGACTGAACTACATG
Source organism: Rhinatrema bivittatum (assembly GCF_901001135.1). Taxonomy (NCBI): domain Eukaryota; kingdom Metazoa; phylum Chordata; class Amphibia; order Gymnophiona; family Rhinatrematidae; genus Rhinatrema; species Rhinatrema bivittatum. The sequence goes on from NC_042617.1 coordinate 505,699,288, forward strand.
ATCCTTAATGTTGAAATCTCCCATTATTACTGCACTGCTAAATTGGTTAGCTTCCCTGATTTCTCTTAGAATTTCATCATCTGTCTGATCATTTTGGCCAGGTGGACAGTAATTACTCTTATCACTATACTGTTACCCACCACACATGGGATTTCTACCAATACTGATTCTACTGAGCATTTAGTCTCTCATATGATCTTTATCTTGTTGGACTCTATAACCTCCCGGACATAAAGTGCCACACCCCCACCAAGTTGATCCTCCCTATCATTGCGATATAATTTGTACCCAGATATAGCACTGTCCCATTGGTTATCCTCCTTCCACCAGGTCTCTGAGATGCCAATTATGTTTATCTCATCATTCACTGCTATACATTGCTTAGACTTCTGACATTGGCATACAGAAATTTTTTGTATTAACAACTTGATTTTCAGTTGATAGGGATAATTTGGAATTCTTTAGCTCAGGTGATTCTTTACTTACAGGCACATGGACTACTTTTGCTTTTATTGGAACCTCTCTGTTGGGATGCCCTAACTCTCCTGTTTCATTAGTATCCTTCAAAGATACATTCCTCCGAACTATGCACTGCGGAGTGACTGTCAGCCTTCCCCCTTGTTCTTGTTTAAAAGTTGCTCTATCTCCTGGCTCTCTTAAAGGTAGTAAGTGCCACTCTATGCAGTTATCCCCCAGTCTTATGATAAAGGTAGTAATTTTGGAAGGGTATGAATGTCTAAGGAGAGGAGAGAAAGCTATAAACTGGGGTGAGAATCAAAGAGAGCAGATGGAGGCTGGAAAAGGATGGAAGAAAGACAAAGAGAGAGATGGAGGCTGTTGGAAGATTAAGCAAGAGATGGAGGTTGGAGAGAACATGAGAGAGAAAATGGAGAGCTGGAAGGAGAGGTGAGAGACAGGGAAGTGGGATGAAAAGCTGGGCGGATGGGGTGAGTGATGCAGAGATGAGAAAGGATGGAAGAATAAGATGGCGAGAGAGACATAAAGGGATGAGAGACAAAAAATGCAACATTGTTCTGCTCTTATATTTAGAAATACTACTTTTTATATTTCTCTGAATTTTTTAATAGGGAAAAGACAGCGTATGGTCACCTGCTGCAATTTTTCTCTGTCCTCCATCCAACGATCCGAATCTCCCTGGAGTCAACAATCTAAACTTCGGCTACCTGGCACCAAGGCCATCAATTAATACTATACTAACAATAATCTATTTCTTCAGAAAGCAGAGTTTAGACTTTTCTTGCCATTTAAAATTATTGTTAAATATTTTCATAATAAATTGTATATAAAATAATTATCTGACAAATATGATGAGTGATGGAAATGCATACACATACAGATCAAAACCAATAATGAACATGACCTTAGTTTTAATTATCAATAACATGGGTTAACTCCCAAAATGTGACCAGACATATGTAAAACTGAAGAAAAGAAAACAAGCCACCAATCGAAGAACTAATCAGTCTGCTCTCAAAATCTTCTATATAAATAAAAATGTAAATGTTCGTTTGTTCAAAATATTAAATCTCACTAAGTTCTTCACCGATTGCTTTGAAATTTTGACACAAAGTTGCATTTGAATACGCGTGTGTTTTTATATACCTATATTATATAGATGTCACACCTGTGACAGGTAAAAACATGCTTTTTTGGAAAAACAGTGCCATCTGTTGGACGTACAAGCAACACATGCTATCTACAATATAAATGGGCTCTGACCGACGGCCCGCAAATGCGCAGTAGAGAGCAGCTCTACCACGCATGTGCAGACCACTGAGCTCTGCGCTACGTGCTGGGTGTCACAGAGGAGAGGAGAAAACAGCTCAGCCTGTTCCTCCCCCACTGGGGAAGAGGAGAGTGAGTAGGGACTGCCGGACAGTTACAGACAGGAGGAGGAAAGGGTAGAAGAGTCGCCGAGCCAGTCCGTCCACCGCCAGGCAAGGGGGGGAGGGAGTTGGGATGGCCAGAGCAGAGCAAATGTAGTAGAAAGTGACTGTGAAGAGATCACAAGCAGCTGCAGCCTGCAGCAGCCAAAGCGCAAAGAGCTGAACGGAGAACAGCTTGCCCTCCTCCCCCACCCCCTGAGTCCCGCAGATAAGGAGAAGCCAAGTAAATATCCCGCAACTGTGGGGGCGGGGGGAGGGGGAAGGCAGTGCTGTCAACCCGCCCGTGGGTCTCAGCCGCCACGGGAAGAGTTTACATGGGCATCACTCCACCCCAACTCCCAGCAAAGCACCGTGATGAAAGTGAAAGCCAGAGCCCTGCTCCCTCCTCCCTCTCAATCCCCCAATCGGATTTCTTAAAGGCACAGGTCTCCCAGAAATAGGAAAGCTAGGCAACATGTCCCAAATCTGTTGCAGTGGCTGCCGCCTGCCCTTTGCGAGGGGGGGGCATGGAGTGTTTTCCTCACTCTCCCACATACAACTGGCATGGGAACTTTGCAAGCTCTTGAGAGTGCAGAGCAAAGACTTAGGTGGGGAGGGGACAAAAATCCCACCCGTTTTAACTGTGTGAGAGAGAAATGTGGTAATGTGTGCTGAAGACGAGTGTGAGTGCCAGAGAGAGAGGAAGACTACTTGAGGGATTGTGTATGTGTGTGAGAGGGCTTGGGTGTGGAGGGACAGAGGGAGAGTGTATGTGCAAGAGAGAGAGAGAGAGGAAGCCTATGTAGGGGGCTGTATGAGAGATTCTCTACCCCCCCAGCTCTCCACTTATAGGTTACAGTGGAAGGGGTTCAGTGTAGAGGGGAATGGGAGAGCAAAGGAGTTGGGGCCTGTAAGGATAGAGTGAAAGGGGTCTGAGCCTGTCCCTCAGCCACCGGGGAAGGGGAGAGGGAGTTGGGATGGCAGGACCATTACGCCTCGCAAGATCCCCCTCGGCCACCGCTGCAGCTCTTACCACCGTGTATGTGTGTGAGAGGGATTGGGCGTGTGTGTGTGAGGGACAGAGGGAGAGTGTATGTGCAAGAGAGAGAGAGAGAGAGGAAGCCTATGTAGGGGGCTGTATGAGAGATTCTCTACCCCCCCAGCTCTCCACTTATAGGTTACAGTGGAAGGGGTTCAGTGTAGAGGGGAATAGGAGAGCAAAGGAGTTGGGGCCTGTAAGGATAGAGTGAAAGGGGTCTGAGCCTGTCCCTCCGCCACTGGGGAAGGGGGGAGGGAGTTGGGATGGCAGGACCATTATGCCTCGCGAGATCCCCCTCGGCCACCGCTGCAGCTCCTACCACCGCCGCCGCCTCTGGCTCTTCGTGGTGCTGAGGTGGGGGGGAAGAGCGGAGCAGAGCAAAGATGTAGGAGGAAAGGGGACAAAAATCTCGCCCATTTTAATGGGCTTAATGGCTTGGACTACATATTTTATGATTCCATTTCAATGTTTCCGATTGCATTGTTAAATTGAATTTTCATAGATTTCGATTTATTTTCATTTTGATTTAATTATTTCGTGTGACATTGCGTTGGAATTGAGCTGTGTCATTTACCATACCATTCATTTAGAGAGTATAGTTTATATTTTTTCTTTTTTCATTCTTTTTCATTTCTAGAATTATGCGGTTTACATCTAGACACAGATTGCTTCTCACATGGACAATTATATGTTGCGTGTTCTAGAGTCGGCAAACCAGACAATCTCTACATCTGCACAGACAATGGAACAAAAAATATTGTATACCCACAAGCATTGTGAAATTAAACATATTCGAAACGTGCGCTTTCTCTTTTCTTTCTTTTCCATTTAACCAGACTGAGCCACAGCAACGCGTGGCCGGGTACAGCTAGTTACAAAATAAATCGGCTAAATGTAGATAAAAAGAGCTCTCTCATATTCTGTTCCTACTTAATTTTCCAGGGCAATAGTTGTCACTGAGGAAGTCAGGGACCCTGTCTTGGCCTTATTCTCCTGTCTTTGGGCATTCAAGATTATCAATGCTTGATTAGGATCATAAAATGATATATAACTTTTGGCTGATAAATTAGCATATATTTGCAAAGTTGCCTAAAACAAAATAAGGGGGGGATCATTTATCAAACTGCTATATGGCATTTTTGCATGCAAAAAATGCTTTTAACGCATGCGAAAATGCCATAACGCATAGTGCGATGCAAATTAGAAAAAGGGAAGGAGTTTGGGGCGGGTTTTGTGGCCAAGTGGGCTGGCTTCATAATTTGTGACGCTGTATCGCACGGCTTTAACTACATTTTTTCATTTGCGTAAGCGATGTTTTCGCAAATGCTGGTTTTTGTAGTTTTAAGCTCCTGGAGAGGCAGCCTAGCTATCAGGGCCCTTCTACAGCCACAGGGGGAAGGGAGGGAGAGAGAGAGAGAGAGGTTGGATCCCCAGCAGCTTAAAATTGTCCCTAAATCCTGGCCTAACTCAACTAGTTTCTAATAATAATTAATATCCTTCCCTGAGCTTGAATAACCTAAAAAGCATTTTAATTTTCTGATGCAAGTATTTTTTATCCTTATAAATGAACAACATTTCTAGTCTCGCATGGATTCAAGGGCAAAGGAGATTTTAGAAGTCAGTACTTTTATTACATTGATTTTTGTTTATTTAGCTGTGTTACTTTTAATTCATTTCCATTGATTTATGTACTGTTTGTTCTATATGGTATATTTATTGTAAAATGCCTCAGGCTGTGAGCTACAGGAATATCAAAATTATAATTACTATTACATGAAGTCCACAGTACGCTCTAACTTATTGGAATTTAGTTCAAAAACAGCAGAAATGTATTAAAAATAGGAGTTGATTTAGCAATACATTCCAGAAAATATCCTGCCTTTTAGGAGAGTAATTTTCAAAGATTTTTACCTGTGTAAAAAGCCACATTGAAAATCTCTCCTCCCCACTCACTTATCCAGCTAACTTTATCATAGCCAGGTATATTCAGCGGCACTACCCTAGGCTGAATATCCCAGTTAAGTTAGCCAGATAAGTGTATCCAGCTAACTTACCTGGCCACTCAGCGGCTGAATATGTACCCCCGTGTACACTTTCGTTAGGGGTGGATTAGCCAATCAGGGGATTGGGCTTCCCCCGGTGGGCCGCTCGTTTCCATCAAGTTTTGTTTTTTAGCATCCCGGCCAAAGAAAAGAAGAGGGACTGCTACAGCCTGAAGTGAAACCTGTGGGGCTGCAGCAGAGCCCATCCTACCGCAGTCTGATGAGAGGTCTGCGAGTCCATGGCAGAGCCCATACCGCCATGTCTGAAAGAGAGGCCTGCAAGTCCGCATGACCCTCCTTCCCCCCAACTTTGCAGGAGCAGCACAGTAGCAATGGCTTCCTTCTACCTCCCTTCCAGCACTGAGGAGCAATGATGCCATTCAACAGAGGAAAAAGACAATTCCCAGAAGAAAGGAGGAGGCTTAAAAGCTGTATGTGTATCTGCTAGTGTGTATACGAGAGAGACAGAGCCTGCGTGAATGTATGAGACAGCCTGCAGGTGTGTGTGTGAGATCCTGCATGTGTACAAGAGAGCCTGCATATGTGCATGAGAGTGCAAACGAATGAGCGAGCCTGCATATATTTGTCAAACCTGCATGAGTATGAGAGCGACAGAGCCTGCATGTGTGTATAAGATCATGCATGTGTACAAGACAGCAAGAGAGTCTGCAGATGTGTGAGAGACTAAGTATGTATGAGAGCAAGAGAGCCTTTGTATGTGTGAAAGTCTGCATATGTTTGAGTGAGAGAGACTGCATGTGTCTGTGAGAGCCTGTGTGTATATGAGAAAGAGAAAGTCTGTGTGGGTGTGTAAGTGTGAGAGAGCCTGTGTATGTGAAAGCGTGAGTGTGTGTATGTGTGCAAAAAGGGGAGAAAGAGGAGAAAGACTGTGAGACCCCCCTCCTCAATCCATAACAATTTGTGGGTGACTGGAAATCAAAAGAGCTGGAGATTTTTAATCCTATTATTTTAAATTTTAGGGTGTTATTTCATTTATTTGCTGTTTAAATATTTGGTGTTTGGGAAATATTAGAAAATATTTGTCAATTTATTACTGGATGTTCATTAGCTGTTGCCTGCTTGACATATTTATTATTTTTATTAGTATGGTTTTAATATTATGAATGATGTTTTATATTTCTTTATTGCTCAATGTTTTATGAGGAATGATGATGTTTCTGTTTTCCCATTGTTGCATTGCATAATACAGTCAGGTGTGCTATGGTTTCCAGAGCATATGTGAGAGGGAAAGTGAGTAAGCCAGTGAGTATGTGTGTGAGTGAGAGAGAACAAGTGAGCCAATGAGCATATATGTGAGCAAGAGGACTATTTAACCCAGTAAATGTGTGTGAGGAAGCGTGAGTCAGTGAACATGTGTGTGAGCCAGAGTTTGTGAGTCAGTCAGCATGTGTGTGAGAGAGTGTATATGTATATATATATATATATATATATATATATATATATATATATATATATGAGATGGAGGAGAAATTTTGTGCACACCTCCTATCCCTGACTAATCCATGATAATCTCAGCGTGACTGGAGTCTAAAGGTCCCAGGTATGGCGAGCAAGGAATATATTTTAGCCTTAGTATTAATTATTGGGTGTTATTTGATGTGCCGGCTATTTTGAAATATTTTATTGATGTTACCTGTTTTTAATCATTGTATGTTCTAATCATCAGCTGCTTTGAAATTTTTATTCTTTCTATGATCATGATTTTACTGCTATGATAGATAGTTTATATAGCTTGATTTTATTGTTTAATGAGGAATGATAATGTTTCTGTTTTACCATTGTTGCACTGCATATGTAGATCTCTTATTACAGTTTCCAATTTAGTTTTTGTCTGCATGTTTCTAGTTATACTTTATTGTCTGTTTATTCTGCATTTGGTGAGGGTCTGATTGTGTTCTGCATATGTGACTGAGGTGAGGTATTCTGCTAGCATGGAGTTTCTGTATAGAGATCTTAAGGGGTAGATTTTAAAAGGTTGTGCGCGGGCGTACATGTGCGCACGCTACCCGGCGCACGCACATTTATGCCCAATTTTATAACATGCGCGCGTGCTATAAAATCCTGGGTCAGTGCGAACAAGGGGGTGCACAATTGTGCACCTTGTGCGCGCCAAGCCGCGCTGCCTTCCCCTGTTCCCTCCCAGGCTGCTCCGAAATTGGAGTGGCCTCGGAGGGAACTTCCCTACCCCTCCTACCTTTTCCTTGTTTCCGTTTTTATCTCGAAACTTACTTCAGCCCCCGACACAGCAGCAAATATGGCGGCTGTGCCAGGAGCCTGACCCCGCCCCTTTTTGCAAGCCCCGGGCTTTTCGCGCATTGCCAAGCCTTTTTAAAATAGGCCCAGCATGCGTAACCTTTTTAAAATCCGGCCCTAAACTTGGCTTGTTTTGTTTTCCTAATATCAAGTGTATTGGTGTTTTAGGAACGGTGTAATATTTACAGTGTTGCCTTTTCATAGGTAGGATTGTTATTGTTTGAGAGCTGGCAGTTAGTGCTGTTTTTGTATGGGAGGTTTACTATATTGTAATTCAGTTTACTTAAAGCTTTCTGAGGTGCTGACATGTTTTACAATAGTCCCAATACTATATGGCTGCAGTTGTCTTTTTTGTAGAGTTTTCTGGTTGGTACCACAGCAGGACGTGTTCATAAGTTATAAGTGATATTTTTACCTTAGAACACTGAATATTCTTTTTCATGCAAAATTTGTTACTATAAATGCATATTTTTAAATTATTTGTGGGAAGGATGGGGCCAGAAGTACGTGCAAGGCTCTAAGGTTCACCTATGACACCTAATACCCTTGTACCAGCCCTGGTTCCACAAAAGAGAGTAGGATTCCACCTCTTGTTGTGCTTCTTTGAGTTAATAGCTCTCCCCAGTCTTGGCCAGGACTTAATTTTCTCCTTTTATAAGTCCAGAGAACAGTATGGGTCATTTCTGGTCCCCACTCCACTGGAGTCAGTATGCAGAGAAAAGCCTGGAGAACCATAAAAGCAGCAGACTGTGTAGCCTGCAGTCAATGGGAATGCACTAGAATGATGGGAGGGTTGCGGAGAAGTGGATACAATTTACAGGCACAGGAAGGAAGAGAGTAAGCCAAGAAGAAGTGCCTATGCAGTGATGGGAAGGCTTCTATCTGAGGGGGCTCTACTGAGCTCCAAGAGAAGCAGGTGGCTGTGCAAAGCAGCGAGTCTCCTAGAGAATGAGATTGAGAAAGGGAGGGGTCTGCTGCAGAATGGGGAAGGTTTAGCAGCAAGCAAGAACTTTACACCATGACGCAGCAATGCTGGACTGAGGGCACTCACTGTGGGGTCGATTTTAAAACCCAGACGCACATATTTTATTACATGCATGTGTCGCCACATGCATGTTATAAAATATGATATCTGTCTGCATGTGCAGGCGGATTATGATTTGCGCGTGTGCAGAGGGTGAAATTTTGTAAAGTACACGTGGTGATGCAATCGGGACTTTGCCCAGTTCGCTCCAATTAAGGAGTGGACTGGGAGGGAACTTTTCTATATCCCTAGCTACCCTTTCTCCCCGACCTCTAAACTAACCCTATCTACCCTATTTTTTTTTTGTTTCAGTACTTACTTCCTCTTCGGAGGAGAAGTACCGTGCGCCAGCTGGCTGCCAGTGTGCGATTCCCCGGGACAGGGCCTAATGGTCAGTCCCCGCTGCGCCCTCCCCGCTCAGCCCCAGGCCCATCCCTTTTCGCTGGCCCGGCACATCTGCGTGTACTGGGAAATATGCACGTGGCCGGCCTTTTCTAAAATGTGCTCAGCATGCGCAGGAACCAAACATACGCGTATGCCCCAGTATTTGCAAGCGCAGACCATTAAAAATTTGGGCGTGTGTGAGCACATAAGCAACAGTACAATAGTAGCATCTCAGAAAGAGTGTTTGTGTGTCTGTGTCAGAGAGAGTGAGAGAGAAACACACACCTATACACACTTTGTCTGTGAGAGAGAGTGTCTGGGTGTGTCTTTGTGTCTGAGAAAAGAATATGGGGTAGATTTTAAAAGGGAGCACACAGGCGTACATGTGCGCATGCTACCTGGCATGCACACGTACACCCGATTTTATAACATGTGCGCGCAGGCGCGAGCATGTTATAAAATCTGGGGTTGGCTCGCGCAAGGGGTGCACAATTGTGCGCCGAGCCCGCGCCGAGCTGCGCTGCCTTCCCCCGTTCCCTCCAAGGCCACTCCGAAATCAGAGGGAACTCAGAGGAAAATTCCCTTCCCCCCCATCCCACCTTCCCTTCCCTTACCTCCCCACCCTTTCTCCCCTAACTTTTTTGACGTTTTCTTTTTGTTTCAAAACTTACTTCAGCACTGGGGCTGAAGTAAGTTGCGCGCGCCAGCAACTGCCGGCGCGCAATCCCCAGGACAGCAGCAAATATGGCTGCTCTGCCGGGAGCCTGAATCCGCCCTTGGCCCGCCCCGCCCTCTCCCTGCCCCTTTTTGCAAGCTCCGGGGCTTACACACTTCCTGGGGCTTTACACGTGTCACTGGGCCTTTTTAAAATAGCCCGGCGCGCGTAACCCTTTTAAAATCCGGCCCTATGTGTCTTTGTAGGTGTCAGTGTGTTTGTGCCAATAAAGTTTCTGCAATAAAAAAATCTGTTTGTGACTGAGCGTGTGTGTGTCTGATACTGACTGGCAGTATCATTACTTGCAACTGGTTCAAGAGCCAGACATCAACCCAGGATATATCTCTTTAAGAGATATAAGCAGATGTGTAGGGGGCCTAACTATGGATGGAATGGTGGCTGCAATTCTGCTCACCCCTGGTCTAGAACGTGCTGAAGTTCTTAGCTATTTAGGAAAGATGAAGTTTATTTTGGATATATTTTGGCTCGATTCTGCCAGGTACCATGGTTGGCTTGGTGTGCTTTTTGGAGTTGTTGACATATGTGCTGCAGGGAAAGTGTAATATTTTCCTGCATTACTTATGTTTACTCCTGCTTCAAGTTCCCCCAGGATCTCAAAATTGCCCCAAAATATATGGGGATCTGTTCATATATAAAAGCTGACTCTTTATTGTGAAATCAGCAACAATGGGAATAGAAGACAGAAATTCACACTAAATGGTGAAAATCTTCTTTGTCCAACTACATACATTTCAAGATGGAATTGGAATGTCACTGACTTATATGATTCACAGATCTCTTTTCTCCTTATGACGGACCGACAAGAGCCTGCGGGGAGGGACCCCTTAACATGGCGCTTGCCGGCCGGTCGACCCCTCCCACCTTTCCCCCCCCCCGTTCCCCGCCCCGGGAGCGGCTTACCGTGCGCGTCCCGGGGCTCGGTGTCCAGGCGGCGGTGGGAGGAGTGCCACGGCGGGCCGGACGCGTCGGGAGGGCCGGGGCAGGCATCGGGGCGTGATGACGTCGCCGCGCAGGTGCGCGGCGACGTCATCACGCCAGTGCACAGCAGTGCGGGAATCTCGGCCCGAGGTCTCGCGAGACCTCGGGCCTCAAATACCGAGCGAGCGCTGGGCCAGGCCTTTTTGGCTGGCCAGCGCTCGCGTTTGGACGCGGCAGTTCGGCGGTGAGCAAGCGGCACGAACGGGGAGGCCTGCGGGAGAGCGGCGGCGCAAACAACCGGGCAGCAGCGACGGAAGTCGGGCCGGCGCCGACTGCATCGAATTTCGAAGAGGGAGTGCGGCGAGCTTCCGTTGCCGCCCCAGCACCCGGCGGCCACGCGGTAGATCAGTGAAAGGGATCGTGGGGCCTGGCGCTCGGGTTTTCGGAGGGCAACCGCGTCCATTGGAGACCACGTGGAGGGAGGACTGGCAGATCGCGGGGCCCAGGGAACATTTATAGCGGGCGAGCCAAGGTGTACAGAGGACCCTGAATAAACTTAAAAAAAAAAAAAAAAGGGGGAAGCGACAGGGAAGCGCGGCTAGCCTTCCCACAGCGCTGATCCCGGCTCCCAGCGGTTGGCAGGCCCGCGGGAGGTCCGTAGGCAGCTCGGTGCGTCCTCAGCACAGGCACATCCCAGCGCTGGCCGAGGAGCAGCAAATCAAGGTGCGGACCAGGCTTAGGAACAGGCCAGGAGGACGCCGGAGGACACAAGCGTCCTGGACACAGCAGCTGAACTGTGAGTAACCTTGTTAATTCGCCGAACCGGGGTGCATGAGACTGAAGAGCGGAGAGTGCCCGGGGAGGGACCCCCTTTAAGTGGAGGAGCATTTAAAGCGTGGGAGTGCTCCTTTTCCAAGCGGACCGGAACTTTAAGGCCGGGAGAAAACGTGGCAGCCGAGGAGATTTTGCAGGGGATACTCAAGTGAGGCTATTGCAAATGAGACTGTTGCATGCGAGCTTTTGCAAGTGAGACTTTTCCAAGTGAGACCGTTGCAAGTGAGACTGTTGCAAGTGAGACTTTTACAAGAGAGACTGTTGCAAGCGTGAATTTGCAAGTGAGACTTTTCCAAGTGGGAATTCTGCAAGCGAGACTTTTGCAAGCGAAATTGGCAAGCGGGACTGTTGCGGGGGACACTTTCACAAGAGGGACTTTCGCAAGCAAGAGTTGGAGTTGCGGCGAAGCAGCGATGGCAGGAAGAGGAAAGAACGCAGTCCCTGCCCCAAGACAGGCAAGGGGGCGGAGTCGTCAGCAGAAGGCGGCCGAACCAAGGAAGGGGCCCGAGACGGGACCCGATCCCGCGGTCGAGGCGGGCGGACGTCGAGGAAAACGCCTTCGGACGGCCACAGTCAAGGCTCGAGAGTGGGAACAAACTCAAGCGGATAAAGAAAACAACAGACGGACCGGAAAAGCTGCAAAGGGACCGGCACCGGCAGCCGAAGGCAACACCGTGCCGGGAGAGGCTGCAGGCGCGATTGAGACGCAGCACGGGGCCGGCCGATACAGTGCGCCCCCATGGGGTTGGCCCTCGTGGCCTCCAATGGGGCCAGGCGGAGCGGAGGTGGCAGCACCGGCACAGCGGGCACAGGACGGCGGCCCTTACAGCTACAACGCATGGCAAGCGCAGATGTACCCACCATGGTGGCAGGTCCCGCCGCCATGGTACACTGCACCAGTAACCAGCGCAGGCGAGCAGACATCGGCCGGCGGAGCGAGGGGAGAGACGGCGAGAGACTCAGCGGCGGGGAATACCGCAAACGTTACCATGGTGCAAGGGATACCTCGGGGCGAGGCCCCTAACGCCATTGAACAGACAGGGAGGACACCAGGCACAGCCGAGGCGGCACGAGAGGTGGGTGACGAGGTGACCGGAACCAGCGATGGAAGGACGGCATCGGCTGGAGGCACAAAAGGCAAGAGTGCAAAGAGAAAGAGACACGAAAGTGGCTCCTCGGGGCGATCCTCAGGGGAGGAGTCGGAGGAGAGTGAGGCGTCGGGGGGCTCGGCGGCCTCCCCCGCTCGAGACCTGGGGGCCGCCAATGCGACCGCAACAGCTCTGCCAAACATGGACGAGTTGTGGGAGAGCGTGCCGAGGGCATTGCGGAGCAAAATCCGCAAACGTGAATACATCGATATATTCACAATACTAGAGGGAAGAAAGGGTGCAGCGGAGAAAAGGAAGGGAAAGAAGAAGGAGGAGCAGAAAGGGGATGAGGTGAAGGTAGCTAGGAATATAACTAATTGGACAAGGGCATTCTTGAGGATGGTTAGTGTAATCGGGAGGGAGGACCCTTCACAGTACGCCCCGATGTTGAGTTATGCGGACTCAATTTTGGAAGCATATAAGGAGTATCAAGGGTGGTGTTGGCTGAACTACGATGAGAAGTTCAGGGACAGGATGGAGGACAACAAGAACTTGTCATGGGCAGCCCAAGACGTGGGGTTGTGGCTACGTCAGATGACTAGCAAGGTGATGGAGTCAGGGGCGGCACGCAAACCGTCGAGGCCATCCGGCGGACAGGCCGGTGCGGGTAGTTCCCATCGGGGCGACAGCGGTAACAGTAAGGTGTGCTGGCGCTTTAACAAGGCGGGGTGCACCTTCCAGGATTGTCGGTTTAAACACGTATGTGCAGTATGTGCGGCACCACACTCGGCAGCGAGATGCCCAAGGAAGGGGCAGGGGTTTTCAGCCGGGAGTAATGGTAAAGGGAAGCAGTAGTGCAGAGGGTAAGGCGCCGTCCCCGGTGCGGCTATCCGCCATGGGGGAATGGCTGGAGAAATACCCGAAGCGAAGGGAGGCTCAGCAGTTGTGGGAGGGTTTTGCATATGGTTTCAGGATTCCATTTCAGGGTAGGATCACAGGCACGGGTTACACGAATTCAGCTTCGGCAGTTAGGCAAGCAGACATAGTACAAAGAAAGGTAGAGAAGGAAATCGAGTTAGGGAGGATGGCGGGTCCCTTTGCGGACCCGCCATTTACCAACATGATGTTGTCACCCTTGGCGGTAGTACCAAAAAAGGAACAGGGCGAGTTCAGGCTTATACAGAACCTGTCGTACCCGCCGGGGCGTTCCGTAAACGATGGTTTGCCAGAGGAGGCGTGCACAATGCAATACGCCTCCTTCGACCAGGCCGTGGCGTTGGTACGGCGCTGCGCGTTGATGGCAAAAGCGGACATTAAGTCGGCATTCAGACTGCTCCCGGTACACCCCGATAATTTTCCCATCCTAGGTTTTCACTTCCAGGGGTCATATTACTTCGACAAGTGCATGCCGATGGGGTGCTCAGTTTCTTGTGCATACTTTGAAATGTTTAGTACGTTTTTGCATTGGGTGTTACAGCAGAAGGCTGGGAATGTCAATGTGGCGCACTACCTTGACGATTTCTTATTTGTGGGGCCAGCTCACGCAGACACTTTTGCTAAAACCTTGTCTGCATTCCAAAGTATGGCCCACGATTTCGGGGTCCCGTTAGCCGGGGAAAAAACGGAGGGACCGGTGACCACATTATCATTCTTGGGGATTGAGCTGGACACACAGGCCATGACGTCGCGGCTTCCGCCAGACAAGTTGCACAAGTTACGGACCATGCTACGGGGGGCAGGGGCATCCAGTAAACTTACGTTGGGGGCCATTCAATCCATAATCGGGAGTTTAAATTTCGCTTGCCGCGTGATTCCGATGGGGAGGGCATTCCTGAGGCGTTTGGCCGACGTAACAAAGGGAGTTAAAAACCCGCGGCACCACATCAGGATCACGCAACCAATAAAGAAGGATATGGCGGTGTGGCTGGAATTCCTGGATAACTTTAACGGGGTATCCATATGGCAGGACGAGGTAGTGTCGAATCACGATCTAGACATATACACTGACGCATCGGGAGGATGGGGTTTTGGGGCTTACTGCCAGGGTGCATGATGCGCTGCACCATGGCCGCCGGAATGGATACAGAGCGGATTGGTGAGGAACATCACATTCCTGGAGCTCTTCCCGATTCTCGTGGCTATCACGGTCTGGGCTCAGAGATTGGGTAACAAAAAGATAATATTTTGGTCGGACAATCTGGCAGTCGTGACAGTTATTAACAGGCAAGCGGCACGCTGCTCCAAGGTGGCAGAACTACTGAGGGAGGTGGTACTACAAGGTCTGCGAATGAACACGACAATCCGGGCCAAGCACGTGCCTGGGGTTCACAATCAGGTGGCCGATGCGCTATCCCGAGCTAAGTGGGATCTCTTTCATCGACAGGTGCCAGAGGCAGACGCCGAAGGAGCCCCCATACCGAGCCGGTTATGGCTGATTGGAATGTAACCGAATGGGGACTGCTGAAGGCATCCGTTGCTCCAGCCACATGGAAGGCCTACTGTAAAGGGTTTGCCAGAGTACAGGCATTCTTGAAGGGGCAGGGTTGGCAAGGGGGCAGGGTAGAGGGCCGGCACCTGCAGCGATTCGTGGCTTGGGCGAAGGAGGAGGGTTTATCCAGGGGGGCAACGGTCAACCAGCTGGCGGGTTTCGCCTTCTTCACGAAGGCACAAGGCTGGGGGGATCCCCTCGATGACTTCATGGTCAAAAAGATGCTGGCAGGATGGGCCAGGACAGTTGTATGGGAGGGAGATAGGCGGCGGCCAATAACACACGAGATTTTAGTGCGCTTATGGCACGCAGCCGCGCAGGTATGTGCCGACGGGTTCGAGGTGATATTGTTCAGGGCCGCCTTTTGTACGGCATTCTTCGTGGCCTTACAGGTTAGCGAATTGGTGGCTGCGTCCAAACAGGACACAGGACACGACGGCATATTACTGCACAATGTAGTAGTCGAGGGACAGGTAATCAGGCTA